>NC_090931.1:484977760-485280790 GCF_040938575.1 Ambystoma mexicanum | reverse complement strand
GTCTTGTCGCTCATGAGATTTGCACCTTTTCCGGCAGGCGTGAGTTAATAGCTCATCGTAGAAAAACTAGTT
Source organism: Ambystoma mexicanum (assembly GCF_040938575.1). Taxonomy (NCBI): domain Eukaryota; kingdom Metazoa; phylum Chordata; class Amphibia; order Caudata; family Ambystomatidae; genus Ambystoma; species Ambystoma mexicanum. The sequence goes on along the minus strand of NC_090931.1, from coordinate 485,280,718 downwards.
AGCCTTAACCATTTTTACAAATCTGAGGCCCATCCCCCGTAAGTTCCATTGCCTCGAATAAAAACGATCATTCGACACGGTCGAAAGCCTTGTCGGCATCAAGCGATATAAATACCGCTGGAACCCGACAACGCTCCACCTTCTCTATTAGATGGGAAACCTTCCTTATATGGAACAAGTTACTTACCTGTAACTGTTGTTCTCCAGCATGGGTCTGGCATGGATTCACATGCTCATGAATATTCCCCGTCGTCAGGCTGGGAATCCTCGGTAAAGAAAAAACCAGTATCAGTTTCGTTTCTGATCTGTCTTTCGTAGTAATAACCAATCACTGGTCTCTGCGTCATACTGACCACAGCCAATGACTGCCCTCTACCTAAGCACCGCCTCCGGCAGCCATCTTCAGATTTGGAAGCACGTGAAGTGGCAGTATGACCAAGTGAAGAGCCGCAGAGGGGTAGGCGGGAGGGTTCGCATGTGAATCCATGCCAGACCCATGCTGGAGAACAACAGTTACAGGTAAGTAACTTGTTCCTTCTCCAGCATGGGGTCTGGCATGGATTCACATGCTCATGAATAAAGAATACATAGCAGTACACACATGCACAACCACGGGAGGTGGCAAAGGCTCAACATTAAGCATCACATCAACTCAACATTAAGCATCTTACCTCCTCACCAGGCTCACCTCAGGCGAACAGGTTGCGCAGCACTGCTTGGCCGACCCTGGACTCCTCCCTGGAATCCCGGTCGACGCAGTAGAATTTCGTGAAGGTGTGCGTCGACCTCCACGTAGCAGCCCTGCATATGTCCAGCAGGGGCACACCAGATAGGAACGCCGTGGTAGCTGCGATCGCTCTGGTGGAATGGGCTCTCGGACGGCCAGGCAGCGGTCGGTTTGCCAACCGGTGACAGTACATGATACAGCCGGAGAGCCATCTGGAGATGGAAGCCTTCGAGAGAGCCTTCCCCTGATTGACAGGTCCAAAGTTCACAAAGAGTTGTGACGTCTTCCGAAAACCCTTTGTGCGGTCCACGTAGAACTTCAGCGCTCTAGCTACATCCAGCGAGTGCAAAGTCCTCTCAGCCGGCGACGAAGGCGACGGGAAGAACACAGGTAACACCAAGGGTTCGTTGAGATGGAAGTCCGACGGTACCTTGGGCATGAAGGAGGGGTGCGTTCTGAGCACTACCCTCGTGTCGTGGAAAGTCAAGTACGGGGCCTTGCAGGAAAGGGCCTGGATCTCTCCCACTCGTCGTGCGGAGGTGATGGCCACAAGAAAAGCTGTTTTCCACGATAGAAACTTCAACGGGGCCGAGTGCAGAGGCTCGAACGGAGGTCCCATGAGCTTGGTCAGCACCACGTTGAGCTCCCACGCCGGGGCCGGAGCCTTCACCGGCGGGAACGATCTGAACAGTCCCTTCATGAACTCTTTCACCAGACGATGAGACCACAAGGACGTCCGCCCCGTGGTTCTGGTGTATCGGGAGATCGCAGCAAGATGAATCTTGATGGACGCGTGTGCCAGACCAGCCTTGGCCAGCGTCAGCAGGTACGGCAGTACCTGGGGAGCCGTAATCCGTAGAGGGTTAATCTTCTGTGCGTGGCACCAGACAGACAACCTCTTCCATTTGTGTCCGTAGCATTTAAGAGTCGAGGACGCCCTGGCCTTTGCAAGAACCTCTCTGCAATCGGCCGGTATGTCGTATCCTCCAAACTCTAGCGCTGCAGGAGCCAGGCCTGCAAGTTCAGCGACTTCGGGTCCTGGTGGAGGATGGCGCCTCCTACCCTGGAGAGTAGATCCGCGTCCGCCGGCAGCTTGATCGGCGGGGACGCTGACAAGTCCAGAAGGTCCGGGAACCATATCTGCCTCGGCCACGCAGGTGCGACGAGGATCATCCTGCACCGTGACCTCTTGAGCTGGTTGACGAGCCGGATTAGCAGAGGCAATGGAGGGAACGCGTAGAGGAACAGGCCCTCCCAGGGGAACGAGAAAGCGTCGCCCATGCTCCTCGTCTGGGGAAACCTGCTGGCGAACCTCCGGCACTTGGTGTTCGTCGCCGTCGCGAACAGGTCGATCTGGGGTGTGCCCCACCGTCGGAAGAGGCGATCCACCAGATCCTGCCGTAGTTCCCACTCGTGGCACGAGCGCAGCTCCCTGCTGAGTGAGTCGGCGATGGTGTTTTTTATCCCTGCCAGATGAAACGGCACCAGAAACATCCCTTGGGCGACGGCCCAATGCCACAGGTCCTGCGCCTCCTTGGACAGCGCTGGGGACCTGGTTTCGCCCTGTTTCCTGATGTAAAACATGGTGGTGGTGTTGTCGGTGAAGATCCTCACCACCTTGCCCTTGAGGGACGGAAGGAAGGACCTGAGGGCCCAAAACACTGCACGGAGCTCCAGGACGTTGATATGCAGGGACTTCTCCGTCGGGAGCCAGAGTCCCCTTGCGTGCAGATTTTCGGTGTGCGCTCCCCACCCTTCCAGGGAGGCATCCGTGGTCACAGTCTCCTGGTGGTCTGGGGTCTGGAAGTCCATGCCCGCCGTCAGATGCGCGCGGGTGCCCCACCACCGTATCGCTCGTCGGAAACTCTCGTCGAGCTTGATCCTTTCCTCGAAGCTGCCCGTCGTCTGGATCCAGCGCGCATCCAGGAATTCTTGCAACGGGCGCATCCGGAGCCTGCACATGGGAATGAGGTAGATGCAGGAAGACATCATCCCGAGGAGGGACTTGATGGACCTCACTTTGGCCGCGTCGGCCACCAACATCCGTTGCACCTTGCCCAAGATGGTCCTGGTCCTCTCCTCCGACGGGGAGGCCAGAAGAGACACTGTGTCGAGCCTCGCTCCCAGAAACAGTGCGACTTGCGCGGGCACCAGGTGGGATTTGGCGTAGTTCACGGAGAATCCCAGGTCCGTGAGGAGTTGGACGGTCCTTGCCGTGTGGACCACGGCGAGCTCCCTCGTCTTGGCGCGGATGAGCCAGTAGTCCAGGTAGGGGTAGACGTGAATCCCCTCGCGGCGCAGCTGCGCCGCCACCGGTGCGAGGCACTTGGTGAATACCCTGGGTGCCGACCGTAGTCCGAAGGGAAGGGCTTTGAACTGGTAATGACGCCCTTGGACCACGAATCTGAGGAATTTTCGGTGCCCCTTTAGGATGGGAATGTGGAAGTAGGCATCCTCCAAATCCAACGACGATAGGAAGTCTCCTTCCTCCAGCTGACCCAGGACGTGCTGGAGGGTGACCATCCGGAACTTCTGCGCCTTGATGAACTTGTTCAGACGACGCAGGTCTAGAATGGGGCGCCATCCTCCCGTCTTCTTCTTCACGAGGAAGTATCTCGAGTAGACTCCGGAGCCCCGAAGCCTCTTTGGGACGAGTTCGATGGCGCCCTTTCTGAGCATCGCCTTTACCTCCAGGAGAAGTTGAGGGACGTGAAGTTCCTTCCTGGCCACGGGGGGGACGCGAGGGCACCTTCTTAGAAACTCGAGCGCGTGGCCCCGGGCCAGGGCGTCCAGCACCCAACGGTCGGTGGAGATGGACTCCCACACGCTGACGAAGCCCGCCAGCCGGCCTCCCACCGGGGTGCTTCGGTGGGGGCCCGACCCCACGGCCGGTTCAATCCTGCTTGGACGCGGCCTTGCCGCCTTGACCTCCTTGGCACCGACGGCGGGGTCCGCTAGACTTGCCTCGTCCGCTGTAGGCCTCTTGCGACGACGAGCGGGCCGCTTGACGGTAGGAAGCGAAACCGCCGCCGGAACCTTTGGAGGCGCCCTTGCCTCCGCCGCTCCGAAAGGGCGTCCGTCGTTGCTGCAGGACTCCAAGGGCCCGGGCCGTCTCAGTATCCGCCTTGATGGCCTGAAGGGAATCGTCCACTGTCTTGCCAAACAGGTTGTTCCCGTCGAAGGGCATGTCCAGGACTCTGGTCTGGACGTCCTGCCGGAAGTCCGTAGCTTTGAGCCATCCACGACGTCGAAGGCAAACGCCGTTGCCCAGCTGGCGGAACCCAGTGTCGGCGATGTCCGTCGCCACGGTGATGGCGTGGTCCGAGGCCACCTCACCCTCCTGCAGGATCTCCAGGGCCTCCGCCCTCTTGTCGTCCGGCAGAAAATCCAGCAGGGGAGCTATCTTGTACCAGAGCTCCCTGTCGTAGCGGGCCATGATAGCCAAGGCGTTGGCCGCTTTAATCGTCGTCGCTGCCGACGAGATGACTCTACGTCCCATAGCATCCAATTTCTTTCCCTCGCCGTCCGGCGGGGAAGTCGATGTGGAGGCCGCACCCCCCCCCGCTTTCTTCCTGGCTGCCGCGGAGACGACGGAATCCGGGGTAGGCTGCGCCCGGAGGCATAGGGGGGCCGTGTCAGGGACCCGGTACTTCTTCTCGTACCGGTCTCTTCTAGCTGGCGTCGTGGAAGGGTTCTTGAGGAGGGAAAGGCCCTCATCCCAAATGTCGTCCAACAGAGGCACTGCGAGGACCGTCTTCCTCTTGGCCTCGCGCCGCTGATAAAGGAAGCCTTCCTTTTTCTTCTCCTCAGGGCAGAGTTGGAAAAGCTCGGAAGCCCTGGAGATCATGGAGTGGAAAGATCCGATCTCGTCGGGCGGAGAAGCCCTGGTGGGAGGCGACGACGGAATATCCTCGTCGTATGCCTCGTCGTCCGTACCCGTCGCTGCCGTGTCAGTCCCCGTATCATCCCCTCGGGTGGACGGGGAGGAGGGCTGGACGGGGCGCGACGGTTGAAAAGGAGGTGGTGGATGGATCCTTCTTTTCTTGGTAGGGGGAACACCAGAAGGTCCCGGTTCTGGATCCCCCGACGGGAGAGGTTCCTCCGTCGGTAACGGTAGCCTCGTCCTTATCTCGGAGCATAAGGACTGTATGGCCAACAAAATGGCCGCCGAGTTGTCTTGCGGCGCTGGCAGAGGGGAATCCGACGGGCGAGCAGGGGCCCCGTCGGTATCCTCGACGATGTCGTCGTCGTCACCTGCGTCGGGGTCCATTCCGACGGGCTGGCCTTGTTCCACGCCTAGGCCGTGGCTTAAGACCTCGATCAGCTCCTCTTCTGAGGTTGAGGCCGAATCTACGACGACGCCCTGCCCCCCCTTCTTCCCCACGGAGGGTTTCACGGGGGTCCTATCGATGGGCACAAAAGAAGACTCCCTCCGAGGAGGCAGGGAGATTCTGGGCCCTGAGGTCGCCACCACTGGTGCAGCCTCCACAGGCTGAGCCAGGGCCGCCGCGACCGTTTCGATAGAGGGCTTGGTCGGATGGATCAAGGCCTTCACCACCTTAGGTGCTTCTCCACGTGCGTTTTGTCCTCATGAAGGCAGTAAAGGCAGAAAGAGTGTTCGTCCTCCTTAAAGACGTTCTGCAGCTGGCATCCAGGGCAGACCCTGAACAGTTTTCCGGGCGTCGAGCTTCCCTTCTCCTGGGCCATCTCCGAGACCGGGCCTGAGAAGCTTCTGGAGTCCTCCGAAGTGTAGCTCGACGAAATCTTCACCCTTGAGGGGCACAGACGAATCCGACACGGGTCCCCGTTGATCGGATGTAGGATCGGTGGAGCTTGAGGCTCTTTTGACCGAAAGAATCGAAGTTTTTTGTGAAAAAGCGCGAAAAAATAGCACTAACGCTCGAGAGCAATAGCGCGAGGATCCCAACACATGAACGTGCGGTAAAAATCTGAAGATGGCTGCCGGAGGCGGTGCTTAGGTAGAGGGCAGTCATTGGCTGTGGTCAGTATGACGCAGAGACCAGTGATTGGTTATTACTACGAAAGACAGATCAGAAACGAAACTGATACTGGTTTTTTCTTTACCGAGGATTCCCAGCCTGACGACGGGGAATATTCATGAGCATGTGAATCCATGCCAGACCCCATGCTGGAGAATATCGCACATATGCCAACCAAATCAGGTAGGAGAGGTGATAGTCTGGCCACCAGAACCCCCGTATAAATCATGGCATCCAAGTTTAATAGTGCAATAGGCCGATAAGATCCACAAATCATTGGATCTTTATTGGGTTTGCCAAGCACCACTACCTTTGCCTCTGCCATAGAATAGGTCACTGTTACTTCTCTGGCCAAACGAGTTGGAGACGCACGAGGCTTGAACTCAGTTGTGTACAGAATCTTTGATAGAAACACGCCGCGTATCCATCTGGTCCGGGAGTTTTGTTTGCAGACCCTTCATTACCGCTTCCACTTCTTTCTCCAGTCATTTTCTCTTCCAGGCACACCCAATCAGAGGCTGCCATTTTCAGCATTGGGATCAGCCTGTACAAAACCGACAATCCTGACCAGCGGGCAGTAAAACAATACTTCAAAGACCCGTAAAATTCCTCAAAGGAGTTCAATATCTTTTCCGTCTCCGTTGCCATCAACCCATCCCATCGTTTCATGATCGTTTTAGCACGATTCGCCTCCGCCCATCTCAGTTGCCTACCTAGAAGCCTTGCGTACAAGAAGGATCGTTCTGCCTATGCATGCAAGCAAAGTAACTCTAGTTGGGTTTTAAGTTCTTTCCATTTTTTGTATGTCGCTCAACACTTTTTCCCTGCTAAGGTTTGCATGGTCACCCGTATCTGGGATTCTAAGTCTATTTCAACAGCTGCTTTTTGTTTCTGTTTTTGGGACTGAAGGGCTATAATTTCACCTTGTATTACCACTTTAAATGCCTCCCAGATCCCTTCCTGTGTCGCCCCACGATTCTCATCATCTGGAAAATACTTGCCTATCCTGCCTCCCAGCCTCCCCACCACAGTTTAATCTGATAATATCTCTTGAGGAAACTACCAGGCTCAGAGCCCTCTGTGTGGTTCACATCTCTTTATAGTGATCATCAGAGCTGCATTGTCAGACAAATGAGATCGCTCCCAAATTCATATCCTTTACCTCTCCCAGGAGAGCTGCTGACATCCAGACATATTAGATTCTAGACAAGGTTTGGTAAACATCCGAGAAACAAGTGAATCCACTTTCCTCTCCTTTCTTCACCTGCCAAACATCATTAAGAACTAAGTTGCCAAAGACCCCCTTTAAACGTTTGGTAGGGGGACTCTCATCCACATGTTCAACCTCCCACATTGCTCCAAGTAACAGTGTGGTCTAGAAAGGAATATCCAAAACCCTTGTACATTGTCCTGTTCCTTCTGTGGGGCTCATACCCCCTCTTTGCTAGAGGACCTTTTAGTTGTATGCCTCCGTTGCCTCTCCTTCCCCGCCCACCAGACCATTCGCAAGGTGTGATACCTTCTTGAGGGGATGAATATCTAGAGGATTGCAATGGCTGCCTTTCTTCCTCCACAGTCATTACAGACAGCCCTTCGTGAATACGTTGACTCACTGCTGCGTGCCTTCCCACATAAAAAGCAGCCCAAACAGAAACAGCCGCTTGTATGAAATATTTTTCGCAATAAAATGTTTGTCACTCAGTGCATAGCCTTCCTCTTTTGTAGTGTGGTTAGCGACAAGTCCTGATAACCATGGATCTGGGACCCATTGTTATTCCTGGATGGACCTTCGCTGCCCAGAGTACATCTTCCTTCATTGTATATGATGCCAGGGCCACCAAGACATCTCTTGGCCTCGTCCCTGGATCCTGTCTCTTGGGGCCCACCCTATGCACCCGGTCTATCCTCACGTCTTCCGGTTGCCTCAGTCAAGAGGCTTCCAAAACATTGTTGCATAGTGTCCCTCAGGTCAGTGTCAATATTTGCCTCACTCAGACCCTTCACTCGTATGTTCGACCTGTGGGAACGATTTTCCAAATCTTCTGCTTAAAACTCGAGGTTATGGGAAGCCCTGGCTACTTGCTCAAGAGATCACTGTTCTGTTAACGACCTCAGCTACTTCTGACAAACCCTGTTAGGTTATGTCCACTCTGGTGCCAAAGTCATTCATTTCTTTCCTAACCTCTTGCAGTGAACTCCACAGATCGTCCTCAATTTTGGCCAAATGGTCTTGGAATGAATTCATCATTCTGTCCTGCTTACCTTCAAGACACTCCTGTAGCTATTTATTCAGGGCCATGGTGTATGGTTGCCCCTCCGTAGGTTCACTCTGTTTGCCTAGACCTGCCACAATGCCTCTTCCAGATGTTGGTGCCAGCTTCGTTCCAGCTGTGCCCCGTGTGGATCAGCAGACCCTTTAAGTTTGTCCTGGGCAGTTTTCCCCTTAGCCACTGGCATCTGTGGGGATCTCTCCACCAAATGATTCCCCCTTGCTGTTATCCTTTATAGCCGTGCCCGTAAAGGTATTTCGCGTTTCCCTTCTCCTGGGGTTGCCTCCACTAGAAAGGTGAAACAGTGGTGCCTCAATGTGTCGGGGCAGAGGGGGGGAAACCACTTAAGCTGTTCAGATTCGGGCCAAGGAGCCCTTTCCTGAAGGGTGTGTATATGCTAATAGCGGAAGGCCAAACAGAAGCACCCCCACTCCTCACCCTATTTACACTTACCTCCTTCACTGTGCCACAGTTCACATAACGCTTTTCCACATTGCTCCCTCGGCGTACTCCCTGCACAACAGATGCCACTGCCAATTGTCCGTTGGGGGTGAGATGAACCCATATAAGGGGTTCACCAATGCCACAAAAGAGTGAGTCATCCGGAGTCACGTTCGTTCCTTCCTCCCTCCCTCCTCCTCCTCCTCCTCCTCTTCCTCCTCCTCTACGCTATCAATGCCCTTTCTCTGTTCACTGAATGATTCGGGGGGGGAGGGGGGGTGGCAGGGGCCTCTCCGCAGCCCAGGTAATGGGTCTGTACCAGCGGTCCTAAGGTCCCTCCCTGCACTCCTTTGCCCCCCTCCAAACTCACTGCCTCACAGACCAGCGGAGCAGGTCTCCTCTCCTCACGATTACGAGTAGCGGAGTGGCAACTCCTAGCACTGCTGGATTGTCCCTCACACTGTACCTCTCTGACACCAGCTCCAGCCAGGCACTCCGGGTTCGCTGCATCCGCTCCCACAATAATCTACCGCAGGTCTCTATGGCACACGCCAGGCTCGTACCGCCTAATCAGCAGCAGGCACTTCACAAGCCCAAGGGGAAAACTCCTCCCACTGAATGATTTTTTTTTATACAATATTTTATTTATATCATGCCCATACACAAGTGTTTCAGGGCACGACAAGGGAAGGGTACAAGGGAGGACAAAACTACGATCTTACTAGGCCCAGTGGCATTGAGAACGTGCAAGTGCAGGGGGGAGGTAAGGGGAAAGTGTAAGGGGCATGGGATTGGAAAGTGCAGAACAATTAAAAGCGAAACACAAACAGGCAGTGCGGCCAGCAGGTGGCAAGTGCAAGACTAAAGTGCAGACAAAGGGTGTCAGATAAGTGCAGGCAAGGGGACTGTAAGGTTGCAGAAATAGAGCCAAGTGCAGGGGTTGCCAGAAGGCAGTGGAGGTATGCAGCTGTGTGGGCAGGGATCTGGGCCCGAATTCTTAGGGTAGCCAGGAGCCCAGTGCAGAAACCGACAGATCAGCAGGTGAGAATGAAGGCAGAAGCAAAGAGGAAGGTCTTGAGGTGTTCCGGAACCTAAGATGGTTCTCCTCAAGTTAATCACCAAGCAGATTAGCTACGGGATGCAATGTCCATTTCCACGCCGAACGGGCGTCAGCTCCCAAATATACTTGCAATTCAGCACAGCGAGAGTCACTTCTTGAGCCAACATCTGTTAGGAAAGATTTCATAATTGTATGCAATTTTCCCTCCATGTGGCAACCCCCAAACTTTTTGCTGTTTTACACCCTGATCTAGACTTTGCAAGAAAAGCGCAGCCTTCCGCCGCACTCCTCTGGGCTTTCGCTCAATTCTTATCGAGAAACTGACATGCCCTTAAGACAGTCAGTACTGGAAGACTTTGTTTCCCTTAGTCCTTTCCTCATGTTGCAGCTTTTATGCGACATGAAACAAGAGTGCACCGTAACTTACATTACCGCGCTCTTGGGTCTCTAGTCATTCCAAAGGCCCTAGAAACTCTCGGACTTATGAACTGTGCAAGTGTGTCACAGACGGGACTGGTGGCAGCTATCGTTTCTCCTGTGTTTTGAACCCTTTTTCGCCATGTTCTCCACGCTTACCGCGTTTGGCACAAATGAGTGGCCTGGCTCCAAAATGCCATGCCACGAGGTTCTTTGTCCTGTCCGCTGACTGTCTTGCCCCTTCACCTTCCCCCAGGTCGAGCCGACCCGGGGCAGTCCTTATTTGGTCATGCACTTTCCCGCGAAACCCCAAAGCTTTTGCGGCTTCTGCATACCTTGTGTGCCCCTCCAGGATGTGGGCTGGGATGTCTGGTCCCAATACACATCCTGGGTGCCAGAGAGTCTGGGTAGTCCTGAATGCCTGGGACCACCGTGGTCCGTGATAGGTCCACGTATGGTGTGTGTGAGCAGATCTCCCATTGGGTCTTCTCCGTTTTGGCGCGAAGGGAACTTTGGATAAGAGGAGGCTGAAAACACCACTACCATGTCGATCTCCTGAGTTCACACCGAACCAGGGATAAGGAGCCAAGTATCCTGCAACAAGAAGCTGAGTCGAGGAACTGCTGGTGACCTGCTGAAGGTTTGGCACCCTGAACTGCTGTCGTCCTGCGAGACCCCTCTGCATCTGATCGTCCTAGAAGGTCTGCGACGGCGCTTCGACCCATTGGAATAGTGGGATCAACTATTCCCGGTACCTTCATCAAACCCTGCAAGTAAGCCTCTTCGGAAGTGTCCCTGGGCCAACCAATGGTCTGACCAGCTTACGCAGAACGCTTTGCTCTGTCACCGCTGCCGTTTCGGGGAAGCCCTCGAAACTTGGTTTACTGCTTGCTCTGCGTCCACGGCACCCTCACACCGAATTTCATACACTTGGCATTCCCAGGTCTGAAGTGAGACGGGTGCGCGCGGCCAGAATAAACGCGGTTGCCGTGTTGCCCTGCTGTGGTAATAACCTGTGCACGTCCGCTGCATTTGGGACACCTCGACCCTGCATCCTGCTACGCAGAATCTACATGGTGTCAAGACATCCTGATCATCGCAGCTGAACCTGCCAGCAACGTGAACTGAACTGGAGAAGTCTGGGTCTGCCTGCGTCGGGGACCGGTGAGTAGTCCATACCCCAACCAGTGGCCCCTCGCGCAGGAGCCCACTTCTTTTCTACACCTGTTGCGAAATAGCGACTATCCCGCACTCTCACCCTGCCTCTGCCCACAAGTGTAGGCCTTGCTTGAGTAGTGGGGACTTGTTCTGCATCACTTCATTCACCTTCCTGAACTGCCTGATATCCTCAAAGAGGCCCTCTTTTGTCCATTGGCACCAGCGCGTGCAGGTACTTTTGAGCATAAGGCTCGTCTCTTCGTAGGGCTCAGACTTCCTCCTAGTTAGGTGTATTTCAGATGTCGAAATGGGTCTAATGATTACTTGTACTGCCTGTTTTCCTCCCCATCTAGGTGGTTTACATATTACATGCTCCTAACGTCTTAGACCCCTCGGTCTTGTATATATATTGTATTGATTGCGATGTGTTAGTTTATTTTAGTATTATTGTGATTCTTTGCTATGGTCAATGTTACAAAGGCCTTGTAATAAATGTGTATATTTTTAATACAACACCCGTCTGGAGTAATTTGTAAGTGTCCTTGCTTTGTGTGCTCACTGAGGTCTTTCCGTCACCCTCACCCCTCTTGAGACTTAGTCTTGACCGCCGCCATCGCTACCCTGATTGGTCTGGCTTGTCCAGAGGTTGCCCTGTTCCAAGAAACTAGGCTGGCCTTCTGAACCTCTGCCCCTCAGAGTTCAGAAATCCATCTCAACAACATCACACCTTAAGTTGTCAGCCCGTAGGCCCACTTCCGAGGACCAAGACAGAGGACAGAAGGACATGTACCGACACGTCGGCGGCCATCTTGGAATCCGTGTGTAAGCATTAGGCACATGCCAGGCACTCGTACCATTTTGCACCTGCAACCATCAATGGCCAGTTAATGCCATTTTGGCAGTGCCCGACAAGTGCCTTTCCCATGCCGACACAAAAGCACAAACTGTTGGCATTGCCAATGCATTTTTTTTTTAATAGTATGCATTTCAGGAGGATTAGTGGTAACATGCACTTGAAAAGAACGGGGAGAAGGTGGAAGCAATATTTGGTACAAGCTGATCAATGTAATGAAATATGCCTCTGAACCATTTGCAATCGATTGGCCATTATCAATTCAACATCCAAATAAATTACACATTTTGAGGATTTAAGTAAATACTATCTGTGCACACTTCATTGCAGCCAAGACTGGTTGCAATAAACATTAAGATTGTCGACTAGATGCTGCTAAAAATCACACAAAGTACAATTTAACCTATGCAACTCATCCAATATTTCAACACCAGTAGAAATTTAAGAAAAAAGAAATAAAAATAAAACAAATATCAATTGTCACTGCTATCCAGAAGGATACAAGCCAACCAACTACAGCCATTTCAGTGCACTCAACTCCGAAATAAAGGGTCTCAAAATAAAAAGAAAGGGAATGAATTAGGCCGCCTACCTAGATTGGCTACAATTCCACATCTAATATATATTCTATGCCACTAGCCACTAGAGAAATGGCAGATCAAATTATTCTTGCAGGGTGAAATGAAAATCCACATGATCTACAATTCAACAGCATTCCTGGGCACTAAGCAGCGAAACAGAACACAAGTCTATAACCTCTAAAAGAGAAGAATTGTAGGTGTTTTCAGAAGTTCCTTTGTTTCATTACGCTTTATAAAACCTCTACTTGCTTTTGGATTTGTCTCCCTCATTCTACATTATCTGTAATTAAGTTACTGCACGGTCTACATCCCTTACATAAAAAAAAAAGAAATCCAGGAAATTTTCTTAAGTGGGAAACCCAATGTCCCGTGTATCCAAACAACCACTACATCAATATACAACTATCCACATTGGAGGGTGCACTTATTAAAACAGTCACCACTACCATTGTTACAACCCAATTCAGGCTTCCATTATCAAAATTAAGTTTCGTAAATAAAACCATATTCGTGAAATGCTTTCTGATCGAAACACAATTTTTTAAACAACATTATTAACAGTGAATATATGTTTTTTAGTACTTCAGTAAGTACACACAGCATAGACAAAGCTAAATCTCAACGGACAAGATGCAATTTGTTTTACAACCATGTACAAAATTAGCCGAAATGTTGAGCATTAGATGAAAGAAGATATTTAATACACATCCCCTATATCATTATGTAAAATTAGTCTGCACATAAGTCCGATATAAGTTTAAACATTTTACAGTGGCTATTTTAAGATTTTTCCTTCCACTATACAGCCTTCTCCAAAATTATCATTATTCAACCAGTGTATTTCATATACAAACTAACTTTTTTCTCCAAATTCTGCAGGGCATTACATTACAATATGGTGAAGGGTCTCAATTTGTGTCAATGTCATGCAATCTAAAGGTGTTTCCTTTATTAATGTTCTTGATGCACTACACTTCTCCAATTGAAATAAGATGGAGTCTAAATCATAAAAAAGTTCTCATGAATCAACCATTAGGGATTTATTCCAAATATGTTGGGAAGATGCTGTATTTGTTTTCTAATGTTAGGTCCTTAAATAGTTTATAATGATCACTTTTATCACAGGTCTCAACCTAATCCCACTCATAAAAAAAAAATTCTTAGCAGCAATCAGATTATTAGATCTCAACTGATGTTTAGGAATGTCTAAGATTTGTAAGCACTTTTCTTGGGATGGCCTTCTATTTCCGGAATGGGGCTTCCCTATTTTTCTCTGGATATTACAATACAATTTATTTTCTGAAGACATGATATTTCTATATAGAAGAATAGCCCTCCAGCTATAAAGTGCATATAATGAGGGAAGACCATATTCCCATGTAATAGTTGTGCTAGGAACGCAATTAGGGCGGTAGAGTGCCTTGTGCCAGACCTTCCCCTTTAGAACCACAAAGTTAATATCCTCTGAAAGAAGTCTCAAGACCATAAAACTGCTGGTATCAGTTTTGCATTACAGAATTTTATTAGTGGGATAACAGTAAATCTGCAATATTTCCGGGTGATCTAGTGCATCTGTGTCCCACATTGGTCGCCCTTCCTATTCAATCTAGTGTTTAAAACATTGCAACAGACTTTATTAGGAAGAATCCCAAATATTTTGTCTCGTCAACATCCTATTTAACATTGCCAAAAATGTCCAATAGACACCTGCTCCCTTTTTTGCCTCATAAAATTTTAGTTGGATGAAATTTTAATTCATTAATATCTGTTAAAATCTAGAATCCCTCAAAACATTGCAGTCCCAATTGGGAATAACCAAGAGGAATTATGTCGTTGGCATAGCTTAGACAACTAACTTTGCATCCTGCTAATTGGGGAGAAATTAACGCAGGTTTAGTCAAATAATCACCCATGTCAGAAACATAGATTAAACAGACATGGGGCTAGCATGCAACCCTGCCTCAGCACTTTAGTAGTTAGTATTTTCCTGGAGAGTGTATAGTTCTGGTCCAATCTTACCCGTAGATTAGTTTCTTCATGCAGATGAATCAGGTTGTTTAGTAAACCCTCGGGAAGCTGGCAGCTTTTTTAGCTTGGACCACAGACAAGTTTGATTTACCATGTCAAAAGTCTGTTAAATCAACACAAGCAACATGTTAAAGAAGTGTCATTTTTTCATAAACTTCTTCCACCAATGAATGTATCCAATCAGAGCGGTGCCTATTCCCTTCCTGAACCCAGTCTGTAATTTTGAGAGTCTGCTGGTCTTTAAAGCCCACGCCTCCATTTCTTGGAGTATGATTCAAGCAAAAATATTGATTGATAGGGTGATAGTTTACCGGGTTGGTACAGTCACCCTTTTTAAAGACTGGTACAATGCAAGAGGTTTTCCAGGATTTGCATATGGTCCTTGTCCTCAATATGACATGCATTACTTACCGTAAACGCATTTCTGATGATTGTATCCGATTAGTTTCACATGCTGTGTATATAGTCCGACATCCAGTGGTAACCACAGAGTATTGCATTTGTCTTTAAAAAATCGAAAGGGGACGTCGACATGGGCGTGCCTGTAACACTATCCCTAACGCGACATGTAGTGTACCCAAAATCCCTCACGCGTCGAGGTCCCTCTGATTGTATTTTTTCTGCCATGAGGGAGCCTTATGACTATCGTGAGTACAGAAGAGAAAAAAAAGCAGTAGACGTCTATGCTCCTTCCATCCGAGCGGGGGAGAAGGATGGGCGCTTGTGAATCTAAGCAGATGCAATCACCACAAATACTTTTACGTTAAGAAATGCATGTCTTCTGATGCTTGTTAATCTGTTTAGAATCACAAGCTGTGCATAGACTAGCGAGCAGTACCCGGAGTTGGAGGTGGGTTGTGAGCAGGAACAGTTGTGAAAAGACTTCTTAGTACTGATTGTCCCACCTAAGAATCAGACCTAGAATGAGTGTGGAGGCAATAGTGTTTGGTAAAGGTGTGTACAGAACCCCAGGTTGCCGCTTTGCAAATGTAACATTTGCAATGAATGCTATGGAAGCCCCCATACCTCGAGTAGAGTGCGCTTTAGGCTTGAAGGGCAGTTCTCACTTAGCAAGAGTGCAACAGAGTGTGATGCATTTGACAATCCACCTTGAGATAGTAGATTTGGAGACATGGCCTCCCTCTTTACCTGCTGCCACTGAAACAAAAAACTGATTTGTCTTTTAGTGGTCGAGTTCTTTCCATGTAAAACATGACTGATCGGTGTACATCTAGTGTGTGCAGGCTTCTCTCTCCCATGCTCGAGGGGTTCTGAAAGAAAGTTGGTAGTTCTATGGACTGTTCACATGGAACTTTGAAATGAATTAAGGTATAGCTATTAAAAAGGCAGTCTTGTAGGTGAGATCCTTGAGACTTGCTTTATGCATGGGCTCGAACAGAGACAGGTCTCATCCGGGAGCCGGGTTAGAAATGGGAGGGTGAATGCTCTTTACTCCCTCCATGAAAGCCTTTATAACTAATATCTTCCACCACAACACCTTCTGTTGTGAGATAGTGTAGGCTGAAAGAGCAGCTAAGTGAACTTTTATAGAGTTAAAAACCAGGCCCAAGTTTAGTAAATGCGTCAGGTACAAAAGAATATGGGTAGGAGAGCAGTCAATGGGGTTGATACTCTTAGAATTGCACCAGACGACAAAACGCTTCCACTTACTGGAATAGCAATAACGTGGATTAGGTTTCCTTGCCTCTCGGAGTATGTCCATACATCGGAGGGAGTTGTAGGTACCCAAACTTTATGACCTCGAGAGACAGGCCCAAGTTCAGTGTTTACGGGCGTGGGTGAAGTGTCTCCCCTTTGTCTTGAGACGACATGTTGTACGGGTAAGGCAGTTTCATTGGAGGAGATAGGGACATCAGATGAGCAAACCAGGGTCATGGTGACTGGCTCCTGGTGCATCTTGTGCACTATCTTGTTGGGGAGGGGGGAGCGTAAACAAATTTCCCTGACCATGTGAAGTAACGGGGCATAGATGTGAAAGGCTAATCTATTTATTATTATTATTAAACTTCTACTGTTAATATTCATTAGTTAACAAAGAATGTTCAAATAAGGGGGCATGAACATCGAGCATCTTCACTCTCTCCTTCCTCTCTTCAACAAGGAGCGGGGGCGGGGACTGAAGCAATTACTTCACGCCATACTACCCTACCACTCATAACAAGGCATCACAAGTGTAAACTCATTAAATTTCTAGTATATTTCCATTTGGAAACGCTATCCTATACATGTGAAAGGTGCATTTAGAAATGTGCCCAATTGCCTCTCTGTGAAAAGGTGAATTTAGAAGTGCACTTAGAAGCTGCATCTAGAAGTGTGCCCAATTGCTTATCTGTGAAAGTCGAATTTAGAAGTGCATTAGAAGTGTGCCCAATACCCTCTCTGTGAAAGTTGAATTAAAAAGTTCTCCTAGAAGTATGCCCAATAGCCTCGCTGAATCTAGAAGTGTGCCCAATTGCCTTTCTGTGAACTGTTGAATTTAGGAATGCTTCCAGAACTGTGCCCAATAGCCTCACTGAATCTAGAAGTGTGCCCAATTGCCCATCTGTGAAAGTTGAATTAAGAAGTTTTTAGAAGTGTGCCCAATAGCCTCTCTATGAATTTAGAAGTGTGCCAAATTGCCTATCTGTGAATTTAGAAATGTGCCCAATTGCTTCTCTGTGAAAAGATGCATTTAGAAGTGCATTTAGAACCGTGCCCAATAGCCTTGCTGAATCTAGAAGTGTGCCCAATAGCCTCCCTGCGAATTTAGAAGTGTGCCCAATAGCCTCCCTGTGAAAAGTTGAACTAAGAAGTTCATTTAGAAGTTGCATTTAGAACTGCGCCCAATAGCCTCCCTTTGGAAAGTTGAATTAAGAAGTGCATTTAAAATTTGCATTTAGAAGTGTGCCCAATAAACTCTGTGAAAAGTTAAAATTAGAAGTGTACCCAATATGCTAATTGTGAATTTAGAAGTTTGCCCAACAGCCTGTCTTTGGAAAGTTGCATTAAAACTATGCCCAATAGCCTCTCTGAAATCAGAAGTGTGCCCAATAGCCTCTGTGAAAGTTGCATTTAGAAGTGTGCCCAATAGCCTGTCTATAAATTTATAAGTGGGCCCAACTACCCATCGGTGTTAGTTGAATCTAGAAGGGTGCTCAACAACCTCTGTGAAACTCAGATTTAGAATAACTACAGTATAGCTGTGTAATGTAGAATCTAAAACGATGACTATTAATCTAACTCCGAAGTTGATTTAGACCCATGCCTAATACCCTCCCTGTATAAAAGGTGAATTGGAAGAAGTCCACCACTACCGTGCCCTATTCAATCCCATTAGTATAACTAACAGTATAGCTGTGTAATATAGAATCTAAAACTGTGACTAATAATCTAATACCCCCTCTAAGCAAATTCAATCTAGAGGCCGATCGAATATCTTCCCTGTGAACAGGCGAACTTAGAAGTGTACCCAATAAACTAAAATCATCTCTGTCCACAATTCTATCTAGAAAAGCACCAATAGTCTAGTATCCATCTTTGAGCAGTTGAACCTTGAAGTGTGCCTAAAAGCGTGTCACCACCGATCTTAGAACTACAATCAGAAAGCCCTCCTAAATCAAACTAAAAGCTCGCACAAATCATGAGTGCACCCACTCCACCAGAGTCCGTCAGAAACAACCCCCGTGAACCACCCCCACTCTCCGATCTGCCTTCACTCCCGTCCCCTCCCTCCCAAATCTCCCCACCCTCCTTCGCACTCCCTGCCATTCCCCTCTCCAAACACCAAGCCAGGGGGGCACGATGGCGAGCCACGCACCTTAAGACCACTCATCCCCTGAACCCCACCCCCGACCCCCGACCCTCCAGCATTACCTATACCCGCTCCCCTCACTATCATTCCTGGAACACCCCAAGCTGCAATCACCCACCTGCCACCCTCCCTGCATACCCCTGCCACCCCCCCCCCCCGACCACACCCTTTCCCCCTCCCTAAAAACTGCACGCCTAGCCCTAGCAAGAACCGAAGCTGCCTCCCTCTCCCCCTCCGACCCCCCCTACTCTCTCCCACACACCAGTCGCAGCAAAGAAACTAAAGAGGAAACGTTCCTGGTCCCCCTCAATATCTCAGCACTCCTCGCCTCCCTTGTCTCGACCCATAACCTCTATCCCGCAATCCCCTCCTTCCACCGTGGCTTCTCCCTGCCTGAAACCCCTCTCCCTCGATTTCTCATCAACTGAAACTCCTAACCGCCAACACCCCTCCTTCAAATCCCCCAACCCAAACCCGATCATCCTATCACACGCAGCCTCCCAACCCCACCCGAAGCCTGCCAATCTCTCTGCTCGCCCACTATTCCCATCTATCATCACCCACCCTACCCCCCTCCCTCCCTCCACTTTCTCCGCCACCGCCCTGTCCCGCTCCAGCACCGAGACCATCCTTGGCTGCCGATGTGAACTGTATCTTATTTAACGCCCGATCTGTAGCAAAAAAAAGACATTGCATCTTTGACCTCCTCGCCTCTGTCAAACCAGACCTAGTTTTCATCAATGAAATCTGGTTCTCTGACGACTTCGGCCCAATCGCTAATGAAGCCTCCCCCTTCGCCCCCCCCCCACCGTCCGTCCAGGGGGGGGGGGGTAGCATTCGTATTCAAATCTCTCTTCCGCGCCTCACTCATTGACAACCAACCCTCCATTCCATCCTGCGAATCTCTCCTCGTTAAACTATCCCTCTCCCCGTCGCTCTCACACAGCTTCCTAATAATCTACAGGCCCCCAGGCTATGATAGACACTTCGCAAAAAACCTTTGCGATTCTATTGCCACCCTCCAACTAAACTATCCCAACCTCACCCTTCTTGGAGACTTAAACATATGGCTCGACATCCCCACCAACCCTATGACATACTCCCTGGTTGACGGTTTAGATGCAATTAATCTCCAACCCCACATAAACGGCCCGACTCACTATAAAGGACACACTCTTGATGCCATCTTTAGCTCCAACACCCTGATTCATCTAATGCTGCCCACCCCTATCATCTGGTCCGATCACTTCATTCTCTCGTTAGCCATCCACTCACCTGAACCCCTTCCCGTACTCGTATCTGAACCTCCGAACATACGCAAATGCTGGAAGAAACTAATAATCACCCCAGACCTAGCCGAGACACTCCTCCAGTCTCCACCACCTACCTGCCGTCTCAACCACCAACTAACCCCTGAGGCCTTTGACTCATGGCTCAACGCATCTCTAATGCGGCTCACCCCCTCGTGCAAACCATCAGCCCTCCGTGGCCTTTTCCCCAGATGGTTTACTCCTGAGTTGAAGACCACAAAACGACAATACAAATCGCTAGAACGCAAATGGCAGAAAGAGAAAACCCATGAGAGCAAGACCACCTTGGCCCGACACCTGTATCGGTACAAAGCCGAAATCCGGAAAGCAAAAAAAGCCCACTACAACTCCTGAATCCTAAACTGCAAAAACCCAAGCAAAGAACTTCACAAAATTATCTCCAAATTCACCAATCCGGCTTGTAACACAACCATCCCGACCGCGTCACAATCACTGTGTGATTCACTCTCCCTCCACTTTTACTCCACGGCTATCGAAAGGACAAAAACTCTAACCACCAAATTGGCTCTCTTACAGCCACCAGGCAACCCTCAGCCCGTACCGGCCAGCTCATCAGCTGCGACCTCTACGCAACCAACGTTCGAATCCTTCAGTCCAATATCACCAGAACAATTTCTCAAACTCCCATCTGCCCGCAAACCATCTGGATCACAACTGGACCCTTGCCCAGCCACAACCCTTAAAGAAATCTTTGCCTCCACCTGCGCAGGAGAACACACAGGATCTATCATAAATGCCTCCCTTTCCTCCGGTATCTTTCCAGAAGCATTCAAACTGGTGCACGTCAATCCTCCAATTAAAAAACCTTCGCTCGACCCTCTCAAGCCCAAAAACTACCGCCCCATCTCAAACACCAGGTACCTTGCCAAACTCATTGACCGAACCGCCTACTCCCAACTAAATGCCTTTGTTGAAGCCAACAATCTCCTAGACCCCGCCCAATCAGGATTCAGAACTCGTCACGGAACTAAAACCACCCTAACCTCGATCTGCGATGACCTTAAAATGACAGCCGACTCCGCGGGATGCGCCGCACTAATCCTTCTCGACCAATCGGCTGCCTTTGACACGATCAATCACTCAATCCTACTTGACCGCCTCCACTCCCTAGGAATACGTGGAGCCGCCCTTAAATGGATAGCTTCATTCCTCAAAGACAGGCACCAAATAACGACACTCTCCAACTTTACCTCCCAAGCACGACCTGTCGACACAGGAGTCCCACAAGGAGCATGTCTATCCGCCCTCCTGTTCAATCTCTACCTGATCACCCTCCCAACAATAATTCGTTCACACAACATCCTGTGTTACAATTACGCCGACGACACAACTAATTCTAAAAATCTTGAATGCGAAACCCAACTCCTGACCTGGCATCCTGCCTCCTTAACATAGAACGCTGGATGACCCAAAGCCACCTTTTGTTAAACCCCTCCAAAACAGAAATCATGGTTTGCGGCAACTCCGATCTTCTTCCGCACCCACTACCCTGGCCACCCGCCATGGGCAACTCACTGACACCCTCCAACACTGTGAAAAATCTTGGATGCACCCTGGACTCTGACCTAACACTCTCGCGCCAAGTCAACAATGTCTCAAAATCCTGCCACTACCACCTCAAAAACCTTAGGCGCATCTTTCCAGATCTCATTTCCCAGCAGAGTTTCCGCGGTCCAATCAATTGTCATATCAAGACTGGACTACGGAAACCCCCTTTACCTCGGAATTCACACCTATCAACTGAATAAACTCCAAAGGGCACAAAAACGCGGCGGCCAAAGTGCTACTTGCGCTCGGACCAAGAGACCACGTATCCCCAGCCCTCAAGACACTGCACTGGCTTCCAGTAGCCCGTAGGGTAGCTTTCAAAACCTTATGCCTCACCCATCGAGCACTACATAAAACTGGACCGCAATATCTTCAAGAAAAGCTAATACCTTATCACCCCACTCGCACCCTTAGATCAAGGTCAGCCGGCCTCCTAGTAATTCCTAAGACAAACTCAGTCAGGTTAGGCGGAGCATCATTCTCAGCCCTGGCCCCATCCCTGTGGAACTCGCTCCCACCCCACATCCGCCCGAGGACTTAACGGCCTTCCGCAAACTACTGAAAACCTGGCTCTTTCCCTAAAACCAACCGGTTCCAAACTAGCATCAACAATCATCACAATAACACCGACCCAGCAAACCACTTAAAGCAAAATAAATTTAAAAAAATATAAAGTTTACAGCTAAACAAACCAGATTGTAACCTACAATGACAAACAGAACTATGTAGATCTAAACAGTGAAGTGGATAATAGGAATAAATCACTGGGAATGTAGAGAGTGTGGGTGGAGAGCAAACCAGAGGGTGGAGAGCAAACCAGAGGGTGGAGAGCAAACCAGAGGGCGGAGAGCAAACCAGAGGGCGGAGAGCAAACCAGAGGGCGGAGAGCAAACCAGAGGGCGGAGAGCAAACCAGAGGGCGGAGAGCAAACCAGAGGGCGGAGAGCAAACCAGAGGGCGGAGAGCAAACCAGAGGGCGGAGAGCAAACCAGAGGGCGGAGAGCAAACCAGAGGGCGGAGAGCAAACCAGTGTGCGGAGAGCAAACCAGTGTGCGGAGAGCAAACCAGTGTGCGGAGAGCAAACGAGTGTGCGGAGAGCAAACGAGTGTGCGGAGAGCAAACGAGTGTGCGGAGAGCAAACGAGTGTACACGGAACGGATGAGTACATAGAGCGGACGAGTGTACGCAGACGAGTATGTGGAGCGGATGAGTGCGGAGCTGATGAGTGGCAGATGAGTCTGTGGAGGGTATGAACGCACGGAACAAATGAGTGTATGGACTGGATGGATATATAGAGCGCATGAGTATGCTAAACGGATGAGTATGCTGTACAGATGAGCACGTCGAGTGGATGAACAGTGCATAGAGCGGATGAGAAACAAAACACATAGAACAGACCTGACCGCTCAGAATTGCGTGACGTGCATATTTTGCTTTGGAATGCAAGGAACTTTGGAAAAAGCATACTTCATATCACACCCCACGCTTACTCTCTCCTTACACCACCATTCAACTAGAACACAGAGATACTATGACACCATTCGGTATAACTGTTCTCATATCAACATCTGCCGCTCACCCCCCCATCACCAAGTAAACATGGCTGGTTTCACACCCCGAGCCAGGCATTTCTCCTCAGGCCTAACGCTGCCACACTCGGTCTGGATAACTCCGGCCAGACCGAACACATACTCTTGATCTCTCAACCACCTCACCTACCGCTAAGAAGCAGCTACCACATGAATCCTGCACCAGCTGCACACAAACCTGGTGCGCACACGCAACTTTGGACTCTCTCTAACCTCTCCACTGACCCGAACTTCGGTTCCCAAGGGCGTTCAACCTACCAGCGCCTTCAGACCATACCAATGGTATATAAGGCACTATATAAATGCAAAATAACAATAACTGTCTCTTCTCCCCACATTCTGAACTGGAACCTTTCCTCCTCCAGCCTCGCTCCTTCATTTCGTGCATGTGCTTGCTGTCCCATCACGTGCTGTGTTCTTTGAAGTACAGACACTACACATCCTCCTTCCTTATGGCACTTTGATTGAATCACACTAATTCACATAGTCCAAAAGATGTCTTGGCTGTCTTTATGCTCTTCCAGCTCTAGACTTCCTCCTGGATCCTTCAGAATCCTCATCTGGACAATTTGCCAAAGAAAAAGTACTTCGACAACCCCTGACTATACTATGTCCTCTCCCATCGCCTCTCCAGCATCACTCTGCCTGATTCTTTCTCCCCATCACTCCTTCTTCCTCGCACCTGTCATTTCACGAGTATTACTTTCCACACATTCATTTCCTAAAACCATCACTCTCTCATTATTCCATACCCTGCCATCATTGGTTTTCACAGCATGCGAGTACACTTCCACCACTCTGACCGGTTTTGGCCAGTGACATCCATTCTCCCTCAAAGGCACTGGAAGTTTAATTCTTACTGAACACCCAACTTGTGGCGCTAGTCTTTTCCTGAAACTTCTATTACCTTGTAGTCTCTTGTTAGTCAATGGTTTCTGTTCAACACTCTCCTTCACTGATTCTAAATTCACAATATTTCCAGCCACCGCATTCATCCACCCAGGGAACAGTTTGGTATTTGCCTTTCTGCCCCTACATAACTCAAAGGGAGAAACCCCTGTGGTGATGTGGGGAGCAAATCTGTGAGCTAACAATGTTTCTTTAATAACAACTTTCCAATCTTTTCCATTAGCCCAGGCTAACTTGATGGCATCCTTAATTACTAGATTAGATCGCTCCACAATGCTGTTGGATTGTGGATGATATATTGCACAACACTTCTGGATCTCTCTCTCTCTCTAAGATATTTCTCCATCACTTTAGATTTAAACTGCAAAACATTGTCCGTCAATACTTCTACGAGGTAGCCTTCTCGTTCAGACAGTTCCTCCAGGAACCCAATAATCTTCTGAGTGGTAACCTGTGGCATGAAAGCAACTTCTACCCACCTGGTTAACATGTCGATGACAACCAAACAGAAAGTGGAACTTCCACCACCCCATATTGGACCAACCACATCCATTGCAATCTTACTCCACGGACTCTCAGGAATATCTCTCAAATCCATAGGATAACTTGCACCCATGCATACTTTATCACTTCTCGAGCAAAGGATACATTTGATGTCCTGGGTGTTAGTCTTAGCAGTGCACGGTGGTGGCGCGTGTTATGGTTGCTTAGCTTACCATAACTGGCGAATTTCAGGGATTTTTCGATTTTACTTGTAACTATAAAGTCCCTTTAACTCTTTAAGTGCCATGGGTCCCCCCCCGCCCTTCTCCCCCCAGTGCCAAGGCCTTTTTTGGTGATTTCAGTATGTCGCCATTCAATTCCTTGTAACTTTTGTTACATGAGATATCTAGGCGAAATGTGGCCCTTTTTCTCCCCACATGTAGGCGATCGTAACGCGACCCAGGAATCCTAGGTTGCTGTGGGGGGGGGAGGGGGGGGGAGAAAACCAAAAAGGGCGAAAAATGTGCATTTTTTTCTCCAAAAATGCCAATAAAATGATGTACAATTATGCCTGTGGTTTTTTCCTTGTAAGAGCTAGGAACAAATGGTTTGCTGTACTGAATTCCCCAATTCTCTGGCTTTCAATAACAGTTGACTGGAAACTAAAACAAATTATTTTGATGTGGTTATCAACCGTTTTGTGAGAGTTACGTGATTTTGGCCATTTTTGCCAAATGGACATGCGTGGACAGAATGGAAGAAAAGGGTAGGAAAGCCGAATTGGAGGACAGAAAGGCATACCTTTCTGAAAAGTAGACAAAATTCCAAGATTAGGAAGGGGTGATTTGCGCAGGTCGGGCAACAACTAGGTAGGGGAAAATGGCATTGTTTGGTGAAAAAGCAGGAAAATGACTGAAAAGAAAAAAAAAAAAGTATGTGGTGGATATGGTTGGCTTGGTACAGCAATGACTTCGATGAATTTTGAGAAAAACAATGCTCCGCTACATTCCCCCGATTCTTGCAGTTAGGAAAGCACACATTTTTTGTAGTGTTTCAAAAAACAAGCAATACCACAAGCCAAACACGGAGCCATGGTACACAGGAGTTTTATGCTTACGACCTGAACAGACGTACTTAGCATGTGTAAATCAGGAAAACCAATGTGGTGAGGAACAGCAAGCATACATTTGTTGAAAGAGCACAGGCAGACCTTTTCAAGGGTAGGTGACTTGTGCAGGTTACAAAAGTGTATGGTGCCCAAATCAGCGACTAAATGTAGGGCACATTTGGAAAATGAAAGGGTTGTGTGACAAAGGGCACGAGCAAATGGGTCGAAACGTTATGAAAACCACACAAACAAATGTCATACCTTCCCGCGTCCCCACACATGTCCCGATGAAAACGGTACCTCATGTGTGGGTGCATCTACCTGGGCGCCAAGGCGAAAAGCCTAAAACACCCCTAACCACAAGTCTTTTCCGACAGCTGAATTTCACAATTTTTTCCAGACGGGCACAACATACAGGTATGGGCCTAGGGGGTCCAAACCACCAAGGAAAACCGGGAACCCCATGCAATTCCAAAAAGAGGCACCCCGTGGGAATCCGCAGAGGTCTGACTTGCGCAAATCGGCCCAGAATTTATTACCCCGAAACCCCGGCAAAGTCTGAAATGTGGCGGAAAAGCCCCAATTTCCGCAAATTTCACTCGGCTCAGCCACCGAAACATGCCGCCAACAACACATGGCCTACTGTCCTGCGTTCCCACAGATGTCCCGATGAACAGTACCTCACATGTGTGGGTGCACCTATCGGGGCGCAAAGGGCAAAGCGGAAAAAACACGGGTAACCCCAACGCTTTTCCCACAGCAGGATTTTGACTCATGTGCACCCCAAAACAAAAGTATTGGAGGGGCAAAAGGGGCCCTCTTTTTTGTTGAAGGGAGGCCTGACTCTAGAGGGTGAATGAATAAATGGAAGAGAAAGTCAAAAGCTACCCCTATTCCGAGACGAAAAAAGGGTAGGTATAGGATGCAGCATGGACTGATGTAGCAAATACTAGTCGAAGATCAGGTCAAGAAAAAAAAAAAAAAAAAGAAGAGGGTTATGCATCCATAGAAACATTTTAATTAAGATTCAGACAAACATCTAAAAAGTTGTAGGCCTAAAACTTCAACATGAGGCCTTAAAAACAAACAAACCGAGTGAGGAAGGGTACATTTACACAATTCACTACACATTCTTGTGAGGGTTAGTATCATAATTATTTGTGCATTTTCACGTACTACTCAACAGTAGTTGTACGCAATTGTTGTCGACACAATTAACAATGTGTGTTTCTAGTTCGGAACAAGAACAGCCGACAGATGTTGCTGGATGAAGGTAAGTTGTCTGAAGGGACCTAACTGTCATCAGGACAGAGTTGATGAAAAAGGTAGTGTGATGTACCTGTAGAAGAAGAATGATATGGGGTTTGTCAGTTAAGAGTGACCTGGGGATAGACTGAGTAGAAGAGAAGGGATGCTGCAGGTTCAGGACCTACCTTGGAGGTGTTGTCTCATGAAAAGGATTGGAGAAGGGAACACAGTCCAATGCTACTGGTGAATTTGATGGCTGATCCTGCTGTGGCTGGGATCAAAAAAATAATTGATCCGATTACCTAGTGATTAATCTAAGAAGAAAGGCAACAAAATGGCTATCAATACGGTATGGAACATAACTTGAAGGAACAATTGTAGAACCAGGAAGGTTGGTGTTGGTATGTCGACAGTCGTGGTGTATTAATCACTGCGCAATTTAACCAATAGCTGGTTGCTGTGGAAGCAGAATGAAGTCTGGTGGTACCTAAAAAGGGATGCAGTGATGTATGATGTGTCTTCACTGTATTGAAGGCAGCGTTGTTGTGGTGCCAAAACAGCAAATATAAGTGCTATTGTGCGGGTAGGTGGGGGGGGGGTCATAGTGAATGACTGAAGGAAAGAGTAATGGAAACACAGCTGTGACCAGAGATCATCGAAATGGGGGGCCAGAAAACATGGCCGTGCCTGTGCGGGGACGCATAAGAGTGGCACATTAATAAAGGCTGATGCTTACTTATATTGTGACACATCAGGAACAAGCACCAATCTGTACTAGTGCTAGACTCGACCCGTCTGCCGAATGCATATTCATACACTGTTTGCCGACTGTGTAAAAATTGATGTCAGCCACCCTGTGAGCTGGTATCCAATGGATTTACGGGTAGTAAGATCACCATTCTTCACAATTGTGATGTACCTATTCCAGCGAGATGATTACATAGTCGCCTTCCCGTGTCACAGTATAAGTAAGCATCAACCTGTACTAATGTGAGCCTTTTTTGCTAGGAAAGTGCGTTGCATACCACCAGGAAGCATAAACGTGTATCGGTGCGAGACCAAAATTATATTGCACAACACATTACATAGGTCTTTTGGCAATAACTGCATAAGTCGCCCTCTTTATACAGCATCACTGTCCCAGACAGACTTGTATAGGGAAAACTATGTGACAGGGTTCGAGAAACTGGAACATAGGTTGAAGCGTGGATCTTACCTTTCCCATCTCCCAGGCTGCCAGAGTATACTTGGCTGACATGGTGATCCTTCTGAAGCTTTTAAACATATTTAAATAATGTCCCGCCCTGGACCCCAGGGCTAAATTACCCAGATTTGTACATTGTACATTTATTTCTTTGCAGCATAGGTACATCTGGTGCTGGTTCCCTTCTGCTTAACTCCCACACATCCTGCTCGAGAAAGTAACCACATACCCGAATGACGTAAGAGGTTTGGGGTAGCCCGGGAAGAGGGGTGCGAACAGAAATGCAACCAGTGGCAATCACTTGCAGGACCTGAGGTCAGTTAAATGTGGTGGGAAATGGGGTTTGTCACTACCCACTGCTCGCCATACATCGGGTCTGCGGAATACCACGTACTCACAAGAAAATATTTTAGAATCACTTTGGAATGTTGGGGTCCACACCCTAGGCGGTTTCATTGAGAATGGGAGATTAATTACATGGTAGGCCCTGAGGGACAGAGGGGAATGTACGGTATATACTATGCTGTTGTACTTCCGGTTAAGAGACGTATTTAAGTGCAAATGGCCAAACTGCCAGGATGCACCTACAACTTCTCCAATACTCCAATGTCACAGCACCACCGACCACTAAGAAACCGGTATCCTCTAAAGTTATTAGATCACAGAGGGTAACAACAAACTCAAATGGGAGTTGGCTCTGGAGAGGGTGTTGACGGATGAACAATGGTGTGATCCGTATGCAGACGCGCAATTTGTCCTTGAACAATGGCCTCTAATTGATGCATGTTATATTTCTGCATCAAGTTTATTATCCCCTTTGCATGCCTAAATGGGTTTTACCCTGATAAACCCACCTGGTGCACTAGGTGCGGGTTCGACCCGGCTAATTTTTTTTTCATGTGTCCTGGAGTGGTCTGCAGATTCGTCCATTTTAGGTTAAAATAGAGGAGGCTGTGTCTCAGATGTTATATATTCAAATACAATATACCCCAGAGCTGTGGCTACTGGCCCCCGATTAAGGGTGGGTCTCTGGCAGAGAAGACATTGGTGGGGGAAGGTAAATCAAGCCAGGGTGACGGTACAGCCTTGGCCTGTTCAGTAATAGTGGGAGCGGGGCGATCCCAGCTGATATTTGCTTAGTGGTTGTGAGGTTTGGGGCATGGAGGGGTATTGTCCTGTTTGCACTCAGTGAACACTGTATGTTCAAGATGTCGCTTTTAACTCACAAATGTTTACTGTATATGAATTGTTCATAAGTACAGGGCTGTCTCAACTTGTACGGGGGGCGGGGGCTGAGGGTTTATTTCAGGAGTGTTTGTATACCTGAAGGTTGCGCAAGAAATAAAGAAATATATATTTTTAAAAGATGCAAGGACTTCTGGTAATTAATGGAGAATCCCAGGCATTGGATGTGCCCCGGTCATCTCATGCTCACACCAACCAGTCCAAATAGGGTAGACGTGATGGCCTCCCTGTGCAGGCTGGCGGCTATCGGAGTGAGACATGGTGAACATACTTGGGGCGACTTTAGGCCGAATGGTACCACTCGAAAGTGGTAATGGGGACATTCTACAACGAAGTGCAAATCCTTCCTGTGCCTTGGGTGGATTGGTATGTGGAAGTATGCGTCCTGGAGGCCTAAGGACGCCAGCTAGTCGTCGGACTGCACTGCCTTTAGGAATAGCTGCAGTGTTACCATGGCAAATGTTTGCTTTTTTTTTTTTTTAAATGAACTTGTTCTGCTTGTGCAGATCTAAAATGGGTTGCCATTTGCAGTCGGGCTTATGAAACAATATCGGGAGTAACCCCACCGCCCCATCCCCGTCGGCGAAGTCTGAATATTTCCATTACGAAACTTTTGAATCTGAAAATTACGAATTCTAAATGTGTTCGAAAATCGCAATAATCGCGATCACCACCACGCAGCAAAGACAGTTTTAACCTGCTCCTCCTCCCATCCCCTTCGTTATGCATTGGCAGCAAGCTGTTAGGAACCACAGCCATACGCGAACCCAGGGTAAGCTGTCCACCAAATACATGCCGCTCCCTCTACTTTCACAAACAGCGAAAACAATACCTCCACTAAGAACAAGGGTTACACCACCCCCTAAACTGCAACTGAAAGATCCATTCCTGGCCCGTTACCTGTTGCCATGGCGACAGGGTAAGCACTACACACGTCGCAATGCCGCCGGTACAATGCCACGTGATACCAGCACACGCGACATTAGGCGAATAAAGCTGGCCCCCAGAGAGGCGTCCGGTGCTTCTGATTGAAGTGTTAGAGACTTTGTTTTCTGCGGTTTGCATTCTGAATTCTTGTGTTTCAACTACGGTTACGCTCCCATATTTGCCTCGCCTTAGCCCTCCCGATTGGTTCCTTTGGTTTTGCTGCATGAAATATTACACATTGTTTAGGGAATTGACCACACGCTGCCCGACCCATTTCTGTGCCCTGGATTGCGCGGCCACACGTTTTTTATAACTGTTGCTGACCGCAAGTCTTTCAATCCTTTTGCTTCACGGACTGTCCTGCTTAACGTTACAATACCGGATTGAGCTTGCACGTTGCCAAAGCCATTTCTGCCCCCAGGACTGCCTTTATCCTACGTTAAAGTAAATGTTCTTCCCCGCAAGCCGCTCGACCCAATTTTGTTAACGGGACTGCTTTGGCTGAACGTTAATTTACCTGCTGCTGCTCTCGCACACACTGCTCTATCCATTTCCACCATCAGAAGTGTTATCTGCTGTTATCTTCACGTCATCAACCTATCTGGAAAGACACAGTGAATCCTGTTATCGCAACTACTACCTGGACTAAAAAGAGACTTGAGACGCTTGCTGTGCGATACATAGGCGTCCTCGTGCCATTGGGTCAGGACCTTTAACTGCTTGAACTTGGACTTCAGAGAGGGACATTAACCCCTTATGGTAAGACCGTTACTGTACTCCTCTGTGCTCAGTATGTGGCCCTTGTTCTATTAGTTAATAATAGGGGTATCTTGTACTTTGTTGGGTGACCTTTCTTCGAACTCCTTGAGGATCACTACCATCAATACCCACTTACCTGTGTTACCCTGCTGACTATCTCCACTCAGGTTGGTGTTCATTCCCTATCTTGAGGTGTGGTTCACGAAATTGATGTGTATAGGCGCGTTATAAATGCCATATCATAAGTGTTTCAAGGCGCACCGAGGCAAGGGAGGGGGAACAGAGGGAAGACGGACAACGATCTTACTAGGCCAGGTGTCAGATTGTGGAAGTGCATGGGACGGGAAGTGCAGTACATGGGATACTAGAATAAACAAACAGCCAACTGGTGGCGAGTGCAAGAACAGTTCAGACAAGTGCAAGGTTAGTGCAGACATGAGTGCTGGTAGGGGACTGAAGGGATACAGAAAACAGTCCTTATTGGTGGTATTGATTAGTTTTCTTCTCGTTTTCTCTAGTTGGCGTTTCGTGGCTGGGCGTCTCCTCTTCAAACTATTGGATCTTTCTCTGTTATTTACACAGTAGAAAGTTACAATTATGGGAAGAATTCTTCAGTGACTTCCGGGTTCCATTGTTCAGTGCTCCTTCCACGCTTGTCACAGTATTGGCAGTGAATCTTAACACTTTGCTGCGTGCTGCCAACTCCCTTTCTCCCTGCAACGCCAGTTCTCTTCACTTACGTGGATGTAAACTGGCACCGCAGCATCCTTTCCTTTTTTCTAAAATGTATTGTCTGTCCCCTGCTTTTGTTTTATGGAAGCAGGGGACATCCCCAAAGTCCCATAATGTCGATCAACAGGTCCGGGGACATTTTTGTGGTTTCATTTAGTTTTTTTTTTTTTTACTTTTCTTTATTGGCAAGGAACAGTACCTGGTGCATTACACATTACATCAACAAACCGTGTTACATACTTTAGGGCACGGACAACAAAGCAGAGCATTAGCAATAAACCATGTACATTCGCAAGTGCGCATCGAGTCTAATAAGGCTGCTCATAGTTCAAATTACACAACTGCCTGTTCTGGAGATGGGGGAGAAGATAGGAGCTCCAAGTCAGCCTTGCTGTTCAAATAGCTACAAAACTCTGTCCACACGTTTTTTGGGGCGAGCATTCACAGGCAGCGTGTAGATATAGTCCTCCTCACATATCTGTGTCCAGGTAAGAGCCCTTAACCCATTTCAAGCGAGGGGGGGGGGGGGGAATTGCCGCTTTCAGCACTGCAGAATGCATCTCTTAGCCACTATCGCCCCCACATTCAAGAACTTAGCAACACGCCTTGCCCCAGTCCCCTCCCACAGCCCGAACAATACAGAAGGGGGGGGGTCAGGGTCAATCCAGAACCCCACCATCTCCGAGAGGGCCTCAAGCACAGCCTCCAAGAATGGAGCCAGTGCCCCCACAGGACCAGAACATATGGGCGTGATCCGCTTCGTTGGATCTGCATCTCTGGCTGATCACGTGCAAATTTCCCAACCACATGAGGAGTATAATACAGGCGATTAAGTAGCTTGTATTGTACACAACTAAATCTAGAATTAAGGGAGACCTTGCGTGTGTGTGCACACATTTTTGCCCACATATAGTCAGTGATGTCCAACCCCAGCTCATGGCTCCAAGCGTCCCGGACCTTGTGGGATGATTCTACAACTCGTGTTATCAGCATTTCATACAGGGCGGATACCATGCCCCTACCCCCTGCGGAATTAGCAATATAGCAGATCTCAGGGGACTCAGGGGGGTTCGTCCGGGTACGAAGGCCACATGTCCTGGACTGGCGTTCTGAGTCTAAAGTATTGCAGTAACTCCAGTGATGACTTGGAGTGTCCTGGCCTCCATGTCTGCGGAGTGATGAATTTCCCCTCCGGGAACAAGTCGGAGAGTGCACAATATCCCAGGTCCAGCCAGTGCGGCATGAGAGGTTTATCCTGTGTGGGGGCGAGGCCCGGGAATGGCCATAAAGGCAACCATTTATAGTACGGGCGGGGTTCGGAGTGGGATTGCAGAATCTGTTTCCATGCCTTGATTGTGGTGGCCACTGGATCAGCCGGGGCGTCAGAATGGTACGAATGAAAGGAAGATTAGGGACATAAAATTCACCTCCTCGGTCGCCAGAATCTCGAGTTTAACTTGAGGAGGAGGGTCTTGGTGTTTATACCAGTGTGTTGCATGCTGGGCTTGTGTGGCTATCCAGTATTGGGTTAGATCCGGTGCGTTAAAGCCCCCCCTCTCGTAGGGTAATGTCATATGCTGCCACTTCCTGCGTACGCCCACAGAAGGCCACAGTAATCCGGTGCACCCCGCATGCAAGTCCGTGAAATAGTGCTTCCCGGGCCAGAGTGGGAGGTTAGCAAATATGTATAGAAGCTTTGGCGCTATAATCATTTTGATTAGTGACAGTCTCCCTGAAAGGGACAGGGGAAGGTTACACCACCTCTTCATTCTGGCTTCTGCATATTGTGCGGCAGCCACATAGTTGTCGGACAGTAAGGAGGATCTCGACAGGGATACCTGGACCCCTAGGTACTTAATGCCCTCAGGGGCCCACCTGAGCAGGAATTTGCATGTCGGTTGGGGAGTTGCAGGTGTGAGGGGGGGAAGATGTCTGACTTGGTGCAATTTATGGTAAAGCCTGAGAATGTACCTATTTTGATTATTTTGGGGATGATTGGGTCAAGATGGACCGAGGGGTCCCTGATGTACAGAAGTACGTTGTCCACATACAGTGATGATTTTGGGCGTGTCACGCAGACTCCCCTTGCGAGTATGCTTGTCTCACTATCCGCCATGGGCTCGATAGCCATCGCGAACAGTAGGAAAAAATGGGCACCCCTGGCGTGACCCTCTATGGAGGGTGAAGGAAGCCGACAGATCAGAGTTAACCAGGACTTTGGCCACAGGGTTGGTATAAAGCAGTTTGATGTAGGAGAGCATGCATGGGCCAATCCCCATCTTCTCAAGCACCGCACATAGGTATTGCCATGAAACCATATGGAACGCCTTTTGGGCATCTAGTGTCACAGCAACCGCGTTAGCTTTAGGGTCAATTCTAGAGATGACGTTGAACAATCGCCGGATATTTAAGGCAGTGGAGCGGGCGGGGACAAAGCACTTTGATCCGGGTGGATCAAATATATCATGATGGGGAGGAACCTGTTCGCAATGATCTTGGCAAATATTTTGGTGTTGGTATTCATGAGGGAAAGAGGCCTGTAGGCGCTGCACTCCTCCAGAGGCTTGCCCGTCTTAGGGAGCACGGTGATGGTGGCCTCACGCAGGGACTGGGGGAGAGTGGCAAGGCGTAGCAACTCGGTCCACACCTCATGTAGGCGCGGGGCCAGTAGAGCAACATGCTCCTGATAAAATTCGGCGGTAAGGCCATCCGGGCCGGGAGCCTTTCCCTTGGGGAGGGCCGAGATGGCTACGGTTATCTCGTCGAGGGCGATGGGTGCGTCCAATTGCTCTTTAGTGGCGTGGGATATATAGGACATGGGGATACGGTCAAGGAGAAGATCCAGATCCTGCGGGCTATGCTCGCGCTGCGGGGCGTAGAGGGCAGCATAGAATTCTGCAAAGGTCTCAAGAATGGGTTGGTCAGACCAATGCCACACTCCATTCCTGTCAGTGATACTATCAATCCGGGTTCTGCCCCCCTCAATCCGGGCAAGTCTGGCCAGCGTTCGACCAGGTCTTTCCCCTTCGCCATACTTCTGAGCCGCAATGAGTCGGGCGTAGTATCGTATCTCCCTGAGGACATGGGTCTCGAAGGTTTCCAGTTCCGTTCGTATCTGCGCCAACTTGGGTGGGATAAGGGCGGAGGCCCCTCCTTTCCGGCCCGCCCCTGGAGGAGCGCAAGCGCAACAGCTACATTACACCTGCGGCTGCCGGATTGATTGGCTCTGCACCGCGGTGGCTGCCGGAGCGGCCCGCCGCACCGAAGACATTGATCCGGATTAATCTGGCGGCTTCCCCGTCGACTTGTCCATCCCCGCGGAGGCTGCTGGAGTGGTCCTGCTACCCCTGAGGCGACGCAGCTCCCCCGTCTGTGCCTGGCCCACCGGCTGCCCCTCCCGGGTGACGGCCACAGTGCTGGGCTGACTGCCGCCGCGAGCCGAACTGTGGCCCGCCTGCATACACCCCGCTTGGTCGCCTGGGGCGGCCCGGCGGTGGCTGGGGCCTCTACTGCGGCAGGGAGCCCGATACTGACATCTACAGGTGAGGAGCCGGGGGCCTGAAGTTGGCACGTACTGTGCCCCTAGAGTGTTTACTGCGCCCATAACCTGCCTACAGCCCAGTTCTGCAGGCGCCAGAGACCCTATATACACCAAGCTGCCTCAGGCCCACGGGCCCTCAAACTTCATCGTGATTATGCAGCCCCCCTGGCCGGAGGTTCAGGGCGGCGCTGCTCCTCTCCTGTGGGATCCTTTTGCACCGCTGCCTGGGCTGCCCTTCTCCTGTTGACTCACTGCCTGGGGTACCTCTGCGGCTTCTCCAGACTGGGGTGGGCAGTGCTGGCGGAGACCTGCCCTGTCCACATCCTGTTTGCCGCCTGGGCGGTCGATTGGCCCGCATCTAACCACCCGCACCCGCTGGGCGGCCTCTGATTGCGCTGCCCATCGCCGCTGACACTGGTGGCCTGAGGCCCTCCTGGCCCTGCGGTGTGCCTTGCCTGACAAGATACCCCGCCTGGGTACGGTGCTGCACCGGATTAGTGGACGCACTGACCATCTCCGCACGGAGGCGCCGGCGCTCTGGAACGCTGTTACCTAGTGTACAGCTCACCCCTATCCTTATATTGCGTTTGGTCTCCTGCTTGATGGGAGGATGAGGACCCCCCCCTCCTCTTCCTGATGCTGTTATACTCAAGGGGCCCAGAGCTCACGGGCTAACATCTCACAAAGACTGCCCTACGGGGCTCCAGTGTGTTCCCAAAATGTCAAGTAAATCGTGCGGGGCCAACAGGGCGGGGGGCGATGGATAAATATGCTAAGTCTCTTCCTAGACAGGAGCAGGGAGGGTCTGCCTTGACTCAGGACGATCCAGATGCACCTTCATGTCCACCTCAGCCGGACCTCACAACCCTAATGGAAACCATGGTGAAGAACTTTGCGTCATTCCACGAGAAACTGGATGACATTAATGCTAGTGTGGCCTCTATGCGAGCCAAATTGGATCAGCACGGCGCCAGGCTGGTGGAGGCCGAGACCAGAATCGGGGCCTATTAGTATGAGGTACACACTCTCCAAAACACTGTTTCTGACCTGGTGCGTGATATGAAACAAGTCAAGGCGAAGTGTGACGACTTAGAGTCCAGATCCTGCAGGAACAATATCTGCATTGTGGGGGTCCCGGAGACTGCCCTCGAAGGCAAGATGGAACTGGCTGTTGAAAATCTCCAGAGACCTCTTGGGCAATCCTCAACTATCCCTGTTCTTCACGATCGAACGTGCTCACCGGGCGCTGACCACCCCGTCCCAAGCCGGGTGATTTTCCCCAGGCTGGTCATTGCTAAGGTTCTAAGCTTCAGGCATAGAGATCATATATTACGCTTGGTCCGGGAGAAGGGAGAGCTGAAACTGGAGTCTCAAACTATCCAAATCTTTCCCGACTTCTCTGCCAATGTGCAAATGGAGCGCAGGCAGTTCAACGGCGTGAAGAAGCTGCTTAGAGAGGAAAATTGAATATGCCATGTTCCCGGCATGGCTGAATCTCATCCATCGCAATAAGTTATATTTTTTTCACGGTACCAGAGGAAGCAGTGAAGTTCATTGAATCCCACATTCCGCTTCCTGGCCTGGTGGGTGAGCCAATAGATGATGGTTGAGGGAATCCGTCCTGTCCCTCGTAGGTGGGCCTCCTTGTGTACCACCAACACTTGTCTGCATCTCCCTTGTTGAACTTATGGATTTTGCATCCTGCGTATCCTCTGCTAGTTGTAACTTGTTGTAATGCCTCCGAGAAATTGTATTTGATACCGCTGTACGATCCACAGTGCACTGCATTTTACTCTTCAGCACACGACAGTCATTCTATAATTGTTCTCTTCTTCCTGTCGGCTGGGCTCATGGGGGGGGGGGGGACTCTCTGCATGCAGATACTACTGCGCATGCTTTCCGACCACTCCACAGTGACACTGGACTTAACTCTGCAGCCTGCCCTCCCTCGCCACTCCAACTGGTGCTTTAAATCAGAGGCATTACACGACATAGTTTTCAAGGCCGAAATCCTTGCAGATATCACTTTGTTTTTTGATAACCACAAACGTCACGACACAACCGATGGGGTTCGGTGGGAGGCATTCAAGGTGTTCATCAGAGGGATGTTCATCAGAGGGATGTGCATCTTTAGGGAAGTTGGTGCCCTAAAAGACATTAGGAACTCCTTACGACGCTCCGAGGACAGGGAGAGCGGGGCCGGGGGAAAAAGCGCCGCCCCAGAGACGCGCAGCGGACCAGACAGGCAGGCGGCCAGGCAGAGAGGAGATCAAGCTCGCCGCTCCAGATGGCAGCACACAGCGCGGCAGGGCATCGGAAGCAGGCAGCCGACCAGTGGGAGATGGCAAACCGCAGCCCCAGCAGCACACGGGGGGGCCGGGCCTGTAGTAATAGCATGCGGCTTAGCAGGCCTCAGTTGTCGGGTACGCAGCTCGGGAGGAGAAAGGGCCCCATTCAGCACCAGAGCTCCGATTTTCGCCCCGACACGGATCTGTGTGTTGGTCCGGTATTAACCAACACGATGCGCTCGTTCCCAGCGCTGGATGATGCAGGGAACCGCTGATGCATGCAGATATTCAGCCGTCAGGTCACAGAGCTAAAGAGCTAGGCAGCCATCTTGCAGGCTGCTCAGCAGCACCCCCCCTTCATTTTGTTTTCAGTATTTTATACAGATACCCTTTGTAGCACCTTGGCACCTTTTCTATGGCCCTTTTTGACAACATGTGTTGTACCTCCTTTAAAGGAATGGTTCGGTCAAAAATGTTCATTGTCCTACGGGTCGGCCATGTGTTTTTAAGCCTAAAATCGCTCGATTTTAGAAACATTTCCTATGGACCTTACCAGAGTTTTCGTCCATTAAACGCACGTGAAAACAGGCATCAGTGAGCTGCCATTTTGTGATAATCCTATCATTTCCCCCATCGCCCTGGCTGACCTGCTTTTGCGGCACTAAATCATATCCCCCCGCCCCTGAGCCTGTCATCAGCAGACGCGTACCGCCCATTTCACAACGCCAAAGCACGTCTCGTGTCAACATTCGCTGCGCTTCAGCTAATGACGTGTCGCCATGGAAATGACAGGACGCCTCTTTCCTCAATAAGTATAAACAGACCGTTTCACAACACAGCAGCAGACTTTCGATTCCATTCCTCTGTGTTACTTTGAGTATTCTGTGACTCGTTTGTGCTCTGGTCAGCTACCTCCGTTGCTTGTAGTCCATGTGAACAGATACCAGTACCACCGCTATCAATTATTTTAGTTTAACACACAATGGCTACAATAATGCCCTACATGTACGAGCCCGAGTATACCGAGGAGGAACTACTGGAAAGGGAAACACGCGAAAACGATGGTTCTTTCGGACGGCACTTGGGACGACGATTCAATAGCTGAAGAGCCTGGACCTAGTCGCATGGACAGTGTTTCCACCTGGTGCACATGCAATCGGTGCGAGCTAATGCCAACCAAGGACGAGAACTGCTGCTGCTGTGAAAACTCGGGATGCGTGGCCTACATTTCGGAAGGCTAGCCACGACCGCAATGCATCACCGAGCTCCCAGATTCAGGGCAGCCTGCCTCACACGGTCCGTGTTGAGGATAATGATGGTGCTTATGCACAAACTTCGCGCAACTGTTCGTCCTCGTAATCAGAGTAACGAGTAAGTATACTCTGCTTGTCATGCCACTCCTATTTCATGGTCTTCTACTATATCCAAAATTACATATACATATCATTGTAACGCACAAAGTCTTTCAATAGTGTGCAGTGTCTAGATAGCATTTATCCGAGCAGAATGCCATTAGTTACAAGAATTGTCATTGACAACGTTTATTAAACTTATCTTGGTCATTTGAAAAAGTTTGTTTCATTCCTTTTCACAGGTGGTACAGGCTGGTGGCCTGTCATTCCTTTACATGGTGGCTTCACGGGAGGCTTGGACACCGCGTTCGAAGAGTAATACCCGCCTGTGCCGTTCGTACCGTAAGAGAAACGTTCCCAAGTGACAGCGGTCAGTACAGGGGATTTTCTCTCGCTGTGCTGCAACCTGAACTGTACAATGTGTAAAGTTTTGTATTTTTGTGTCATCAAAATAAGATACAAAATAAAACATCACATATAATTTAAAAACGGTTGTTTCGGATTTTTTAAATGAATCAAGTGTGTCTCCATTCAAGGATGGACGTCAGACATCTGTACTCCGAATGGGTGAAGGTCAGGTCGCTGTGAAGCAGGGCGGTCACTATCGAAGCTAACATAATATATTATCAATAATGCATGCACTAAATAACACTTTTTCAAAGTCTTTCAATTGGTTAGGTCTCTATAAAAGTCACACATATCTATACTATCGATTAACATTGGATTATACAGGCCTTAGGTCAAGGGTTTTGACCATTATAATACACTGAAGTGTGGGTCTGTGCTCACAAGAATCTCCGGTATGTGGCATTTGCTATTGATGGGCAACGATATACTGCAGTAGGGGTCTAATGTTAGTTGGGGATCTGCTAGGTGGGCATCATGGCGTGGTCTGGCACATGAAGAGAATACCTTGAAGGGACACGGGGTCAGAATGGCAGTAAGTTTCCACTGGCGAGGGTGCGTGGGCAAGGACACGTTTGTGGAGATTAACGAGCCATGTGCTTGGTTCAGGTCGATTCACATGCAGGACTGTGATCTCAGAGAGTGATGTGTTACATTTACTAGCTGTTGCAAATACCTCTGGAGTTTTCCAGTCAGAGTGGGAACGAGGGTGTGGGCCATGTGCTCTGCGCGCTGTACTATCGCAGTGAGGCCTGGTCACCAAGATGGAGTGGAAAAGGGGTACAAAAATTGATGCCCCGTGTCCTGCTCAGTGTTCCCATCTATGCGAATGTCATCCAAAGTTATCACATAAGGGCAAGGGGCGAACCCACTACTGGAGCCACGAGTACGAGTTTCTACTGAGAAGTAAAGGATGAGAGGGGCCCGATGGCCCCTTGCTCCCACACACTTGCCTGCATGCCAAAAGGCGGTTCGCACCCGGGGATGAGCGCTGGCATGGGGGGCAGTCACGGGCGCAAACGGCCAAGGTGCCAAACAGCATGTACACTTCAAAAGGTATCCCACGCCCAGGGACCATCGCATACATGGCCTCCTCAGACCCCGTGTCTCCAGGCAGGCCGCCCCCCTGCAATCCACATAAGTGTGTCTCCATTCAGCAGTCTTCTTTTGCCTTATCTGCACGCCCCGGGCCCATCCATCCCACCCCCTCTATCAAAGGCGGTTCACACCCGGGGATGAGCATGGGCGGCTGTCACGGCCGCAAACTGCCAAGGTGCCAAAAAGCATGTACACTTCAAAAGGTATCCCACGCCCAAGGGCCATCGCTCACATGGCCTACTCAGACCCCGTGTCTTCAGGCAGGCCTCCCCCGAGGCAATAAACATAATACCACAACATACACACGTCACTCATTCACAAACACACCCCTGTTTCTAATACTTTATAAATCACTTGATGTCTCATGAGAACATCTTTGTGCTTTGCAAGTCAACTACTGAACCTTCTACCTGAGAAGCACTGAGATCTATGCTAATCTGCTAGTCGTCGTGCTAGCTGTGACAGCTTCAAGCAAACTCGTCAGTGTGCTACCTGTGGCCATCTACCTGTTCTCCTGCAACATACTGCTCGGCCTGCTGAATCCAACTGTTTGTTGGTCAAGGTAAGGCCATGTATCCTAGTCATATTTCGGTCATTTTTACATTTCAATCTATTTGCTATTACAGTACCCAATAGAGCTGTGGTCATTGGTCTCATTGCTATTGACTTGAGTTTCAATTGTTATGCTATCAATAGATCTATTTATTTTCATCTGTGTCAATGGTCATCGAATGGCATCCTTCGGGGGTCCAGTCTATAACGTAAGCATGTTTGCTTTTCGTGCAAGACAGAACATCCAAGGGACTAGTCACATGTTCAGAGTTTAGTCACATAATTTAAAAAATGTCTGTAATTTATGCAAATACTAAGCCGCACATGATGAACTGGTATGGTTCCGGCGACCAAACCAAACCTTGCATTGAGCATGGTATGGTTCATTTACTTTGACATTTTTATTCATCAAGGTTTTATAATAATTTTGATATTTAATTTTCAGAATTTTCAACAATGCCTGCCTGTTCGATTAGCGGTTGCCCTTCGAAGACCCATGCTAAATCTGAAGGCACTACAATGCATGTTTTCCCGAAAACTGTTGATCGAATAAGAGAATGGGTCAGACATTGCGGATATCCAATGGATGAGCTGGAAAGTAGAGTCCAACAAGTCTTTGAGGACAAGAGGGGTGATCGATACCGCATCTGCAGCCGGCACTTTCCCTCGAACATGTACACCAAATCTTGGGTAACAAAGAATTATAAACGGCGATCGACACGAAAATTGCTCGCAAACGCTATTCCCACTCTATTCGTCCACAATCCGCCACTGGTGAGTCAAGTGTCCGTTTTTAGCTCTAGGCCTTGCGGTAGTGTGTAGGTAGCCGAATGGATTCATTGATATTTTAGGTGTTTCCAATTTGTAATACTTTTGACATTGATATGAGTGTATAGCTTTTTGAATAATGACATTTATCAATATATTATTTTTAGATTTCATAACGCACAAACGAAATCTATATATGGGCACAGGCAACTGTGCTATATTGCGCATAAGTATTCTGTCGCCTTACATGGCAATTTTAAATATTGGCATTTCATTATCAAACAACAATTTACCTTTTCAACTTCTTGACGATCCCTTGAATCTGAAGCAAGAAATTTCTACTTCCGTCACGTGCTCGCAGTTATCAATCACACTTACCGCGTATCAGGTAATCATACTTGGCTATTCCGCTACAGACTTGTTTTATGCATGTCAAGTAATAGTTTTTATGTATCGTGTGATTATTTTACCAATTGTTTGGTTAGTGCTTTTCAATTGATCTACACCTTAGTTGTTGTCCCCTGGTGTTTGTTTTCAGTTATAATTAGTGTTATCCATACTAATGCAAGTACTGTCTTTCAGGGAGATGCTGAAGCGTCCACCACATTGACAACACCCCCAGATGTTCAACAGCAAGAAGGTATGGATACGGACAGCTCCATCGACCGTGATCGTCAGGACTGGAACACTTGCCGTTTGATTGTTCTACACCATGTTTCATTCGTGGTTAGCCGTTGATATGTACCTGTGCGGTCAACCCCAAGCGTGTGTTGTGTTTTCAATATTGTAATCCTTAATAATGCAAATACTATGTTTCAGGCAGTTGTTGAATAGTCAACCCACGCAGTTGATGCGGAGCCTGACATTCAAGTAATTCCAGTGGAAGCGGGACCATGCGGATACGAATCGGCGCAACAGCTTTCGGAAGTGCGCACCACATTGACAACAGCCCTAGATATTCTTCAGCAGCACGAGGTATGGATACTGACATCTCCATCGAGCGTGATCATATAACGCGATTCCATTTGCTATACTTTCTTCCCTATTAACGCAAGTACTGTGTTTCAGGGAGACGATGGAGCTTCCACTACAATCACAAGATCCCATTTAGATGATGCAGATGTAAAGAAATCGGAGAAATAAGTCGATTAAATCTGATCATATTGAAATATTCCTGTAACGCTCACCCGATTCCCACGGAGGCGCTGGTCTTGGCAGGAAGGTGTCTGACTCGAAAAGTGATGTGCAGGACTCGATTGGCTTCTGGGGTCGAACCTCTTCACACTGTGTGTAGAACTCGTAGGGTGAGGTTTCTTAGATAGGTGAATGCTGGACTCTCCATCTGCGTCTGATGCAGGGTGCCGTTGCCAGTTCCTTCACTGATAAAACATACGCCTCTTGAACTCAGAGGATCGTTACCGTCGTTAACTGCACGAGCGGTGAGTTTCCAGACACCTTTTTAGTCTTTATAGTCTTTAGGTGCGTGGCACGTTAATATTGAACAGGACTCTCTATAATGCTTTTCCCCTTTTGTCTTGCAGGACTCTTGAGATGGAAGATGGAGTGAGCACCTGGAAATGCATAAGTAAATGCAAGCGCTCTGTCTTTTTCCCCTTGCAGCTTAATTCGTGCTGAAGAGACGCCGGAGTATTGGCAGGCGTTCTATTGCGACGAGCGCGATGGGCGTAAGTAAATACTGGTCTAATGTCTCTTCTTTTGTCTTTCAGAAGTCGGGTTGCAGCGCCGGAGTCCGCGGAATGCCCGTAAGTAATAACACTGCTTTTGTCTGCACAGGCGGCGATGCAGCGTGAAGAATTCCGGAATTCGCGGAGTGCCGGTAAGTAATAACAATGCTTTTGTCTTCACAGGCGGAGGTGCAGCATGAAGAAAAGGCCGCAGCCGATGGATCAAGTGAGTAAGCACTGCGAGTAAAGGTTGCCTTGCCAACCTGTTTCTTCTCTTTGCAGGTGCTGCTGTTGACTGGATACAGGAATGGTAAGTATAATTCTTGCAGGTTCAGGATCGAAAGAAGAAAGGCTGGAACAGACTCGGTGAGCGTTCTGCTGCAGATGCAGAATAACGCAAAGCACGTTTCATCTATCGGGTGTGGTTTAAATAGCCTTGGAGTGATGAGGCGTCTTCCTCCACGGCCCCGCCTAGGTAAGAAAAGAGTTCCAGTTCCAGTGCTGTATCCAGGGAGTGGAGCTTGCCCCACCCAGGTAAGAAAGTAGTTCCTGTTCACAGAGGACTTCTAAGTGGCTGGTAAGTAAGCAGCATGGTCTGCTGCAGGTAAGTCCACCCAAGCATCTTCGCACATATTATGAGCCCGGCGCTTCCAGTGCCGGGACCAATGGTTTTGATGAGCCTGGTGCCACCAGTGCCAGGACAAGGTCCAAAAGGTCCCAGTGGAGACCGGCTGGTGCCTAGGATTAGGGTTAGGGGCCTGCTTCCAAGGACGTTGGGCTGGTCCTGGCTCCTTGGAAGCAGTGATCATGACAATTCCTTGATTCTTTTAGACAATGCAACATTTGTGGTTATCTCTTTAGATGTACCTGTGCCGTCGACCCCAAGTGTGTGTTACGTTTACAATATTGAAAACCATACTAACGCAAGTACTGTGTTTCAGGGAGTTGCTGATGCCTCCTCTTCAATACAATAATTCGTGGGAGTCCATGCAGAGCCAGAGGTATGGATACTGAAAGCTCCATCGAACTAGGTCATCAGAGCTTGAATACTTGTCGTTTGATTGTTCCACACAAAGTTTAAATCTTGTTTGGCTATTGAGATGTACATGTGTGTTCGTCCTCACGTGTGGTTTATGCTAACAATATTTTGATACACAGTAA
Source organism: Ambystoma mexicanum (assembly GCF_040938575.1). Lineage (NCBI taxonomy): Eukaryota > Metazoa > Chordata > Amphibia > Caudata > Ambystomatidae > Ambystoma > Ambystoma mexicanum. Next base: position 485,236,440 of record NC_090931.1, on the reverse strand, counting down.
TGAAAATACTATGTTTCAGGGAGTCGATGGAGCCTCACCCCGTGCTGTCTATGCGGATACAAAAAATATAGTCGTTGCAGCGCAAGAGGAAGGGGAGACATGCAGATACGTATCGTAGCAACAGCGTGCAGATGTTGAAGGTCGAGTCAAAAAAGTTGCAAAGAAAAACAAAAATAAGGTTAGTTTCAAACAGTTCATAACTTCAGAATTTCTTTTGTGCTGGGGACTATTTTATGTTTTTTTCAAGTCAATTGTACTATACTTTATCTTGTGTTTAAACTGAACATCCCTTTTCCAATCTATCCTCTAGTTACCCGTGGGTGTCCGAACTATACATACACAGACAGTGAAGCGAATAAGAGATGTTGCTTGCCAGACCATTTACACTATGGAGGAACTATTAATTCAGACCCCGCGTGTTGAGACTAGTGGTGCTCATGTCCAATGGCCAGAACATGAAATGAATGTGTCCGGAGAATCCAGTAAAGTTGTAAAGGACCATTGCTACAGTATGACCGCACCACCGCAACAACATGATACTGGATGTATTGAAGATAGCTCTGAAGTAGTCGCACATCAATTTACACAATCTACACCCGCCGAAAAAATGCAACCAAAAAAGCTGTCGACATTGTTGTGGTCTCCCATCAATGTTGAAGTAGCAGATGTTGAAATGACAGAATGAACCAGCAACAGCATTCACTGACGCATCAGAACTTGATAGCAGCGATATTTCTTTCAAATGTGGTGAAATGTCCTCAACGTCACAGGCCGAAACACCTTTGACGCAGGATGACAGTCTAATGAGAGGGGAAATACATAGTATTCGACAGTTGTTTGATGGATATTATAAGTATGCTGAAATGTGGGCATTCCTTCAGAGGGAAAGTATGTGGGAAGCCATTGATTCATGTGACTCGTCAAAAACAAGGCAGTAACGTCACAATACATGCCGCCTGTGGATTACATCATATGTTCTCATGGTCTGCATAACCGATGCTGGGGAAACTGCCAGCAGGCAATTGTGCAGTTGCATCACTTTTTAGTGGCTTTACTGGATTTTCTGCCAAGTACTGCACCTACCACTTTCAGGACATGGATAGTAAGAAAATTGTGAGTTTGGTGGTCGTGCAGGTAAAACAATGTACATCCTCAGTGGCCATGGAGAAACTAGGATTTATAAAATCAGTGGAATATCTGCAATCGAGGGGAATGCACATCGACCTCATAGCCACGGACAGACACGTTTCAATTGCCAAGACAATGAGAGAGCAGTTCCCACATATTAAACATCAATTTGACGTATGGCATCTTGCTAAATCAATCAATAAGAAAATCTTGGCTGCAGGGAAAAAAAAAAGGTTTGGTAAGTATTTCAGAGTGGTCCCAGTCTATCAGCAACCATCTTTGGTGGAGCTCCAAAACTTGTGAAGGGTCAGTGGAAATACTACTTGAAAAATGGCGATCACTGATGCACCACTGTACCAACGTGCACCGCTGGTCAGAAAACCTACATTTCCACCAATGTGAACATGGCCCTTTGTCCCCAGTGGACGCACGGAAGAAGAAATGGTTGAATCCATCTTCACCGACACACAAAGCCATTGAGAAGATTGTTTAATCAAACTATCAAGAGATTTGAGGGGACTGACAGAATTCTGTCACACAGGAGGTTTGGAGGTGTTCCACAATACGTGCCTAAAGTACAGGCCAAAGCGCTTGCATTTCAGCATACAGGGCATGAGACATAGGACTCTACTTGCCGTCTTGGCCCATAATGAGAATCTCGGCCGTGAACAATCTAGGACTACGGGTAATGTAAGGATGCCTCGCTACACTAAGGCCTTTTCAAAAAGTAGTAAGCAATGGGTGATCAAACCAGTCTATGAGGAAATGGAGTTCGACTTTGTCAAAAGCCTTATTGTTGCTGTATTAGAGACGCACAGATATGGAATTTTGAACGTTTCTGTGCAGAGCACTGATCCATTGCCATCCAACATTGCCACTGTGCCATGTCCACCCAAAGGAGAGCTGGTTGTGAAGTACAAATCCTGGTTTAAATAATTGTAATACGATTGTCTTTTTGTAAATAAATGTTATTGTACAGTGTGCATACAAAGTACGCTAACCCTAACCCCTAACTTCACCATCCTGGGTGCCGAACAACCTGGGGGTCATCTTTGAATTCTCTCTATTCACCTCATATTGCTGACCTGGTCTATATGTGTGTATATTTTTGTTGATGCAATTAATGTTCGCAATCTCTTCTAAATGCTGGGCACTGTTAACCGAGGGGAGGCTTGCATATTGCAAATAATAAAACAAACAATAAATCTCACTTTCAACTCAACTCCTCGGGTACTTTATACTTTCCCTGACCTTCCCCAAAAAATTAAAAGTCTCAATAGTTATGGTTCTTTGGGGCTTCAAAGCTCCCAGACAACGAGGACACAATTGGGGGGCTTAGAATGCGCCAAGCGAGCCGTTGCAGATGGGAGAGAAACCAGTTTGCATTTGCACATTGAGGCGCACTACATAGATGGATTCGAAACTTCAAGTTCTCACAGATGGCTTTACTACAGGATGTTGCAAAGAAAGAATGTATGCTCAGCGGCTTTGATTTTCAGCTCGTGCCCGGAAGAGGCCCACAACTCGCACTGGCAGTATAAGGTTCTATTGTTTTTTGACCTCGAGAGACAGGGACCATGTCGAAAGAACTTCATTTGAAGGGGGGTTGGGGGGAAATCAATAACGTAAGACACGATGAAGCAGAAAATTCATAAACTAGACCGAGTTTCATGTTAGTTCAGTATACGAAAAATCGTTGTCAAGAGCACAGTGGGATTTACGGACTGCATTACGCAGAGACACAATGGAAATTGCAAATATAATTTAAGTAACTCTTTAGACGCTTTTATACCGGAATGAAGAATTAATGAATGGATGCATGAATAAATGAACGAACGAATGAAGAGCTTTGAAAACGTTTGTGGGATCGTCCTTGTAGCGGGCACATGGGCATGCAGGTCCACATTCCACACGCATGTAGACAAAAAGTCGTTTCTCATTGTGTACTAACCTCGATTTATTTCGTTAGTTTTCGCATTGATTTTAGAGCCGAACATACTCCATTGCACTATCCTTGAAAGCAAATAGTTTCAGCTCGGCCGTAATAAATAAAATGAATAATATTAATAAAGATCGGCTGGCGAGACCAATTATAAATTTTATGTTTTCAAAACAGGTATATACTTCCCTTTCGCCACTGCCACCAGTTTCAGACCCCGGCAGATGGTTTCTTCAACCGCCAGCTGCAGCTTAATGTAAACAACTGCACCATTCTGACGATCTTATGGGACGATTGCCAAGGGCCCATATGCCCTTACACGGTACTAGCGGCTAGAAGCAACATATCAACCTTTACGCTGGCCTAGTGCCTACTTGATGTATCAGCCTTGCGGTTCAACGTGTGACAAAAGTGCTTCTTTGAACGAAAACCAACACCCTGTGTGTACCATAAAGGAACAGCGCGTGACTCACGATAAACTTTTACGGGTTTTCGGATAGAGATAAAAGAAAATAAATGACTTTCGGAGATCATATGGCAATGGCAATTGCTGAATATTCTATAAAACATTTAATGTCAAATAAATGTACTTTTAAATCAAACAGCAACACAGTACATTTGGTAAAGTACAGTTTCATATTCCGAATTGTGGCGCGCTGTGTTGTGAGTTGATCTGTGTTGGTTTCCGGGTTCTGTGTGAAGTCGCGTAGAAGAAAACTGGGCGCGTTTGCCTACGCAGCACAGAAACGTCACGGAGAGAGGCGGGGAATATGAATGTTTTGATAATGTCAGGGTCAGGGGTGGGGGATATGATTTAGTGCCGCAAAAGCAGGTCAGCCAGGGCGATGGGGGAAATGATAGGATTATCACAAAATGGCAGCTCCCTGATGCCTGTTTTCACGTGCGTTTAATGGATGAAAAGTCGGGTAAGGTCCATAGGAAATTTTTCTAAAATCGAGCGACTTAAGCTTAAAAACACATGGCCGAACCGTAGGGGCAATAAAAAATTTTGACCGAACCAAACACTTATGTGCACAGGTGTGTGACGATTTGGTGGGATTTCGGGTGGAAGCCGTGTAAATTCCAGTAGATGACCATGGGTTACTGCTTCCAGTATCCAGCTGTACAACAGTTTTTCCAATTTTGGACATGCTGTATCACATTTCAACCCCCAACCTGCTTTTGCCTTGGGTAACTGTTAATGTTGCTGCTCCCCTTGCCGAGCTCTATGGGAACCCGGAGTTTGCTTACACCTGTGCATTTGCCTGAAGTCCTTTGACCTCGAATATCCTTGGTAAAATCTCCTACAACCTTGCAAGTAGTAGGAGGAACCTTTGTTATACGGTCTACCTCCTCTAGTGGAGGTGGAAGATCCCTGCTGTTCCCAGAGCGCCCCTGAAGGGGCGAACGGACCGCTGGGTCTGCAATGACATGAGGGAGTGCACTGTATCCGGGTCAGTTTTTATGTTCAAGGGCTTCCTCTATTGGCCCAAAGAGGTTATCACCTTCAAAGACTAGGTCGACCACCTTTTGATGTACTTCCGGTCGAAAGTCTCTGGACCTCAGCCAACCTAGGCATCTTAATACCACTCCATTGTCAATCTGCTGGAAACCTATCTCAGCAAGGTCTACTGCAATGTTAATTACTGTGGTGTGACGCCTCCTCACCCTCCAAGGATTGCTTTGGCCTCCTTGGTCTTCTGCGAGATGTTCCAGTAGGAGGTGGGGGGCGGGGGGCCTAGCGTATGCCACATCTCCCAATGACCGTAACGAGTGACAATGGGCAGGGAATTGGCTATCTTGACTGGTAGCGCCTATCACCAAAAGCATCCCGGTTGCTGCCTTTGTTCTCTGGGGGCACTGTACACTTGTTTGTCCGAGCAGGCCTTCAGACTAGCAGCTGCTGAAACTACAGATTCTAGGGATGGTTGCGGTTAGGAAAGATTCTCCTTACTGCACCTTTCCTTCCATCTTTATGGAACCCCCAAACTTTTTGCTTTTATTTTTCAATCTGACCTGTACTTTTTGCAGTACAGTGAAGCCTAAGCTTTTCGGTTTTAAAATGGCGTTTGCGTTTGCCTCTGAAACTCTAACCCAAGTCGAGCCCTTTAAATAAATAAATAACCCGGCTGTATCTTTAACATTGCGCCAAAAAGTGGTGCATTTAAAATGAATGGGAAAATCCCATAGGAAATATTCCGGTGGAACATTTCGCGTGGTATCCACTGCCACCAGCCAGAAACTCAACAAGGGGGGACTGGATAGTGCCCCCTTGTAAAACAGACCCAGGGGCAATCGAATTACCCCTACCAGTACTTCCACAATATGATGGTTTGTACTGGTTCGGTTCACAATTTGAGACTAGTAAAGCCTATGGTGACTTTACATGCCCTGGGAGACAGTAGTCAGTCCCAGGGTATGGAGTCTATGTTTGGGGGTCGCTATGACACCCCTGTGTTACTGCAATGAGGGTGCTGTGTAACATACCAAAAACACATGAAGCCCTATGGAGTAAAAGGCCCCATAGCCCATAAAACACTTTACATAGTCAAAACACATTCTCAAATCATGCCCAAGAGTGGTAGAAAAAGAGTCTCTCTTAGCAGGAGAAAAAAATAAACCCCAAAAATCCAGCAAAGCTGCTGGGGGATTCAATAGGTTTGGGGAATTAGCCTTTACAGAGAATTCTCCCCAACAGCCAAGAATCCGTCCAGCTGAGAAGACCCACAAAGAAACCTGTAACCTGTCTGAAAGAGGCCTAGCAACCAACTTCTGCTGCAGTCCTGGAGGAGCCCCGTCTGTCTCGTAATCTTCAGTAGGCCTGCAAAGGTGCTACGACCACAGGAGTGGAGGGACCATCCATTCCCGAAGCCTACTCGTTGCCCAGCTCAAAAATCACCTACGGAAGTGCCTGGGAATTGTCCTGTGGCTGACCAGCTTTGTTTCTGGGCTACCGGGTTATCTTCATTGCTACTACAACAACACCCTCTGCGAAATTTCAGCGCCCAAGCACCAAGGGGACCCGAGAAAGACTGGAAAGTCCGACCATGGCTACTGAGTCCTGCTGCATCGATGTGCGTGGCGTGCACGGTCCGAAACCTGCTTTACTGACCCACCTCCAGTCCCGAGAAAGGTACTGCATCGTTTGTTTCTGCATTTCTTCATCAAGAGTCCTTGCACCAGCAAAAGAACCTAACAGGAGAATCATTCGAACCTGCAACCTGTGAAAATCGAGGACCGCGGAATTCAGCGGGAAAAGCAAGTCAGGACACCCTTATTTTGTTCTGGAAAATCTTGGGAAGATTCGGAGTGAGGGGGGTAAGTTACTGAGCTTTTAAACATACCCTTTCATTCCTATTGTAAGTCAATGGACTTATAACCTTTATCCTAACACTATTGGCTTTGGCATTACTTGCCTTGGCAAGACTTCTGACTCGTTGGGGTAATTTTGGGCACTTGTCTATATTGAACCCTGGCTCTAAGAAGCCATCACTGGACCCCAGAGACCCCACCTAAATTTTTTCCTGCCTCCCGAGTTCTGTGTTTTTGTATCCTGAACAATAGGGCACAAGGCCCCAGGCAATTTAGGGTTGGACAATATTAGTTAGGGACCATCACTGGAGCTTTTTGTGTGTAATACTCACCTTTCATTCCCTTGCAGGAGTATTTTGATTTGTATTATGCACTTGAATCTGTGACTGTATATATGTAGTTTAGAGTGATGGTATTGGTTGATAAATCTACCTGCTTGTATTCATTTTTCTTTATAGTGCGTTTGGCCATAATTAAATAACTATTTTTATACATCCTGTCTAAGTGTAATTTGCGACTCCCATTGTGGGGCCTCATTGTGGACCCTTTACACTCTAGCCCCTCTGAAGAACTTAGCCTAGACCGCCTGTCACTGCTACCTTAAACTGGTTTGGCTACAGCTTCCCAGAGTTGACCCCGTCACAATATAGGTTGGCCTTCTATACATCTGTTCACCAGGCCAGAGTATAGAAAATCAGTCTTAACAGTTGTGAGATGAGGCGCTTTGGTGTCGAATCCAGAGGATTAAACTTTGTCTAATCGGCCCTTTACTACAGGCTCTGTAAAAGGATGCCTCATGGTTTTTAGACGTTCCTCCCATACATGATCTAAAACTTATGTAGACCACCGCCTTCCTTTTTCACCCCATGTGATAAAAGAGGAAACATACCTTTTTGTCCTCTGATGCAATTATGCTGAACAGGTTGTTGTCATTGTGAAATGGTGAGGAGGTCATCTGGCAAGGAGGGTTTTGTGCCTCTGCTAGAAGGTCATCAACCGGCGAGTCTGTATCCCAGCAGTCATCCGTCTGGGGTGAATGTGTGATGATGTGTCTAGAGGGGAGGGTTCGGGGAGGGGGGGGGCATCCTGATCGGTGTCTGAGCTCCCCTTTTTACTGTTCTTGCCTTCAAGGCTAAGAGTGTTTGTTGAAGGGGTGATGGAGACCCACAATGTCTGGGGGAACTAATTCCGCCCTGTGACCCCCATCTGTAATCGGCGTCTTGTGCATGACCTGGAGGGTCTGTGGGATGATTGTGTCCTAGACCGTGCTGTAGACCTTTACCTTCACCAGGTGGGAGATGGCAATCGATTTGGTGGAGGGACTTGTAGTGATGTAATTTGCTGGTGCGTATCCAGTTGTGTAAGGACCCTCTGTAATGAGGAAAGAACTGGTAAAGACAAAAACGATGGCAGATTTGTCAACAAGGCTCACGTTTCCACTTGAGATTTGGCGTGTACCCAGGTGACTTGGTCCCAGTCTTGGGTGGAGTGCCTCTTCAAGGCACTGTTTTCCCTGGTCAAGAAAAATATTTCTCTCTGTGGTTGAAGGGACATTAGGAGAAGTTGGAATTTGCTGGCATTCCACCAACTCTTCAGAGTCTGAAAACTGCGCCTGTTGGTCCTGCCGAGATTTAAAATCAGTGTCCATTTTGTGCTGCAGGACGTCCTCCAAGATAACCTCCGAGTAGGCAGTGGGCGAGACTGATAAAGGAATCACCTGTAGATTTAATGTCTCCTGTCTGGGAGTGTCCTTTGATATAGTGCTCACCGTGTGGTCTCCTCTTTCGGGGGGCGGGGGGACCCTTAGGAGTAGATTTACCTGAGACAGTAGTCCCAGTCTCCTGAGCCTCTTTAGTGGTAGACTGGTTTTGTTTCACCGTCAACAAGGCTAAGAGCAACGTACTTTTTTGTTAAAGGCCGTATGTGTCTCAGAGTTTTGCCAACCATTGATGTGGTAGATGTGTAGTTTACTGAACGAGTATTGACTTGTCAATGGAGGAGTCAGATTTTGTGATGGAGGGCGCTGGAGACCCGAACAAGATTGACGCTCCCTTGTGAGCTCCCACACGGCCTTTCAAAATCCTGATCAATCCTGTCTTCCTGGTGGATTAGTACCCAATATCAGCAGCAGTCGTTGCCGCAAAAGCTTCAAGTGCCAACCCTGAAGGGAGAAGAAATTTAAAAAAAAAAAAAAGAGAAAGCGCCATCTCCTGCCGCCTCACACACCCGAAACCCCGGCCGGAGCTCCCTTGCACTCCCTGGGCAGAGAGTGAGGGCTGGAGGCCTGCCGGTGCCCGCCCGCCTCCCCCAATCCAGCCGAGGCAGTACCAGCAGCCGGCGCTCAGACCAGCTGTGTGCCCCCCGGGAGGAGGAGTGCCGGAGCGGCCTCGAACGACCCCTGGAGGCTCAGAAGCGCATACGCATAGCCATCGCTCGCCACGAGATCCGGCCCCCAAAGACACGACTGGCCCGCGTGAGGCCCTCGGCCCGATCCCACGGGCCCAAACGACAGACATTTCGCGGCATGCGGAGGCTCGCGGGAGGACCCGAGGCTCGCAGGTGGAGCCGAGGCCGGCGGAAAGATCCCACTTCCTCCCCCACTTGTGTGCGGTGTGGCGCTGCCCACGAGAGGCCCCCCGGCGGCGCTTAAGACAACGTGGCACGGAGCCCCAGCCCGGCTGAGCCTCCTAACAGCCCGGCACCGCTCCCAAAGCGCTGCATCATGCACCGGCTGGGACCCTGAGGGAACAGATCTCTAAAGCGATGAGCCCGAGACACCGCGGAGGAGGAGGAGCAGGAGACCGAGGTACGGTGCCTGCAGCAGGACGGGGGGCAGGCTGAGCTCGTCAGCAGCACAGACCTCTGGTGCCTGTACAGGTCCATTCAGACACCCAGGCCGAGGGGTCGGACCCACCCGGGTGGTCCCTCACATAGACCTCTGCAAGGATCTGTGCCCTCGCTACAAGTGCGAGGAATCAGGCAAGACCTGTAATACCACCGCCGGTGCTGGCCCCCTGGGTTGCACCGCCTGCCCCCATCCAGTGAACCCAGAAGCAAACAACAGAACTAATACTGGACAAGTGCGAGCTATCAGTGAATAGTGGTGTTGACACCATCCCAACCCGGCGAGCTTTGTCCGGACCACCGGCCGGGAAACAGGATAAACGCCTCCTAACCACGCCAGGCATCATAACCTTATAAACCCCCCCCCCCCCCCCATCGGTACGCGCCGCCCCCCCCCCCCATCAGACAGCACAATCCCCTAATCCCAGCACTCCGTACCAACCGCCTAGCCCAACAGCAGGACGAGCCAGCAGAGCAACGCCCACCTTGCACAGAGAACTTCGCAATGGGGAAGTATGACAAGTCACAACGCAAACTAAACTTTGATGGGGGCGCCTCGTCCAAACTCCTAGCCATAAAATTAACAAGGAGTCAGAGGCAGAAGCAGGCGAATGCAAACTGTGGTGCATGGAGCAATAGCAGAATGTCTCTGTTCTGAACAAGGAGCCATGATTTTGTTTTCAACTTGAAGGTGTTAAATGAGTCATCAGATCTGACGGTAGCAGGGAGTGTTTTCCAAAGCTTAGATGCTATGACAAGCAAGTTCACGCCCCCAGCTTTTTGAAGTTTGCACCTTGGGATCAATAGGCAGTGGGTCTGGGTGGTTCTTTGAGGTCGGGTGGAGGGAGAGTCGGTTGCAGAGGTAGGGGAGAGGGGGGTGGGGTTGTAAAATCTTATGGAGTCTTCCGCAGAGCTCTCAAAGCCTGGCTGTTTGCATAATCTGCGAGTGTATGCCGATTTCCCCCCCCCCCCTTTCCTGGATTACTACTGTGGGTTTGTAACTTACAACTGTTACTCACCTGTGGCTGTAATGATTTACTCTATCCTGCATGCAACTGTTAATTGCCAACTGGCCACATGTAACTGGCATCTGTAACAGTGCCGATGCCTTCGGGTTTTGCACGCTTTATACATGAAAAATAAATTGAGCCCGTCTTCACCAAGATATCCCTTTTGGTAGTACCTTACATACCACCCCTGGACCGAAGCTTTAAGTGCGTTCTCCAGTCTGTCGTATCTTCTCAGTCTTTCCTCTGGGGTGGATTTTAGTATAGTAATCTTTCATTCTACTTATAGATGGGTTTCATAATGTTTATATTTTTATATCGAACCATGATTTGACATTCCCTGTATTTTGGACTGTGATACTGTGTTTGGGACTCTCCAGATTCCCCTTCATGCCCCTCTTAGGAGTATAGCCTGCCAGGGTTACCAAACACCCTAGAAGGCATCCCTAACTGTCACAGTTTTACCTTTAGGATTGCGTTTTTGTATGTAGAAGTGCAAGGGCTAAGCGAGCCATTTTGTCCCAACTCACCATTGTACTCCTGCGAGGCAGAATCCAATTGGTCACACTTGTGGCAGCGGTCGGATTTGAAACCGACTGTGCCTACAGCAAAAATAAGTGTGCAGTTAACTTTAGTTTTTTACTGCCAAGGTGTTTTTACAACCATTGCGCAACCTTTTTCGATAGCGAATGTCTCCCTCATGGCAGCAAGGTTAAGAAAGCCAAACTGCTAAAAGGTCTCTATGCTTTCGAGGAAGATGAGGGATGGAGGGCTGTCCGGGCACCAGCAGCGAGCTGGATCCCCAGCCATATTGCCCATGCACCCTGGGAGATGTGGGGGAGGCATGGATACCATGGAGTGCGACAACCCTTCACAGAATTCCCCCCACTGAGTGTGAACAGTGGTCTCCCAAAGACCAGAAGCATCCCGCAGGTCACAAGCATCCAGGGGTTTCTGAGCTTCAGCCAGACACTGAGGGCATAACACTATTCAACCCAGACAAGCTGTACCTCCTGGAAGCAAGGAGAGCAGCCCTGGAGAAGCAGTGGGACTTTGTGAGGCTGCACAAGATGAAGCTCCAGGCCCAGAAGGAGGCCACCAAGACTTCTGACGGATGGAAGTGTCTCCAGTAGTGGCTGTGCAGGAAAGCAGGAAAGCTTAACCTGCCCCCCCCCCAGTACTTAGTCCACCTGTGGGGAGAGGGGGGGGGGGGAGGAGGAGTATATCTACGACTGGTGCCAAAAACTGGAGTTATCTTTCAGCCTCCAGAAGGTGGCAGAGGAGTTGTGGGGAGCAGCCCTCATGAGCCATCTACCACCAGTAGGAACTGAAATTATTCAGTTGATTCCAGAAGTGATGCCCATCTATTCCAAGATGAAGGCTACAGTCTTACGGAAGTTCTGCAAGACCCCAGTACAGTACATCAAGAGGTTTAGAGAGCTCAACAAGAATGACAAATGTATGCATCAGTCTGTGAAACATCTCAGTGGTTGAGTCAGAGGTAGCAAAGTTGACCCATTTACGGGCATGTTTTAAAACAATTGCATGCAAGAATATGCTTAGACAGTGTGAGATGGAGTTATACCAGCATCTAGGCAAGACTTTCACAGACCCTTGGGAGCTCGCAAAGCGGTTTGTGGATACTCGCATCCAGAAAAAGGCTGTAGTTAATGTATCCAAAGCAGATGACAAGGGGAGTGAGAAACAAACCAAAAGAGGATAGGGAAAGAGGGGCAGGACAAAGGTTTGCACCCTCTTTTTCAAGAATGGGTTCTTCCCTCTGACATTCTGGGCCCTGTCACCTACATCGTCCGATCCAGCAAAGAGGAGAATGAACACGTTACTTAACTGTAACTCTTGTTCTCCAGCCTGGGTCTTGCATAGATTTACATGTTCATTAATATTCCCAGTAAGGCTGGGAATCCTCAGTAAGAAAATAAAAATTAAAAAAAAGCAGTTTTGCTTTAGACTTACAACTGCTCATCTCTATAACCAATCAGTGTCATTTGGGTCATACTGCCCCTAGCCAATGATACTCGTCCCCCTAAGCCATCTTCAGATTTGGTAAAGCACGTAAAGTGGCAGTATGAACCACGAAGAGCCACAGAGGGGAAGGAGAGAGCGTTTGCAAGTGAATTCATGCAAGACCCATGCTGGAGAACAGGAGTTACAGGTAACTTGTCCCTTCTCGAGCATGGGGTCTTGCATAGATTCACATGCTCAAAAAAATGATAACCCAGCACTACATACACAACCATGGGAGGTGGCAAGCCTCAACAGAAGCAATACACTAACCCCTGGAACAGACTCACCTCAAGCCAACAGGTTGGATATCACTGCTTGGCCGAATCCGGGACTCCTCCATGGAATCCCAGTCGATGCAGCAGAACCTTATCAAGGTGTAGGTGTACCTCCACGTGGCAGACCGGCAGATGTAGCGCAGGAGAACACCAAATAGAAACACTGTTGCTGTGATGGCATTGGTGGAATTGGCCCTCGGCCGGCTGGAAGAGGTCTGTTGGCCAGACGATGACAGAGCAGGATACACCTGGAGAGCCACCTGGATATAGAAGCCGTAGACAGGGCCTTCCTGTGTACCACAGGTCCAAAATTGACTAACAATTAAGTCTTTCCAAAAATCCTTTGCACGCGACACTAAAAACTTCAAGGCATGAGCTACATCCAGCAAATGCAACGCCCTTTCAGCAGGCGTAGAAGGGTTCGGAAAGGAAACTGGCAGAACTAAAGGATTGTTGAGATGGACCCTTCTGCATAAAGGCGGGGTAGGTTTGCAGCAGCACCCTTGTAGCATGGAAAGTCAAGTACATCTGCTTGCAGAAGAAGGCCTGGATCTACCCAACCAGCCTGGCTGAGGTAATAGCCACCAGGAAAACAGTCTTCTACAAAAGAAACGTCAAACGGAGGCCCCATGAGCTTAGTCATAACCACGTTGAGCTCCCAAGCCGGAGCAGAGAAAAGTCCTGAAGAAGCCTTTGAGGAACTCCTTGACGAGCCTGTGCAAACACAGCAAGGGTTTTCCAGGTGCCCAGGAAATGGCAGCTAGATGCACCTTGATAGAATCATAAGCCAGGCCAGCGAAAGCAGGTATGGAAGTAGCTGCAGAGCTGCGATTCACAGAGGCATAATCTTCTGAGTCCTCCACAACACTGAAGCGCTTCCAATAGTGTCCGTAACAAGACAGCATAGAGGAAGCTCTGGCAAGGATCTTCTTGCATTCCAAGCGGCAAGGAATAATGCAAACTCTAGGGCTGCAGGAGCCAGGCTGTGAGGCTCGGCGACGCTGGGTCGTGGTGTAGGCTTGTTAAGTTTTCTCTGGAGAAAAGAACAGGAAGTGGGGAAGCCGGATGGATGTGCCACTGACAGTTGGAGCAAGTCCGGGTCCCAAATCTATCGAGGCCACGCCAGAGCAATGAGAATCATCGTACAATGGCAATGTCTGAATGTGTTCATCACATGTAGCGGGAGAAGCCCTGTCCCACAAGAACGAGAAGGCATCCCTTAGGCTCCTTGGCTGATACCTGCAGGCAAACCTCTGGCACTAGTTGGCTGCTATCATAAAGATCAATCTGGGGTTGGCCCCACTTGTGGAAGGTAAGGAATACTTGCGCCTGCTGATGTTCCCACTTGTAGCAGGACTGCTGCTGCCTGCTGAGTGAGTCTGCGATGGACTACAGGTCCTTAACAATGGCCCAGTGCTACAGCGACTGGGCTTCCAAGGAAGCCCAGTCGCTGTATAGGAGAGCACGTCCCGCCCCATTTCCGGATGTAGAACATGGTTGTGGTATGGTCTGAAGATCTGCACCACCTTCCCCCGCAGCTGAGGCTGGAATGACTTGTTCCCAGAAGACTACCCAGAGCTCCAGGACGTTTATGTGGAGGTCCTTCGCCTCCGGTAGCCAGGGGCCTCTAGCATGAGTGTCCTGCGTGGGCTGCCCAACCTTGCAGGCAGGTATCTGTGGTGACCGTTTAAGGACGGCATGATATCAACAGTAAGACAGACGCAAGTGACCACAGTTCAAGGGTGTTGATTGAACCTTAATTCGGTTTGAAAAATCTAATCCTAAATCTACGCACATCGAAAAGGTGAGGTGTCCTTTAGGGTGCCCATTTTAAAGCCTTTTAAGCCGTTATTTGATCTGTGTGTGTTTGAACAGTTTTTAAGACATCATTGTATTCCTGCAACGTGCTTAGTGCTCAGCTTGCATTGCTTTTTGGGTTGATTCCCGACCGCAGGGACTTTCCACTGCAGTCCTCTTTCTTTGCTCATGAGGCTGAGCTTCCCCGGCTCCCACATGACATTTACTGACATTAAATGTGCCAGGGCTTCTGGTCGGGCGCACCAAAGGCCCACTTAAGGCAAGCCTGCCTGTGCCAGTTAGTCCCCCCCTGGCACATGACTGAATTCCTTGATCGCCATGCACTCGTCTCCCTGGCGCCCCTCGAAACCACTTTGCCCGTCAGCTTTTCCAAAAGCCTTTCTGCACCGGCTATCCAGAAAATGTACACATTAACCCCCCCCCCTCCCACACACACACACACACACTACTAGCACATCCTTGCTTCATTGTGGTTGACTTAATACATGCTCACTGGTTGTGCAAGCCTTGGACTGCCAAGATCTGATCGCTACAATTCAGCCTGATCTATTGTTTCTCACTGAAACTTGGCTCTGTGACTCCTCGGGCCCTTCTATTGTACAAGCCCTCCCTCATAACTATAGTTTTATTCATGTTGACCGCCCTTCCATACATCCCGACGGGGGTGTGGGAATTATACATAAAGATTCCCTAAAAATGTCCTACTTGATATTACATTAATTGAAGATGAATGTCTTCTTGCCACTATATTTATATCGGCCTCAACGACACTTGTTGCCCTATTGGTATACCAAACCCCTGGGGCTGATGCCACGGTCTATACCGACTTCCCCGATTTGGTATCTGCTCTCCAAGTCGATTACCCCAATCTATGGGTGTTAGGAGACTTCAACCCTGCCTGCCAATTCTACTTCGGCGACCCAAGTTGAACTCTTTCTCTCTGATGTGAAATCTTAATCTTCCTCGACTGATTCAAGAACCCACTCATCAGTTGGACTATATACTTGATTTTATTTGTGCTCCAAAGTCACTCATTGCCATCACTTCCTCCAGCCCTGTCCTTGGGTCAGACAACTATCTGATTTCCTTCACTGTGGTCCTTCCCAGCCCTGTACGTCGCCCTCTTAAGTCGGTCACCTTGAAAAGGAACTGGCGCAAGGTCGATCTGTCCAACTATCAGCTTCACTTCTTTCTCACTATGCTCTGCCGAATTCCTGCACGCTGCAGAACCTAGGTGTGTCCTTCCTGGCTGTTGCTGACCAACTTGCGCCAGCCAAGCTTGGTAAAGAAAGGGTCCATGTGTCCGAACCCTGGTTCTCGGACGAGCTCAGAACACTCAAACTTGGATGCCGCCAAGCGGAACGTAAGTGGAGGGCCAACTATGTAAAGGATACAACAGGAATCTTCGCTGTGCTCTTATCAAAAAACCATTCTAGCTGAAAAAAAAGAAAAAAAAAAAACACTGTTAATCAGCTTAAGGTGCTTTTTGAGTTGGCGCAATCTCCATCTATGCCCTCCAACTCTGGCCCTTCAATCGAGCCTTCACAAGCTCTGTGCGAATCCCTCTTTTACCATTCCAAGATTATTGCCATATGTGATGACATCAAAGTCAAACTGGATGCTTCAGTAAAAAATGAATCCTTCCCTGTCCCTCCCTCTCCCATTGCTTCCTGTGTCTCTTTTCCGGTGGTCTCTGAACAGAATATTGTGAAAGCCATTCAGGGTCTCAAGTCGGCATCTCCTGCTGATGCCATCCCTTTAGACGTGCTTAAAGCCACCTCCCCTGACATGATTACTGAAGTCACAACAGCCATTAATGCATCCTTTCAAGAGGAGGCAATACCTGGCTTCGTGAAACACGCTCAGGTGCTTCCGCTCCTAAAGAAGCCCTCCCTGGACTCTGCTGTCCTTGCGAATTTCCGTCCCATCTCCATTCTCCCATCCATGATGAAAACGCTGGAGGCATTGATCTCTCCCCTCATCTTACATGGAATCCTCAGGCTACTTTGACATTTTTCAATCTGGTTTCCGCCCTGGGAGAGGCACCGAATCAGTTCTCAATTATGTATTCGATGACCTCACCCAGTTAGTTGATCAGGGCGGGGTGGGTGCCTTGCCATTACTTGACCTCTTGGCTGTGTTCAACACGGTTGATCATTCTACACTTATATCCCGTTTGTCGGACGCAGGCCTGGGGGGCCAGGTGTTGAACGGATTCGCAGACTTTCTGACCGACCGGTCTCAGTCTTTCTGCCTCCTTACTGTTTGAAATCAGTCGCACTGTTCTGTGGAGTTTCACAAGGGTCGGCTCCATCGCCCATTCTTTTTGAATACCTACATCCGTCCACTGCTCATTCTCTCACGGTTTTCGATTTCATTCCTATGCAGATGACACGCAGATCTTGGTACGTCTGGATCTCTCTCGATCCAACACTGCAGCCAGTCTTAGGAATTGTCTTGAAGATTTAGGTGCGTGGATGGCTACCAACTCTCTTAAGCTTAATGGAAGTAAAACAGAAGTCCTGGTGGTAGGGACAAACACCCCCCTCAACTACTGGACTCTGGACTTCTGGCCCATGTCTCTTGGCCCCTTCCCTCTCCAGTCTCCTACGGTGAGAAACTTGGGAGTTAAGTTCTCATCTTCTCTGATGTCTGAGCAAGTGGTCGCCATCTGCAAAGCCGGCCATTAAATTGCGGACTTTGAGGTCTCCCTTTTATCCCAGGCCATTTTCATGCCCAGTGGTTGGAGCATTGGTTCTTAGTGCAGTGGATTATTGTAACTCACTATACTTCGGCCAACCACACCATCTGCTCAATCGGATCCAAATGCTCCAAAATGCTACTGCTCGTGCAATAGTGCGCCCGCCAGCATGCTCGCACATGGCCCTCCTCTCGAGTCAGTTACGCTGGCTCCCCATTGAACAACCGATCCATTTTAAATCTATGTGCCTTGTTCACCGGGCCTTCTATAAGGCTGGAGCTGAATACTTGCAGGAGAAGTGCACTATGTGCCTAATTGTGCCTAATCGTCCTCTACGCTCCCAGACCGTGTTACTCCTTCTGGTTCCCTGCGTTAGAATGCACTCGAACGGGAGGCCGCACCTTCTCGGTGGCGCAGCCAAAGCATGGAACAAACTTCCTTTGGCTCTCCGTTCTACTGCTAATCACCTGGCCTTCAGATGGGCTCTTAAAACCCTTCTCTTTTAGTATTCCAAGAATTGTTTTTCTTCACACCTGCTACCCCGTAGCGCCAAGATGCCTTTGACGTATGTTGCGCTTTACAAATTTACATAACAAAGATGGGAGCAAGCTGCAACCATAAAAAAAAATAACGCAGTCCTAGTGGTGTCTTGTCAAAATAAAAGGGGCCCATACTAATAAACCCATTGCCAATCCTTCCCTCTAAATACAAATAGTGTGGGAAACCATGTTATGCAAAAGAAGTGTGTTCAAGAAATGATATGGTCTCCCTTCCCCCCCCCACATTTTAGCACAGGATAAGGCAGCACACTAAAGCTTAGAACAGTTTCTGGCTTCGCTATCACCAGGGCACAGTTAACTCCAACATCACTGCCTTCTGTACCAAAGTGTCTCTGCTGTTCAAAGTCTCTTCTTTGAGAGGGCCTGATACAAAAAAATGAAGTTCCTTTACTTTTAGGATTCTCCTACTTTCACTTTTCTCAGGCGATTTACTGTTCAACTTCCCTCCACCGGGCTCAGATCCATTTTAACATAAAGTTAGTCTTTCACATAAACACAATTTTATTAGGATTGCCACGTATCCAAAATCTCTGCCGGGCTCCGATCCGTTCCAACACCAAATCTATCAATCAGTCTCCCTCTGCCAGGCTGGGACCAACTTTATCTACTTTCTTTACTGTATCAACATCGAAGACTTGTGCACAGGATTTAGCTTGACCCGTTGCAGGACCACTTCGATTCACAATCCTTTCACTTTTGTCAACTCTCAGCTGGACAATTTACAGACACCTTTGATTGAGCATGCACCCAGCGCCGGATCACTCCGTCAAAGTCATCATATATTTTGGCTTCAAAGTCCAATCATTATCTGCAGATCAACTTTACTAGTGCTGGTTATCACACACGTTTCATACAATGTTCTCAGATCCAGCACTCGCAAAGCAATGTTGCTGCTAATAACCTTGGCTTCAACACAGACCAGTCCCCCCCAAAATCACCAGCTGTGTCGATTTCATTGACGCTGCATTGGTGTTGGAGCCAAGGACAGTGCCACAGCAGCTGGGGATTCACTCCACCTTCATTATCTATGCAGGAGAGCCCCGGGTACCTCCGATACACAATACAGGATGCTTAAGCTGGGTTTCTTGGTCTTACGTTTTCTATTCAAGGTTTCATGAAAATAACGGTTCCTTGTCGAAAAGGACAAGGGAACTTCCCTCCTTGCAATCCCCTTCTGTTTTGCAGTCTTTCTACTCTTGTTAAACTGCCACATTGGAACTGTGGTTTCCTCGTGTGCTTTGCCCCGTTCAGAGTGTGCTCTGCCTTTTATCCGAATGGGTAAGTGTAATGGAAGTCAGGTGTGTCATAGTCAGTAATTGCTCGACCTTGCCTGACCATGGTATTGGGACAAGTCAGGTATACGGCTCGAGTGTTGGTCTATTTTCTCTCATAGCGGGCTCTCTGTGAGAAGGTGTACATATTGTGAAAGGGTGGGGGGGGGGGGGCGCGAACGGGGAGGCTTAAGTTTCCAAGTATCCTACCTGGTAGGATGGGGTAAAGGTGTCGGGAAGGGGATACCGCGTCTCCTCATCTGGTGTCCCACTCCAACTCCCCGAAAACACCCCACCCAGGTGATCCTCCTGCACTTTTCCACCCCTAGGAAGTGGATCCAAAAGCAACAGCTGTGTCCAGGCCACCTGGATGACCGATCCCCGGAGACTAGTGGGGAGACGCCTTCTGGTTTGTCAAACCGTGGCCCGGTACGGTGGGGTCTGAAAAGGGGCTTGTTGCGTGAGATGAGGATGAGGGGAAATAGCATTCCCCACTACCGCAGAGCTTGCCGGAACTCCCGAGTGAGGGCGATCTGGTCTGGCCACGCACCCGTGAGCTGCAGCCATATAGCGTTGAAACTCCTGGAGAGGCCTCATTTGGAGCCTGCAAAAGGGAAAAAAATGGATGCAGGACGTCATCAAGCCCAACAGCGACATGGAGCATACTGTTGCAACACACTGCTGGCAGCCGCTAAACTATCCCAAGGACAGCCTTCACCCTCTCCTCTAAGGGGGGGGGGAGGGGGGTGGGGGGGGGATGTGCGGCATGCAACCGTGTTGAGGAGGGAACCCAGGAACAGAACTTTCTGTGATGGCACCATGCATGACTCCAGATAATTGATGTAGAATCCGAGAGCGGTCAGAAGCTGAATGGTATCTGCAGTGTGCTGGGTCACCAGGGCGTGCGACCGGGAGCGGATGAGTCAATCGTCCAGATACGGGTATACGTGAATGCCCTTGTGACATAGATGCGCCACCACCAGGGCCAAGCACTTTGTGCACACTCTTGGGGCCAGTTTTCAGGCCGAAGGGCAGAGCACTGGCCGTGGATCTCAAATCACAGGAACTTCCGATGTTTTCAGTGAATGGGGGATGTGAAAGTATACGTCCTCCAGGTCCAGAGTCGCCAGAAAATCCCCTTCCTCCAGCTGGTCAATCACGTGCTGTAACAGGACCATCATAAATGTCTGGGACTTCAAGTACTTATTGAAGTGAAGCGTGATTGGTCGCCACCCTCCCGACAAGAAAGTATCTCGAGTACACTCCGGAACCCTGCAGTCGCTGAGGGACAGGCTCCATCGCTCCTTTCTTTAACATGGCTAAAACTTCTGCAACAGTTCAGCCATGTGCAGTTTTGTCACCTGTGGGCAACGACAACGCTGGCCTCTGCTGCCGTAGGCCTTCAAATGGCCTCTGTAAGCTTTGTCGGTAGTGGAGCGGGAGGGCCGACGATAGAGGGTACAGTGTACCCCTTGGAGGACTGGGGGAATTCCCTCTCGAAGAACGAAAGGACAACCTCTGCTGCAGGGTCCCTAGAGAGCATACCATCTCCGTATCAGTCTTGATAGCCTGGAGCTTCTCATTCCCTGAATTTATAAACAAGATGTCCCCATCAAAAGGCAGGTCTACCCCCTTAGACTGGATATCTGCTCAGAGGTTCGTCAAAGGGCAATCTCATTGCCCATCTGGCAGAATCCAGAGTTTGCCATGTCCAGTGCCACAGTGATGGCATGACCAGAGGCCACCTCGCCCTCCTGGGACAGAGCCCAGTTTTAGCCACATCATCCGGAAGGAAATCCAATATCAGGCCAAGCCAGTACCAAAGCTCCTTGTCTTAACGCGACAGGATGGTGGGGGCACTGGCAACCTGGACGGTGGAAGCTGTGGTGTAAATGATTTGTTTGCCAACCGCATCCAGCTTCTTGCCCTCCTGATCCGGGGCACCACGGAAGGATTGGATGAGCACTTTCTAGTGGCAGCCAACAGCACACAGTCTGGAGACTGTCAACCTCAGGCACCCAGGCGCAGAGTCCAGAACCCTGTACTACAGGTGGTCCCTCGTGGAGGGTGTGGTACCTGCCGTTTTGAAAAGTGCCAATCGGTCTCAGAAGTTGTTGAACCATGGGACTGATCAGTCTTTCTGGAGGGCTCATGGCGTTAAGAGAAATCCCTCCTCCTTCGAAACTAAACCAAAGAGTTTAGATGCCTGAGAGATCATGGTGTGGAAGAAGCCAATCATCTTGTGGCAACTTGGCCTGGGTGGGCTCCTGGTGGGAGGCCTGAGAGGACAGCGGGCTGGCCCAGGAACCGGAGCAGAAGGCAGCCTCTGCTGAGTCTCAGCCGTTAAAGTGTGCAGGGCGGTGAGAATGTCCAGTGAAAAACCTTGGCTGTTGGCCTGGGTGTGAAAGGTGCAACCAGTAATGGATCTGGTCTGAAGCCTCTTGGAGGAGCAAAAGGCAGATATGGATCCTGGCGTGTAGAACCTTCCTGGGATATGGGCAGTTGGCCCCCACTTCATTGTCTGTGTAAAAGTCCTCAGGCAGATGCTCATCCTCTGAGCTACTGCAGATTTGGGGATATTTCCTCCGAGACCCAAATGGAGCTGATGGAGACACCCTCACAGGGCTTGGCAGAAAGTCTGATGGAGGCAGCAACGCCCCCACCCTACCAGAGTACTTGGGAAGGAGATTATACAATTAGCAAAATTGGTGCAGCTGATGACAAAGTCATGGTCGGTACAGCCGACTGAGGTAGTCGAGATAAAGCCACCCTGGGTGTTGTCATCTTGACTGTGGATACGATGGTCACCTAACTTCTGCGTCGTGGTCATCGACGAAGAGGCAGTCAACGAGGTTGTGGCCCTGGCAGACAAGGGCACCGCTGATGGAGTCTTTGGGACCGGAGCGGACTAGGGACCTGCTGCCGGGCATCCTGCAGGTCTCTCCTTTCAAGACTTGTCCTTTGAAGAGTACTTGTGCTTGGAGGGGGGTTAGAAGGCACCCCACCTGCTGGCCGGCTTACCGTGGACTGCCGAAGAGTGAGCCCTTCCCGATCCAGATCCCATGGCAACGGCGTCTTTAGTGGGAACAGAAAAGTGATTTGCCTTCTTTTGGATCACTTTGGAAGGAGAATCCCCAAAAGGACCTCAATCTCTATCTCGGAGGCTGAGCATGCTCATGGGACCTGCCTATCCTCAACAAGGCATGACTGCAACCCAGAGGCTGCGCCAGAGGCCTTCTCCTCCTGGAGCCAGGCCACCAACCTGCAATATCAATCCCTCTTGTTTTTGCCAGGAAACCACAGCAGATCTCGCATCCGTCTTTGCCGTGGTCCAGGTGTAGACAATACAGGCACGTGAGGTGCTGTTTCTCGTCAAAAGTTCTTTAGCCCACAGGATTCACAGGTGTAAAAACTGGATGGCGGTGTCTGGGCTCCTGCTCTCTATATGGTAGAGGAGAGGCACAGAGGACCCCAGCCAAGATTCTCCATTATGGTAGCAATGGACGAGCAATCAAGGCCTAGCTTCTCAGGAGGTGATGCAGGCTGGTTCTTAAGAACAGTGTAGTCCCCAAGCACCCACAAATGAATTTCCAAACTGTATTAGTTAAAACATTCTTTATATAATTAATCTTCACGGTTATGTACACTATCACAATAACTCACTTTGTACTCAGCTAATCTAAAAGGGCAAATATACACAGTTCTACGTGGTACCACAATCACTATTCGATCTCTTCAAAGTGCATCAACTGTATGGTTAAATGTCACACAAATCAGTTTGTAAAGGAAACCAACAATAGATATAAGAGGAAAGCAGTTGGTTAGAACCATTGGCAGAATACTGGCCCCGTTAGGCAGAAACCTGTGCAGTTCCCTTAGGGACCACTGCAAAAGATTTAGGACTACAGGTGGTTGGCAGTAAACCCAATTGATAGCAGTCTGCACCACCCAGATTTACCTGGTAGCTGTGGCTGAGCAGTCAGACTTCTCTCAAGATGAGTTAGGCAGTATATAGAGTATACACAATAGGTACAGAGATACAGTAGCACAAACGCACACTGATCAGAGCTTGGGTGTAAAAAGTATATAATTATTTATTTAAAGACACACTTGTAAATTACACTAGCACAAAAAGAGGTAAGTAAATTCAACACACAGTCACTATTATATATATATACACAACCCTAATTACTTATTAGACGAGTCTTAGTGAGAAACACCACTTATTTTCAGACAGAGGTGTGCGCTTAACATAAGATGGTACTCTAATAAGTTATTAAAAAGGGAGGGAAAAGTCAAAGTTATGAAAGCACAAATTTCAATACTTTTCAAAGAACCACAGTGAGGCAGGTTAGGCAAAGTCTACTGGAGAGCAAGGAAGTTCAAATGCCAGGCCCACTCTTGGAGAGAGCAAGCGAAATGTGTCCAGGATCACACAGTGGGGTTATGCCCAAAGAGTCTTTGTAAATAGTTCACAAAAGATTGAGATAAAGTCAGGAAAAGTTAGTTAACAGGCCCCAGGCTAACCCAGGTTAGAAAGTAGAGGATTTACTGTCACGCCGAACGATCGGTCACAGGGGAAGCCAGGCGGTGTCATGATGCATATCCCTGGGCATCCAGACCACGTCCATCAGCCCCGGGAGCAGGCATGTTGCCTTGAGAAAACCCAGCAACCCCTGCTAGGGGCTGTCTGGGTTCAGTCCTGGCGCCTATGGCGCCAGCCTCATAGGGGACATCAGTCCTGGCGCCATAGGTGCCAGGCTCATAAGTGCACACTTAACTGATGCAGACCATGCTGCAAGAAGATCCAAGCCCATGTGAGACCTGCAAGGGACTACTTTACCTTAGGGACTATTTTGTTGCTCGGCAATGGTCGGGGAGGAATACCTACCTGGGACTACTTTGGAGGCTATTTAAACCACGCCCGAAGAGCAACACGCTTCGTTTTATTCTGCATCCAGCAGCGCAACGTTCACTGTGCCAGCAGCAGCATCCAGCCTTCTGCCACGCCCGCCTCGAACCTGGAGCACCTAGAAAGAAGGAAAGAAGCAAAGGTTAGAACAAGAGTATTACCTGATTTCTTACACGATTCATCGCATCTTCAAACCAGAGGAAAATCTTTGTTTTAAAAGCAGTGCATCGCCTGCAGCAGCGCCGCACCATACTCACCGTTCCACGCAGCATCTCTTCGATCCGGCGCTGTCCCCATCTTTACATCGCCGAATCCCGGCACCTAAGGGGGACAAGAAACAACAAGGTGAGCAGAGAGACAGAGACAATCTCTTTACCCGCCATATGCTTACCTGATTTTACCGCCGGAGGTATAATTCATCAGCACGCCACATATTCTTATGCCGCACCTGTAAGATAAGGAGAAAGCAGCAAATGTAACCCTTGGCATTATTTACCGACAGTGTTGGGTAACACAGACTTTTACCGGGGCGCTATCAATTATTGGGTCAAAGCTGCAAGATAAAAGAGGAATGAACTCCAGACATTTTGAACTATATACTTACGGCTCTTCGCCAGGACCTTTTGGAGTCATGATTCGTCTACAACTCTTCCAATATCCTCAGGCCAATGAAGTAACTGGTCATCAATGCGCCCCTGCGTGCTTCGCAGAATGGAGGGCTCATCCTTCAAGAATATAAGGCGAGAGGGCGCTTCAGAGGTGATTAGTGTGGAGGACAGTGGGGGTGCTATCACTTGAATCCACAAGTGGCTAAATCCATCCCTCCACTTGTAGGAGAATATTTCTACGGGTCAAGCTGACAAGATTAGGAGGGCAGATCCAGTCAGTCATCGCTGCACTACGCATCACGTGGGTGGAGGCCGCAGCAGTTCAGGTCCGACCGACGCCCCTGTGGGAGCCAGGTGACCGTAACAGGCGGGACACAGTACCTGAAAATGGGAAGAACGCTCCAGCGGGGGCAGTGGTTCCTGGCAGCGGGTGCAAGTCAGTGTTTCGTCCAGAGGAAAAGGAGGTCTCGACGTGGAGGAAAGATGAAGGTTGTTGCACTGCCAGGGAAGAAACCAGCCGCAGAGTTTACCGGTTACAAGGTACTGCCCTTTTCTTTGCGTTTCGTGGTAAACCGTGGTATTCCGGTTGGCGGGGTGCTTGGCACGGGCAAGGCAGCCACGAGATGGTCCAGGAAGGCGAAAAGACGGGCAAACTGGTTATCCCCACCAGTCAAAGGAAGAAGACTCTCCGGACTGGAGATCTCCTCTGTCGTCGGGAAAAGTGGTGAGACGGTTCAGCAGGGCTCCACCGGTGGTGTCGTCGTTGCAGGTCGGCTCGGCTTCTCCCTCCTCGGATTCTTTAAGTCCTGTGGCGACTTCTGAAGTTCCAGTCCCCAAACCCCTGCTTTTATGCAGAAAACCCCCATACATTCAGCCTAGCTTTCACTCAAACATGCTAAGTGGTGAGCCGGGGCCAATCACACAAGAGTGTGACTTGAGTTGCCGAGGCAACTCAGTCCAGGGTGCTTAAACCCCCTCCCACACCCCCTGTGGTACCCAGACAGTGTGGCACCACTTTTGGAGGCTTCTGTGGAGAAGCCCGCCAAAAAAGTGGAACAAAGGGCTCGACTTGGGTTGGAGTCACAGAAGCGAACACAAACGCCATTTTGGAACCAAGTTTCGGCAGGAAATACCAACCGGTGAATTTTTATTAATTTAGTAAACCGGCGGTATGTTCGAGGCTATTTTAAAAAGTGGTAGCCTCGAACAATGGGAAAATCCCATAGGAATATACTTGTGGTCGAATATAAAAAGTAGTATCCACTGCCACCAGCCAAAACTCGGTCAGGGGGGGACTGGACAGTGCCCCTCGAACAACAGACCCCGGGGCAATCGAATTGCCCTGACCAGTACGTCCACAATATGATGGTTTGTACTGGTTCTGTTCACAATTTAAGACTAGTAAAGCCAATGGTGACTTTACATGCCCTGGGAGACAGTAGTCAGTCCCAGGGTATGGAGTCTATGTTTGGGGGTCGCTACGACACCCCTGGGTTACTGCACGGAGGGTGCTGTGTAACCCACATATCAAAAACACATGAAACCCTATGGGGTAAAGGACCCCACAGCCCATAGAACACATACAAAGTCAAAGGAACACCTCAAATCGTGTCTAAGAGTGGGAGAAAGAGAGTCTCACTCTTGGCAGGAGAAAAAAATAAACACCAAAAATCCAGCAAAGCTGCTGGGGGACTCACTAGGTTTGGGAAATTAGCCTTAACAGAGAATTCTCCCTAACAGGCCCTGTTACCTAGACAGTTCTGTGTGGAGATTCCCCCCCCCCGTCCACCTGGGCAACCTGTAGAATAAAGATGTATCACAAGGCCAGTCCATATATTGTTCACAAAAGTCTTTCCAATAGTTCAGCAACCCCAAACTACCTGGTGTAGTTCCTCATCGGGAAATTGACGGCCCTTCTTGAGTGAACTCCCTTTAAGGCAGGAGCCACGGGTCAAATGTCCGGCGATGAACAGGGTGAACTACGGCGGTGAAGTGGCAGCTTCGTTCCTAGCGGTGGTCGACAAGAGCGTAGATGTCCTGCAAGGAAGAGGCGTGCGGGGCACCTTGATGTCAATCATTCAGGACCGCAAAGAGTTTGAAGAACTGTGGCCCCGAAGGTCATCCGGAGTCTGTGGTCTTTAGGTGGTGGGAAACCCACCGGTGGATGCTCCTCGGCAGCCTCGACTTTCTCCCGTGGGACAAAGTGGTCGACGGTGCAGACGAGAGCGTCCTTGGCTCCAATGTTCTTAGGCAACGGGAGCACTGTGGCTCCGGTCGGCGACGGACAACAGTCCGGGCGCTTCTCCTTGGGATTCCGTGGCATTCGGTCTCCGCTCGGCAGCCTCTCTTAGGTCTGTCTACCAGGGAGCTTTGGCAAAGATCAGCTGGTGCACGATGGTCCCTCGTAGCTCAGGGAGAGGTCTCCTTACCAGGTCCTCTCTTGGATCTGTTCTTGGAGACACAACCGCTTTCAGATCGGCGACATAGAGCAACAGCAATTCTTCTCTTCCAGCAGGGCTTCAAGGTCAAGCTTGAGTTTCAACTCCAGTTTCTCTTCAGCTTCTGAACGATTTGTAGCAGTGAGCGGCCCCCAGATATACTGTTGATCTCCCATTCATTCTGCTGGGTCACACTCCGGAAACCAATCACTCAGAAGGGCATTCAGGCCATTCTTCTCCATCCAGACACTCATAACACAGAATGTGGATTCAGACAAGTACCACGCCATTCAACACTGCATTCATACCAGTTTCGGGCAGGGCTGTCTCAGTCATTGTGTCAAAGACCAGATAGCAGACATCCACAAAAAGAAGTGTATATTCTTCACACACTCCATTCACCCAGGTCCCACCCACAGGTGTACCCACAACATACGGTCATTGGGAAGGCTCCAGCCAGTCTGGTCGGCATTTCCCCACACTACCATATATGGAACTTCCACCCAACAGCCAGTAAAAGGCGACGGAAAACTAGAGGCCACGGGGGCCATCTTGTCTCCATCAGGAATCTACTGATCCCAATGACAGGGCCTGGGCATCCCAAAATGGAGGACGCTCAGGGCACCTGTCAATTCAGCACGGAGCTGCCACCAGCCCGTACCCTGCTCTGTGGGCCACACACACACACACACACACGTGCCCAAAAACATACGCTAGGGGCACAGGGTTGTACCCCCACCGATGGGTGCCATAAGGGTATCCCATGGGCCTGTACACCAAGCCAAAAGAGCTGCACTAATAGAATACACAATAAAAAGCAGTAAAGGACAAGGACACGGAGGCCCTGTCCTTCCAATGCATTTCCAGCATCACAACAGGGCCTGAAGAGACCTCCTGCCCGCTTTGAACATCGAGTTGAGAATTGGGTGCAAGCCTAGGGCCGTCGAAACTTCTGGAAAGAAGACCCAACAATGGAACTCTGCTCGCTGACAATGCAACCCTGCAGCCAGTAGTCAACGCGTGGGTTTGACGAGGTAAGGATTGAGGAAAACCTATCAAAACTTCCAAAAAACTAGCAAAAGTAAAAATCCTGGAGAAAAACACCACAGAAACGTGCGGTCACAATTTGAAGATGGCCACCAGGGGTGGGCCAGTGTATGACCCAAAAGGACAGTGATTGGTTATAGAGGAGACCAGCAGTTTTCAGTCTAAAGCAAAAATGCTTTCTTTTTAAAAAATAAATTTTTAACGAGATGATTCTCCAGCCGGATTGGGAATATTCATGAGCATGTTAATCCATGCAAGACCCCATGATTGAGAAGCAAGGGCATCCCTAGCACTGAGGATTCCATGCTCACAGCCCCTCAAGTCTGCTTTAACTTGAGAGATAAGACCTAGGAAGGGAGATCCTGTCTGCAAGAGTAGACCCAAGCCAGCCGTAGTTAACGCTACCCTCATGGAAGGAGAAAATGGCGAATGTAGGCATCTTAGAATTTCCACTTGACCAGGGGTTGGCCAAAAGCCTCCTATCCCAGAGCGCGAAAAGTACTGGGTCTCCCACATGGCCCTGCTTCCCTCCAATACAAAGAATGTTTCTGGACCACATGTTCATTAATGGGAGCAAAGCACCAGCAAACAATGATACTGCTACCAGTACCACTTCTGTATGATGATGGTGGGTGCGAAAGGACCAGATCATGACCGGTTCTACCGGACCAGTCAGTGGATTACATGGTCTCACCCGATGCCCACCGTTATCGTTGAGTTGGAGGGTGGAACCATCAACTGTGTCACCGTCAAGGATGCAATTCCATAGACTGCTAGGAAACAATAGACCCGATGCCGAAATTAATCGCTGTGGTCACACGGTAGAGGGCAAAGGAAGGCGCTCGCGTAGCAGCCCTAGTGGCAATGGATCCAGGGGTTCTTCTGGCTAGCAATGGCATAAGACCGGCTCCACCGGTACTACCCAGTCCAGATCCGGTGTGCACAGAGGCACCTGCCAGAGCAGAGGTGGAGGACGCGGTAGCTTTAGACCTCACAGGTCTCCTCAAGTTAAGTAGGGCCCAAGTCAGGCTGTCTTTCGCAAAGCGCAGCGTGACTGTCCAACATTGGCAGACCTGAATGAGCAGTCAGAGAAGCAAGCCTGGGATGGGGAGATTTTCGGGCCGGGGGGGGGGAGGGTGGGTGGAGCTCGAGCTCCTTGAAGATGTTCAAGGTGTACTCGTTGGCGCGGGCCAGCCAGTGTTTGGTGCTTCCCCAGTGACACAGACGGCTCCTGTTGGACTTGGCTCATGACATTCCATTGGCAGGTCACCTTGGGATAATGAAAACCGCAGACTGGCTACTGGCCGAAAACTGGTCAAAGATAAAAGCATTGGTCTGGTCCTGCTACCCTTACCAAGCATCCTGCAAGGTGGGAGGATCCACCAAGGCACCCTTAATTCAACTACCCATAGTTGGGCAGCCTTTCAAGAGAATCGGTATAGACATTGTGGGTCCTTTGAATCCTCAAACCTCCTCCGGAAACTGGTATATCTTGGGCTCTTCACATCAATGAGGTAGTTAATCTTACTGATCCTTCCAAGAACCACAAAGTGGCCAGTCCACTTCTCATGCAAGACACTGCGCCGGATGGGTTCCATGATCCAAACCTGCTGGCCTTGCATGTATTCAGTCATGGTCGCTTTCTGGTCATGGAAGCACACATCTGTCCCTACAAGGGGGTACTGTCCCTAGGTAAACTGTGTTGTGCCACCCATCTAAAAAGGAAAGCAGAGCATGTTCCCTCTTCAAGCTGTTCTGCAGTTTGCAAAATGTTTTCACAGATAAACAGGCCCAGTGCCTGTATTGTCTGCACCCGATGCATAAAGAAAACTGCGAGTACTGCCGTGGCTTCACCAAGCGCACGAAGGATCAACACGTCCGGTTGGAGGCGTGGCTCAAGACCTCTACCCCAGGTGATATGGGCATGCCTATTCCAGACCCAACCAACCTGGGCAGGCTATGTCCTTTGAATGCGCTCCATCCGTGCGGGCCCAAAATAAGGCCAAGCACCATGAGTCCAATTTAGTTGGGGGTCACTGCACAAGCGGGTATCACGACGGTCAGGGCGCGTTCATCATCTCCGTCTGCCTCAATCTCTTCATCCAAGAGGAAGTCGGCTACCCCAGGGAAGCTGTGAGGAGACACTAGAGAAGAAGGCCAAGCGGGACGAGGTGTCAGAGCTGCCCGTGAAGGCCCAGGTGATACAGGCCAAAACATCCTCGATCAAGTTGGTCGCCTCCCTTTTGAAGGCAAAAGGGGTAGACCCAGTCCAGGGTGCCCCAGTGGCTGTCGGAGTGGCTCTTCCTCCCAAGCGGGAGGCTTCGTCCAAGCCACTAGAAAAGACGGCAGTGACGAGGATGCCGGCTATTAGCCCACAACCGCCCCCCTCTCTTCAGGACCCAAGGGGGGTTGGTGGGAGTGGGGGGCAGAGAACGACAAGGAACCTACATTTCCTCGTCGAGGAGGAGATACACTGTCCACACCATCCATGGTGGGGACGATGGAAACATGGGGGGAGACCCAGTTCCCCCAGATGCCCCTAGAGACATATCGCAGGATATCCACACGCTGGTGTCATATTCAGAGGGGGATGCCGATGGCGCCACCACCAGTGACCCTGTTGACACTGGGGCAACCACCACCGGCAAAGCGGAGACATCCTACACCTCCATTCCAACTGTTGCTGCCCTACCGATAAGGGGTGGGGGGGGGGTGGACACAGCCCTCTGCCCGTCGCAGCCCCTGCGGCTAAGGGCCAGAGGCAAAGGGTGGCTCCTACATTGGCAGCTCCATAAAGTTTCTGCAAGTGGCTGCAGGGGAAGCCAGCCGTCTACCGACAGCAACTAAAAAGGTAAGAGTGGCATGGGTGGGGAGTAAAGCAATCACTCTACTCCAGAAATCCCTGCCACTCTACATTACCTTACCAAAACAGACTGCCAGGCAAACATCACTTCCAACAATCATACTTAGCTGGAATCGTGAATGTTATCATGCGCCACACCTACATGGAATTGTGAACATTAGCCTGCGTTACATCTAGATCGTAAAGCAAAGGCGGGTCAGGGAGTCTCTCCACCAGCACGAACACAGCCCATTGACCTGTTCTTGGGTGGATGAGGGGCACAGCTCCACCTCACTGATGATGCCCAACAAGGCTGAAACACGTGTATGGGGTTGCTGTTGGTACTCTTGTTCAGAGGAGAATTTCCTAGCATTTTGGTGCTGGACTGCCGCTGAGCAGTACAAAGACTGATTATGCAGTAATATGTCTTCTCTGGGTAAGGGACAGTGAGCTAAAGACTTGGTTGAGATTCCCCCAGGGGCCATCCACCCAAGAACAGGTGATTGGGCCGTGTTCGTGCTGATAGACTCCCAGAAACCCCTCGGTTTTCGCATCTAGCTAGGATTGTGAATGTTAGCACATGCCACACCTAGATGGAATTGTGAACATTAGCCTGAGAAGCATGTAGATAAAAATGTGAATATTAGCATGCATGACACTTAGCTGGAATCGTGATTGTTAGCATGTCCCACACCCAAATAGAATTGCGAACATTAGCCTGTGTCACATCTAGACAAAACGTGAATATTAGCCTGTGCCAAACGGATGGAATTGCGAACGATAGCATGTGCCAAACTTAGATGCAACCATGAACATTACACTGTGAATGATAGTAATGACAGTTAGAATGTGTCCTACAGACAAGATTGTAAATGCTAACTTGCACCGCTTCTAGTCAGAACTATGAATGTTAGCCAACACCAACCTTAGATACAATTATGTGCACTAGCCACTGCCACACAGACAGTTCTGTGACGATTACCCTGCATCACATCTAGGCAAGATTGTAAATGTTAGCCTTTGCCACATTTAGATAGAACTGTGAATACCGGCTCACATCAACCCACATGACTCAAACCTAGAAAGGGCCCACTGTGACAGAACTGAGTTTACTAGTGTGCGTTGAAGTTAGAATTTGAAACGTGCATTGCCCTAACACTAAACTTAGCATAGCATTGCATTGCATTGCATTGCATTGCATTGCATTGCATTGAACCAAACCTAGTAAGTGCCCACAGTAATCATACTGTGCATCTCCTAGTCTACATTTCACACTATGATGGCACTGCCATTTATTAACAATCGTAGGAATTGTTCTGGTTAGATTGATTCACTTATAGAAAACAACTTTAACTCACATCTTGAAGTACCCCTGAGATCGCACCGTGACTCACTTGCATGTGCTACACAATTAGAATTGCTTTCACTCGCACGACTCACAACTAGAAAGAGCCGCCTGAGATATATTTTAGATCCCAACTCAACCCAAACTCTCACCCCATATCACTATGCTTACTCACTCTACACCATCTCTCATTTAGATTACAGCTATGCCCCTCAATCAAATGCGGCATTGCTACTCAAATACGAACTAACACATTAGTCTAATAAAACGCAGCTATATCCCATGACAAACCGGCCTAGCTGCACACACATGCACACACATGCGTCCTACAGGCCGAACGCAGCCAAAACCCAGTCTTGTGTCCACCCGCCAGACTGCACACATTCAACTGATATCAATAACACCACACCCAAGTGCTAGGATGCAGCTACCATCAGGCAATTACAAAAGTTGCACACATAACTGGTGCACCCAAGCACCCTACGACATCTTATTCTCTCAACTGACCTGGACTACGGTCCCCAAGGGCATTCAACCTACCAGCACTTTGAGGTCGTACCAATGATATATAGAGCGCTATATAAATGCCAAATAACATAACACTAATCCAGTAGTGAAGGCTGTGTAGGGAGAAGGCTGCATTATACCTTAAGTCAGGGAAACCACACCCCCTCATCAACTGATCTTAAGAAAACCGGAAAATAAAATTTGGAACAAGATCCATTTCATCCCCATAAGAAGTCATGAAACACTTGAACTTCCTCCATTACTGTCTGTCTGAGAGAAGAAGAGGTAGCATGTTGAACAGATACAATAGGTAGTACAGTCATCGCTATAGTTCCAATCTTGCCCCATATTGTGAGATCAATTTTGGACCATCTCTTACATTCAGAAGACAATTCCTTGAGTTTAATAAGATGTTCAAGCATTTGCTCTCATGAGACATTGACCCCCCCAAATGCGTGAATTCATCTTTGGCCAATTAAAACCAACGACCAGTGACCGCACTTGCAAAACATGTTTGATTGATGTGCAAGATTTCCGCCTTTGTTCCATTCACTATGAAGCTCTACATAACTGAAGAAAAATGTCCATTACACTGTTGAAAATCTTCTGGGTTTGAGGGGGAGGAAAAGCAGATCACCAGCATACAGTAAGATTTTAGACATTTGTCACATCTGATCCCTGGAAGTTTATTTGCCCTAATTGCCGCTGTCAAGAGTTCTATAAAGATGTTAAAAATAGTGGCCATCCTTGACTGAATTCTAAAACAGCAGATTTAGACCCATTTACCAAGACCTGCACTTTACCCCTACTACAGAAAGCTTGGAACAACCACATAACCGGACCAAATTGGAGCTTCCCCAATACCAGATTTAGATATGTCCAATTGACTCGTCAAACGCTCGCTCAGCAGTCACACTCACAGCCATCAGTCGTCACATAGAGTCTTTATTCAGATGTAGGACCATCCATCACTTCTCTCATATTATCATGACTAAATTGACCCTGCATAAAGTACAGTTTGATTACGGTAACCCTCCCCCTTTAACAATGGCTATGTAAACATCCAATAAGATAGGACTTGGGCACTAAACCAGTCAGGACCAAGGCTTTTTATTCCTTGGCATAGTCATTTCATTCAACAACTCATCTCTGATAAGCAAATTGGCCAGAATCTCAACATCATGATCTTGCATAACAGACAACCCAGGCCCCTCTATACATTCTAATTTATCAGCTTCTGTGCTTTAACACTCAGACTTTTAGAAGTCTTCATAACTCCCTAAAAATCAACCACAGTGCTTGTATTTTTGGTCAAGACCACATTGTTTGTGACAATTTTTGTTCCCTTCCTTCTCCCCAAACTCCAAAAGAGACTGTCGAACATGAAACAAGGCTCTTTCCACCTTTTCAGTCAACCATCGGTCCGGCTTCTTCCTAGCACTTAAGCGCTGCCTCTATTCGTCAGTCTGAAGGCTCAATTTAATTCTTCTCTTCTGCGCCAGTCAGAGAATTTATTATTGTTGCGATTTTTTTTTTGTTATTTAGGATTTACTAAAATAAAAAAAAAACCACAAGTCTCCTCCGATAGTGGCCTTCAGAGCTTCCCAAAAACAGAAATATACACATCCTATTTTCACTTATATAGTGTGAAAATTCTTCCCTTATTTTCCCTAAAAGCTGCATCAGAGAGCAGGAATGCATTAAATCTTCGTCCATTATCCCTTCTTGCGTCCTCAAAACACACTCCAATGACATGCTAATGTCTGCATGGTCCAAAAGTAGTATGTTCCCCACTGAAGAATCCCAAACATTAGGCAGCAACCTTTGAGAAATCACGAAATAATCAATATGTGGCAATGTGTTAGCAGAGTTGGAGTATAGGTTATATGATAGTTTATTCATATAGCACCTATTCACGTGTTTCAAAGCGCTATACTGTGCGACAATGGGATTCAATGATATGCATGGGTCTATTAATTCCCAAGTCTACATTACATCCCTTAGTTCCCTGATGGTGTTCCCTCTGTCCAACGCAGACTATCTGGCAACCTACGAAGCACCTTATTGGTAACCAGATAAAAATTCTTCTAAAATAATACTCTCCTTGCAGCGTTTCCAAGCTATTACCCCCATCTCCAAGTAAAAGCTAGCCTGATCTGTTTGGAGCATACATATCAAGGATGAGGGGTTTACCATCCAGAGTGATCTCCATCACAACATACCTGCTCTTGGTCTATTAACTTATTTCCTAACACCAAACTTCTATTTCACCGAAATAGAATGGTCACTCCCCTCGATCATTGGTGATAACTAGATAATTCTACGTTATATTTAAAATATAATCTCCACTAGTAGATGTGTTTCTTGTAGAACTAGATAAGCTTTCATCTTCTATACGAGTGGAGTATTTTCCTGCTTTTGAAGAGTTTTACCCCTTTGACATTCCAGGGTAGAAACTTCAGTGACAAAGCAAGAGTTATTATATTGCATCATGCATCTTGATCAGCAGTACAGCTGCCTCGCATGTAATACATTAAAAGTTTAAGAAAAAGAAAAAAAATACAGTAGGATAACAAAATGACAAGGAACGAGATAAATGGCAGACTCAGGATTCCAAGACTCGCCATCAACAACCATCTATTTATCGTTCTAACCAATACTATATTTAAAAGCATTTTTAACATATAGCTTAACCAATCCACATTTCAAACCAATTGACATTTCATACTGGAACAAACCCGGAAGAGAATGCTCACTATGTAAAAAAAACCAAGCAGCTTACAAAAAAAAACATACTATTATTAGGAGTCAACCTAACAAACCAGATGACAAAGAATAAATTGCAAATGTACACATATATTCATAGTAGATATTTGTTTGCAATATTTGTAATATGTATATAACCCCCCCTAAAAAAATAATAAAAAATGTATGTCACTAACCCCATCAAACCATTAAAGGGGCAATAACTGTATAATACAATAAACTCAGAATCACACAAATGATCACAGACCCAAGTAACGCATAATGTTTAACATAACTAAGACGTAGTGGGGGGCGTGGCCAAGCAGCCATGGAGTAGGCTGCACTATCCGTGAGCTCCGTGATCCGATGCGGTGATCCGAAAGAAAAATGCACGCTTTAACAGAACATCTTAACCTCAGAGCACATGGATAGATGTGTGAACGGTTCAGGCACAGTCTGAGCGCACCGGCGGACTGCTGAAGTTACTGTAGCGGAAGATGCGCTACTTTGTATCGGGAGCCGGCGCGGCGAAATGGTAAACAAAATGGCGGCGGCAGTGAACAAAGGAATGCCCGGCGAGCAAGTGCCACGGCCCGCAATGGTATAGATGGGCTGCCCGATGGCGGTTTAAGGAAGCCCTGAAGTGAGCGGAGTTGCGCGCGGCCCCGTGACAGATGCCCAGCACTCGAATCCCGGCGATAGTGGAAGACTTCGCCCGGGACGAGCAGAGGTGCCGATGGTAACTTTCTACCCCCCTGCAGTGAGGACCGGGAGGCATGAGAGAGAACGGGCACGTGACATTGGAGCGGCAGAGAATGATCGGTCCCGCACTATGAGCCGGACATCTGAGTGAGCGTGTGAATGCCTGGCGTGCATGGTATAACGGGCTGCTAGAAAGCTATGGATACTTTGTGCTTTTGAAAGTTGGACACTGCTGGTGTGGGGCGCCACGGGAAACTTTTGGGCTTAAATGAGCACATGCGGCGCATGGAAGGGCATACCACGGCGAACTGAGGTAATGCAGTAGGCCCCGGAAGGGTCTAGGGCCTGCAGTGCGAGGACATAGGCACTTGTGCAGCCTGGCATCCTGACACCGGGTGCGAAACCACTTTGAAGGGGATGCTGTAAGTGTTCGCTGGCCCGGAAGATAAGCCATTGCAACAGAGAAAAGACACGGGGGCATTGAGCCAAAGCTGGGCATAATAGCTGTGAATGGTGTGCGGTCTCTTGGACGCAGTGGCACGTCGGATACGTGGGAGGACACAACCCACTCGGAACTTGCAACCCGGGTACATAACGAAAGCTGCAAGATGTCGGGGCGAGGGGCTGGGGTTAGAACCAAGATTAAGCAATCCACGATGGAAACATTCGCCAAGACACAGCAATCTCCGGCGGCCGTAGCGTCTAAAGAAGCAGAGGCACCAGGGGAGGGCGCTGCGGCCACTGACAAACAACAGATACTAGCGGCTATAACGGAGCTGCGAGACTCATGGGGGACAGCGATGTCGGACCTGCGCACTTCCCTAGAGGCCAAAATAGACGCAGTGGGCATAGAGGTTGCCCTGCTGAGGCAAGACGTGAGGGGGCTGGCGGAGAGAACAAGTAGCTTGTAGAGGGCCGTGAAAATCAACACGGACACTAGTACGAGTAACGTACAAGAAATCCACGTGCTCAAACAACAGGTAGCCAATCTGGAGACTCGGGCGGAGGAGGCTGAAGGGAGAGCGAGGAGGAACAACATTCGTGTGGTGGGCCTGCCGGAAGGAGAGGAAGGACGGGACCCGACGGACTATATTGAGAATCTGCTCTTACAAGAAATAGGGGCTGCAGAACTCTCGCAGGGGTTTGCGGTGGAACGTGCGCACAGAGCCCTCATGAGGAAGCCACAACCGGGGGCTCCCCCCCGGCCTATAATAGCTAAAATACTGAATTATAAGGATCGTGAAAAGATTTTGGAATACTTCCGCAAAGGAGGAACCATTAAGAGGGCGTCGTGCGCCATCACGGCATATCCAGACTACACAATGCTGGTCCAAAGGCAGCGATTCAGCTATGTGGCGATCAAAAGAAGGCTGCGTGCGGCTGGGATCAAATATATGCTGCTATATCCCGCGAAACTGAAAGTGATACATAAGAGCAAGATGTTTTTTTTCCACACGCCCGAAGAAGCGACGACCTGGCTAGACCTGCAGGGTTGTCCGGAGCAGGAGGCGGATCAAGCGCAAGAGTAACACGATAAGTGGCGGGGGACATTACATGTAGCGTGACAGGATGTGCAAGGGGTATCCAATAGAACTGTGGGGGATGGCTATGGCTAAGGGGTAGTACTGGGTACGGGCGGCGCTGGAAGCAGATCCCATGGACGTGGGCGCACGCGAGGACTTGAATAGAGTGAAGTGCATATATATGTGGTAATTGTATAGTTAAGCGTGTAGAGTTTATAGCAATCAGGAGCGACAGGATGTGGGCACCCTATCCCCCCGTATTAGTACTAGGCCAGCCAGTAGGGCGGCCTCACCCCGCGGGGCATCGAGTACAGGCGTCAGCCAGGAAAGTGCTAGATGCGGGGGAGCCTGAGATCCAGGGATGGAGCTGGGCAACAGTTGGGGAAAGGGATATGGGGGTTAGGTGGGAGAATGGGGGGAGGGAGGTGTGGGGAGTTGGGTGTGGTTGGGTGGGATAACGGGAGGGGAGGGGTGTTTGGGGTGTGTGAAGTTAAGGGGAGTTTGAATTGGGATACGAGCCTAAATAGACGAGATCGGGTACGAGCAGTGGATTGCGCGAGTGGGATGGAGGCGGAAATCATAACAAGCCATGGGGGACCTTAAAATAATTACGTGGAATGTTAGGGGTCTAAACAGTTATTTGAAGAGAAATAAGGTCATGCTATACTTGCGAAGACAAAAAATAGATATTGCGCTGTTGCAAGAGACCCATTTGACGAAAGAGAGACTGGAAATGATTAGGAAGAAATGGAAAGGAGTGGTGGTGGGTTCGACATACTCAGCTTATGCTAGAGGGGTTCTTATCTGGGTGGCCCCGCATGTCCCCTTTCATGTGTTACAGGAAATTGCTGAAGCGGAAGGGAGAATGGTCATACTCAGGGGCATGGTAGAGAACAGAGAGATAAGTGTAATAAATACATACGCTCCCAATCAGAGTACGGCAATGTATTTCAGAACCCTGAGTGTTCAACTTGGTATGTGCATGGGAAGTGCGGTACTCTGGGGGGGGGACTTTAACTGTGTATTAGATCCAAGGGTGGATAGATCAGATCAGAAATGGGAAAAACCTGCCCCGGCGGCACGGGTGCTACAAGCGCTGCTCAATGATTTTGACTTGACTGATGTATGGAGAATGAAGCACCCCCAAGAACGACAGTATTCTCATTATTCGGCCCCGCAACAGCTGTCCACTAGACTAGATTATGTCTTCGCTACGTCAGGCCTAATAACGGAGATGGTGCGGGCGGAATATAAAGCGAGAGTCTTGTCGGACCACTCGCCCTTGGTTGTTAGCTGGCAATATCGCCCTCCAAGGGCAAGGATCCCGACGTGGCGGCTCCGAGCGGAGGCGCTCAAAGATCCCGCGTTTAAAGAAGAGGTGAGGGAGGAGATCATAAATTACTTTGAAGAGAACACGGGCAGCGTAGATTCGGCGTGCACGTTATGGGAGGCCTTTAAAGTGGTGTTGAGAGGCGTGGCCATAGCAAAGTCCCAAAGCCTGCAGGGAGGTGTCCTGGCTGATTTACAAGAGGCTGAGAGGGACTTGGAGAAAGCGCAAAAGGAGGGGGGTGATACTGGTTTAAATGCGGAGCGGGTACTTCAACTTCAGCAGACGTGTGGAGAGTGCTGGGATAGGTTGTGTAAACTGAATTATAAGAAATACATAGAGCGGCAGCACGCGGGTGGGGACAAAACAGGACGGCTCCTGGCATGGCTATATAAGAGCGAAACCCCCAGACCCACCATCAGGGCAATAATGAGGGAGGACGGAAGTGTGGCGGATACCCAGGAGGGAGTCAATCAGGAATTTGCCACGTATTACGGAGAACTGTATGGGGATGTTGAGGAGGATATCCAAGAGAGAATAAAGGAAACGCTTGAAGACATAGGTCTGCCCAGGATAAGTGCTGAGGAGAGGGAAGAGCTGGATGCACCAATCACTTTGGAGGAGCTAGAAGCGGTGGTGAGACAATTGCCAACTAGTAAAACCCCAGGGGCGGATGGGTTCCCGAGCGAGTTTTATAAAGCATACATGGCAGAAGTGCTCCCTCCGATGCTGAATATGCTAAATGAAGCGTTTGAGGTGGGACGGCTGCCAGAGTCGCTAAGGGAAGCAGTCATAATACCGCTCCCTAAACCGAATAAGCCTTGGAACAGCTGTGGCTCCTATAGACCGCTATCAATGCTGAATCAAGACAGCAAGATACTAACGGCTGTTTTGGCGAGTAGACTGCGAAGAGTCATAGACAAGCTCATACACCCGGATCAGACGGGTTATGTTCCCAACAGGAACATAACTCACAATCACAGGCGATTACATCGAGTCATTGAATGGGCGGGGGATAAGGAGGGTGACATGGCGGTAGTGTCCCTGGATGCTGTAAAGGCCTTTGATTCCGTCAAGTGGCCATGGCTACTGTCGGCTTTGACGGAATATGGGATGGGGCCCGGATATGTCAGATGGGTGAAGATGTTGTATAGTGAGCCGCTTGCCAGAGTTAAGACGGGAGCAGTTATTTCAGAGAGATGGAGGTTAGGCAGAGGTACCAGACAGGGATGCCCATGGTCCCCTATGTTATACATACTGGCATTGGAGCCTTTAGCCATATACCTTAGACAGCAGTACGACACTATAGGCATTGAGGTGGGTGGGGAGCGACACTTGATCTCTCTATATGCAGACGATATGTTGTTGTATCTGAAGTATCCAGAGGAGAATCTCCAGTATATCTTGGAGGTTATGGATCGGTATGCGGGGTTGTCTGGGATAGCTGTGAATCCTCAGAAGTCTGTAATTTTCCCGTTAGGTAACTATAGGGGACTCCCCGTAGACCAGCTGCCGGTGTTGCAAGTTCCTTGGACTGTTGCTACCTTTCGGTACCTTGGGATAGATGTGTATCATACGGTTGAACAAGAACATAGACACAACACAGAGATAGCTGTGGGGAAAATCGAGAAAAGCATGCAATTTTGGGGGAAGCTGCCGCTAGCCATGATGGGGCGTAGCGCAATGCTTAAGATGGTGGTTTTACCTAGGCTCCTGCATTTTTTTGGAAACATTCCACACCTCATACCTGGGAAGTTTTTTGCCAAGCTTAATAGTATATGTAGGGACTTTTTGTGGCAAGGAACCAGGTGCAGGATGGCATTGTGGAAACTGCAAAACATTTATGAAAAAGGGGGGATACGGCTCCCCAACTATGAGGCCTATTATATAGCGAGCCAATTGCAGTACGTAGCTAAATGGCTCTCGGATGAAAGTACCCCCGAATTCAGATTGTTTAGTGCAGACTGCGCCCCATTTTACTTAAAGGAAATGATCTGGCTATCTGAAACAGACATGAAGGGGCGCCCCAAAATGATGTTGCTTGGGTGGAGGATCTGGCGCCGCGCGTGCAGGATGATGAAAATCCCAGCTCCTTGCTCCCCGCAGATACCGCTGGTGGCGCTGGCGAAAGGAGATGAGCAACTGCGGAGGAGAATTAGAACCCACTGGGAATCAACGGGGTTGGCAACGGTGGGAGATGTTTGGCGGGAGGGAGCCATCATAAGCTGGGAAACGTTGGGCGAGGAAACAGGTCTACACGTAGGTCAATATATGACATATCATAGATTAGTGTGGGAAATTAAGAGGGCTTGGCCCGAAACTATACTCGAAGCAGAGCCGGATGGTATCGTGGACACTATATATGATATGACAGAGGGAGGGCACGAGATTTCAAGATTGTATGAAATGCTGATGCTTAAGATTGGTAAAGAACCAGTACAACTTCGATTAGATTGGGAAACTGAGGTGGGGGCCCCGATGGAAGATAGGATGTGGGAGCGGGCTTTGTGGTATCATCAGAAGGTGTCGAAAAATGCTAG
Organism: Ambystoma mexicanum; assembly: GCF_040938575.1. Classification (NCBI taxonomy): domain Eukaryota; kingdom Metazoa; phylum Chordata; class Amphibia; order Caudata; family Ambystomatidae; genus Ambystoma; species Ambystoma mexicanum. The sequence continues at coordinate 485,195,024 of NC_090931.1, read as the reverse complement.
GTTGAAACAAATACAATTATACATTACGCATAGGGCGTATATGACGCCCCTGAGGATATCAAGGTTTAAAAATGCAGGCAGACAGGCATGTCCCAAGTGCAATGAAGAGCAGGCAGACATGACACACATGTTTTGGTCCTGCCCTGTGGTTGGGCGCTTCTGGGGCGAGATAGCGGCGAAACTGGCGGACAAAGGAGTTACGCTGGTGGTAGAGTCAGCATGGGCCTGCCTATTGGGGGGGTTCCCTAGATCGCAAAAACTGAAGCACGTTAACAAACTGAAGGACTTGGCATACGTGCTGGCTAAGAGGAGGATTGCCATGGGATGGAAGGCTTGTCATAAACCACAGGTGGAGATATGGTGGAAGGAATTGCAAAAGTGGGCGGAAGCAGAGACCGTGGTATGGCAGGAGTCCAGTGTGGTGGGAGGGGGAGAAGAGGTGGGAACCCTGTTGGCTTGGAAATCATTGATATCGGAACTGTTTGGAACGATGGCAGATTTGGCGGATTCCAATGGAGAATGTACCACACCGCGCAGCGCAAACACAGAGCAAACAGACTTGATGGGCTCGTAGGGGGGGTGGGTTTGGGGATTGGAGATCAAATTGCATACGACACACATTCAAAACTGTATTACGGTATTTTGTATTGTATATTTGGTCTGTATTGTTTGTTGGTTGAAATAATAAAAATGTTTTAAAAAAAAAAAAAAAAAACTAAGACGTAGTGGAACAATCACTAAACATCCATAAAATAAGATTTTAATCTAAATCTGGGAATCAGCTATATTTTGTGCCCTGCTCCCCAATTCTAAGTCAAGACCGGAGGCTTGGATTATACTTTCTCTACATCTTTACTGTTCAGCAGCAAAGAAAAACCAAATACCAAAGAACATGAGAATACAAAACTAGTAAAAAAAAAAAAAAACTACAATAACCATGTTTTTTCCTGAGTTTTTGTAGTCCATTTCTATTGGTCCTCGAACTAACCATGTGGCAAGTCCCTAACCAATAAACAAGTCCTCAATGTATAAAACCTCCTGTCCTCTTTCCATTCCTCCTCTTTCTTTGCTGCTCGGCAACGAGTTAAGTACTTTTTCATTCTCCCTTTATATAATGCGAGTGATTGTGAGAGTGTTTACATAGTGTTATTATACTATCCTTTCTTTATCGCACACACACACGCACGCACACACACACACACACGCGCTTGAACAAGCGGAGCATATCCGCATTAACTTAGTCGGTTCTTGGGAGTTGCGGCCGCGACGGGGCTGGTACACCGGCGGCCACAGCTCCACAGACCCGACACAGATGGCACTACGACATGGAAGAGAGCGCGTGATGGGACCGCGTAGTTCCAGCGCTCTCTCCCCCATTTTCTACGTGCGAATTCCACGGCGAACGTACGAGTGATATGCGCATTGCAGAAACTGATTCTTTTAGATCGAAAGATCCATCATTATCAGAATCTTCGTTCCGCTTCAGCATGCATCGTTACATCGGAGCGTAGCGTCCTGTCAGGAACACGACAGCGCCCCTGCAGGCCATCTCGGGTACCGCACGATAATACGGGCACAGTCCCATGTAAAACCTGTCAATTGGCATTATATTTGCATATACTTACGAAGCAGGGGATCTATACAATATATATACATATTTATTTGTATGCATTAGCTCTCTTTACAGAGGGAATTTAAAGAACCAAATCCCTGGTATATATATTACATGCAAATTTTTCAATTCCCCAGAGTCTGCGAATCATGAGCTCCTCCAGTGATGAGGGGAAGGCTAGCGTTAGCCAAAAGGAGCCACACGGACATGACGGATTTCCTCCATAAAGCCCTGGGGGCTTCATTGGGACATGGACCTCAGCAAATAGCGCTGATGGAGGACTGGCTCAGATTCTCGCAGGGCCTGGAGGAAATCAAGGGCCTTAAGGCACAGAAAAAAATCTAAAGGGGGCAGAAAAGCAGCCCACAGGGCAGAAGAAGCCCACACCCCCCCGGGCACACCACCGACGAAGAAGGGTGGTAAAAGGAAGAGGAAAGGAAAAGCAGGGCCTAGCAGGGACAAGAAGGATCCTCAAATACCTCAGATGAGGGAAAGGACGACTGGGAGGAGGAATACTCAGAGGACGAAATACTATCTATATCCTCCTCAGAGGAAGGAGGCCACAAAGCGCTGAAGAAAAGGAAGAGTGAGGAGACAGGCGGATGGTGCAGAGGACGATGATTTCGATCCGGAAGCACTCATTCATCCCAGATCATCTGAATGGGAGCCGCCCAAAAGAATAGCGGCATATCTAAAGAAACGCCTGAGAGCGCCACTAGCCAAAGAGGCTAGGAGCAAGATGAGGGCGGAATGCCCCAGACCTCACCTCCCAGAGGGTGCTGCGGATACACCCATCATAGTTGAGAAGATGATAACCTTCATGAGCAAATTCACAAAAGATGTGAGGAAGAGTCTGAATAGATCCTGGCGATCATGCCAGGATAAGATGTTACATATGACGGGACCCATCACGAAGATTCTCCAGATAGGAGAGGAGGCTAAAGTCAAAGGAGAGCCGATAGACCCGTCAATTTTAATCGGGTGGGCCCAGAGGGCGATATGCATGTTGGGGGAACACCAATCATGCCATTACCACGTGAAGGAGGAGGAGATCTTTGTTAGTGAAGATCGACCCTAAATTGAGTGAGTTGGCCTCCTTGGAATCAGCATCATCGGCGAAAGGGAAATTATTTGGGGACTCCTTTATCAAGGAGCTAACCAAATTTGTGAACTCCCATGAAGCCTTGGATAAGGCACAAGCCTCTCTTGAGAGTGTTCGGGAGGCACATTTTTGGAAGGGCCAGTAGAGGCAGGGGTTGCTCGGCTGGCCAGTTCCAATACAATCGATCCTATCAGGACCGAGCTCAATGGCAAGAGCAAGAGGAGCGTAGACAAACGCCTTTCTTTCCATCGAGGAGTAGAGGAAGAGGCAGAAACTGGCGACAAGGGGAACGTCAGCAGAATAACCCAGGTGAGAATAACATACCCACATATAAATATCCCAGAAGCAAGGGGGAGGACTGCTCAATTTTTACACAATTGGTTGAACATATCGGGAGATTCCTGGGTAATACAGACCGCTCAAGGTTTTTATATAGATTTTCTAGAAACACCACATCAGGGAAAACCACCAAAGGGGCTAGAAATGAACAGGGAAGAAGTCTTACTGGAACGAGAATTGTGAGGGCTGGAAAGCAAAAGAGTTATACAACCCGCATCAGGTCAGGCAGGAGGTAACATAAGCAATATGTTCCTAGTAAAAGGAAAGCACAAGACCAATCATAAATCTGAGAGGCCTAAACGGATACGTGGTGTACAGACACTTCAAGATCGAAGGGATACACCTGTTAAGAGATACCCTAATGCAGGGAGACTGGCTAGCCAGGATAGATTTGAAAGATGCATACCTGACTATTCCCTTAGCAGAAGACCACTGCAGATTTCTGAGATTCATCTGGGAGGAAACATGGGAATTTCGATGCCTACCCTTCGGCCTAGCATCGGCACCATGGTGTTTCACCAAGATGATGAAACCAGTGGTATCACATCTCAGGGCACAAGGGACAAGACATAATATATCTAGACGACATATGTCTGATGTGCCAAAAGGAGAAGACGCTGATAGTGCAAGTACAGATAACAATAGATTTGTTAGAGAGTCTGGGTTTTCTAATAAATTGGGAGAAATCCAGTATAGTACCAGTACAATCAATGGAATTCCTGGGTTTCATAGTGGACTCAATTCAGGGAACGCTCAGTCTACCCATTCACAAGGTGAACGATATCAAAAAACAGCTGAGACACACACTAGCAAAGGGAGAACTGTCGTTGAGGGACATTGCGAGACTAGTGGGCCGCCTAGCGGCATCAATCCAAGCAATATTCCGTGGACCTCTTCATTACAGGGCACTCCAGAGGCTGAAGATCCAACACTTCAGTAGGGGCACTTCCTACGAGTCAAAGGTGACTAGTTCACAAGAGGTGAGGGAAGAGTTAGAATGGTGGCTCATTCAAATGGATGCATGGAACAGGAGAGAGATATTTGGTTCCTCCCCTGACCAGATTATCGAATCCGACGCCAGCAGATGGGGCTGGGGAGCCCAATGCGGAAACCTGTCGACAGGGGGCAGGTGGTCGGATCAAGAGACAAGACTCCACATCAACTGCCTGGAGTTGCCAGCAGGGTCCTTTGCAGTGAAATGCTGGACCCAGGAGAGGGCTCAATGCTGCGTTCTGCTAAAAATGGACAATGTCTCGGCAATCAGGTACATCAAGAGACTGGGTGGGACAAAACCCAGGTTACTAGCAGAACTGGCAAAGGATTTCTGGGACCTCTGTCTGGGGAGAACAGTCTCAGTGACGGCGGAATATCTGCCGGGCCAGCAGAACGAAGTGGCCGATAGGAACTCCAGATACCTCAGAGACGCCAGCGATTGGAAGCTGGACGAGGTAGTGCTTCAGGAACTGATGTCTCGATGGGGTCCATGCCAGATCGACATATTTGCATCGAGATTAAACAGGCAACTACCCCGGTTCTTCAGCTGGATGCAGAATCAGAGGCGACAGATGCATTCCTGCAATCATGGGGCCAACAGACGAACTATGCGTTCCCTCCTTTCTCCATGATAGCGAGGAGCTGGGCTAGTCCAGGTGAGATGCCAGAGAGCATCCCTAATCCTAGTTACGCCGGACTGGAAGGGGCGGGTGTGGTTTCCCAGCCTGCTGGAATTGACTCATCACAACCCAGTGGCTTTACCCAACACAGCATTCATCATTCGAGATCCCAGAGATCTCAGTTACCAACTAGTGAGGTCAGGAGGACTCAATCTATTAGGGTGGGCAATTTCAGGAGATCTTGGGTTAGGCCAGGACTATCGAATGAGGCTGAAAACATCATTAGCGAATCCTGGGCCCCAGGGACACACAAGGCTTATAGATCATCATGGGATAGATTGAGTATCTGGTGTTTGGAAAGGAATATCCATCCCGATGGAACTGATGTAGTTCATGTAGCTAATTTTTTTTAGCTCAGATGGCAGCTCAAGGAAAGGCGTACAGAACTATCAACACAGCCAGGTCTGCGATATCTGCAGGGCACCCTAGAGTAGAGGGCTTAGCGATTGGGGAACATCCATTAATCTGTAGACTACTGGAGGGGAGTAAAGACGCTCAGACCCCCTAGCGTAAATTATAATCAATTATGGGATGTAGATAAAGTTTTGAGATTATTTTTATCATGGCCAGATAATCAAGACTTGACACGGAAAGCGATTTCAGGCAAGTTATCCATGCTATTATGTCTCTTAGCATGCAAGAGATCCTCTGATGTTAGGGCACTGGAGATTAACAGGAAAAGTATATCTCCGAACGGAGTGACTTTTCTCATAACAAGAAGGGCCAAAACAGGTTTGAGATCTATTTCCTATGAGGCTTTCCCAACTCAACCGAAATTATGTCCAGTCAGATGTTTAGCAGCATAGGATATGACGAGGGAAAGTAAGGCCCTGGGAGTGTCACAATTATTAATAGCAATTTGTAATCCATTTAAAGCGGTTACACCGGCCACCATAGCCAGATGGCTTAGATGGGTGATGGTACAAGCGGGCATCGATATTGAGAGATATGGCGCCCACTCAACTAGAGGAGCGATGGCTACTAAAGCGTATAACATAGGAGCCAGATTAGAGGACATTATGAGGTCTGCAGATTGGTCGAATGAATCGACTTTTAAAAAACGTTCTATTTTAAACCTATGGAAAGTGCAACATTGTTAGTGGTGAGTAAGCTTTGAACAAGCATACTGAGAGCATCCGGTCTTGACATGTAATTCAGATTTTCAGCACATTCGTTACAGAAAGTCATAATTCTATTAAAGACACGGAGGCAAAGGATTATCCCACCCGATCAATAGTAAGAATGTAAAGTATTATAAATTATGTAAGGTTGATATTTATCATGTTTAATGAGACATACATGATGCTATATGAAATAATATTGTAAATGCTCAATGTAGAAATGAATTGCTGTGTAGTTGAAATTACGATTGTCCCACCCTTGTTTCGGTCTATAGTCACCTCTCTGATTTCATGTTTCTATAGGGATGGCGACAGACAGCAAGCAATCCGGGATTTGATCTAGGATGCAAATGGAATTTCAAAGATTAACTGGACCCAACCTCGCATGGAAAAAGAAAGAGGAGGAATGGAAAGAGGACAGGAGGTTTTATACATGAGTACTTGTTTATTGGTTAGAGACTTATCACATGGTCAGTTTGAGGACCAATAGAAATGGACTACAAAAACTCAGGAAAAAACATGGTTATTGTAGTTTACTAGTTTTGTATTCTCATGTTCTTTGTAATTTTGTTTTTCTTTGCTGCTGAACAGTAAAGATGTAGAGAAAGTATAATCCTTCGCCTCCGTGTCTTTAATAGAATTATGACTTTCTGTAACAAATGTGTTGAAAATCTGAATTACCCTTCACGAGCAGAGTACTGCCTCCCACAAATTCCCTCCATATTTTAGTGCCATCCCTCAGACGTATCCATTTCTCGTATGAAAAACTCCATTCAACACCCAAAACGATGTTTTAAATGGAATATTAAAAAAAAGCTGCACCAAGACGGAGTACATTCAAAAAGGCTTTACTATGCACAGGATCGCCCCATTAGTAGCCCACGTTTTTTATCAATATTCACCATGACAAGAGTTCCACAATGACATCTAGTCTAGTGTTAATCGCGGTAAACACCTTAAAAAAGAAAAACCATTCACATTCTCCCTGTATTCATAAAGGTAATGTCAGGTTACAATAAAAAAAATAGATAGTACAGAGCACCAGGAACTCGTGCACCAGTCTGCCTTACACATTGACAGCAGCAGAGTCGAGATGAAAGAAATAGGCCAGTCTACCCTTGCGCTGTCCACAACATTGCACCAACACGAGAGAACGGGAGGCGGCTCCAATACATCTCTGCACACGTCAACAGCTCGGTCCATACCACTCACACGTATACTACGTGTGATAACGGGAGATGCCATTGTTCTGGCTTCGTTACGCTTTGTCAGTGGCGCGGGGGGGGGCAGATATAGGCATACAAACAGATTAATTATAAATGAGACCCTCAGACTCGTCCCAGTCATTGGAACACGCCAAAAAAGAACACTCTAGGTTGTCGGTGCCGTTTTAAAACGATGTCTTGATAGAATATACGTGACAAATATTACATACCTTTAATAGTCTTTCTGATTCTGGTATCTGCTTGGAGTTGGATAGGTCGACATCTCGTGGTTGGTGAAGAGTATTGCAGGACTGGTTTTCAAAAAGGCACTTCGACAGGGCTTCTAATACTATCCCTGCGACGTGTACTGTAGCCATTGGTACTTCGCGCGTCAAGGTGCTCCAATTTGGTTTCTGACATGAGGGTGCATGAAGTGTACATGGCAGTGAAAGAAGATCAAGAAAGTTGTAAGATGTGCAATTACTTTGTAAGTTGTCCATGTACCTTCAACTCCAAATGAAAGGAAGGAAGGGTGGGCGCATATGAACGTAAGTAGATAGAAGCATCAGAAAGACGAATAAAGGCATGTAATATTTTTCTTCTGAGGCTTGGGGATCTGCTAAGAACCACATGCTTAACGATAGTCACAGGAGAAGGAGGTGGGTTGTGGGAAGGTACATAGGCAAAAAGAGGTCCCACCCGAGAATCACTTCTTGTCCGAGTATCCACACAATGTTGAGTGAATGTGTGAAATTAACTCCATATTGCTGCTCTACAAATTAGGGACACATGAATGCTAGGGTTGCACCGGTACCCAGAGTTGAATGTGCTCTGGGTGTAATCAGTTTTTTATTAGCAAATGTGTGGCACGGTTAGTGGTCAATGCACTTTGAAATTGGTGGTTCAGAAACAGGGTCCCCTTCTCTACCTGCAGCCAGTGAAACAAATTGATGTGGTTTTCCTAAATGGCTTCGTTTTTCCAGATAGTAAATTACCACCCTCCTAACATCTAGTGTATGGAGAGCTCCTTTCTCCAGAATTCTGTGCGTTTTCAAAAAAATCTGGAAGTTATATTGTTTGGCATGACATTTTGAAATGAATTTGGGTGAGCAGCGTGGATGTAGTCTTAAGACAGACAACTGTCTTTATATATGTTGACAAAGGCAGTGACTGACCGCACTTGTAGTACACCAACTCCTCTTATAGAGGTGATGGCTATAAGAAAGGCAGTCTTGTAGGCAATCTCTTTAAGGATTGCTTTATGCATGGGTACAAATGGAGGACCCAGAAGTTTAGTTAGGACAAAATTTATAGCAGCACCCCGGCGGGTAGGGGGTTGTTGAAATTGGGAAGAGGGTCCATTCTTTTAACCTCTTCCATGAAGGCATTAACAACTGGAAACTTCCACCAATACACTTTGCGAAGTAATAGAATCTGAAAGCGGTGCACAATGGATTTTAAGCAAATTGAACACTAGACCAGAGTCTAAAGAGTAGCAGATAGTGCACAATATTAGAAGCTGAATAGTCAATAGGATTGACAGTAGTCATGCTTCCATTAAGATGTTCATGCATCTTTCAGGTAAACTGAGGTGCCCAAACTCTAGGACCTCAGGAGCCAAGCTGCTAAATTGAGTGTCTGTGGATGGAGGGTTGCTCCCTGATGTTGCAAAAGCATGTTGTAAGGACGTGGTAGTTTGACTGGCAGACATTTTGAATAGGCATGAGAACCAGGTCTGGCGCACCAACATTAGAGCTATTCAGATCATGTTCCCGATACATCTTGTGGATTATTGCTTTTAGTAGTGAGGAAAAGCAAACACAAATCTCCCTGACCAATTAATCTACAGAGCGTTCCCCTTGACCTTCTCTGGGGAAATCTGGATACGCAAGCATGGCATTTTGCGTTCTTGTGTTGTGAAAGATCTAGGTCTGGATGCCCCCATTCTTTGAAGAGGTTTACAATGTCAGTATGCCATTCCCACTCGTGTTCGGAGAGAAGCTGCGTTTCTGCTTAGCACATCTGACAGTTGTCTTCCCCTGGAACGTGCTGGGTCAGGAGGAAAATGTTTCTGTGCAGAGACCACGTACAGCTTGTTCAAACTAGCAGTAACAATGAATACGTTGCACCCTGTCGATGTAAAACATGGCAGCCATGCTGTCTGTGAGGACTAGAACTGGCATGCCCGGTAACTGGTGTAGAAAAGCTTGTAAGGCCTGGAATACTGCCAGTAACTCCAGGATGTTGATATTTTTTTGGACAGAGAATGTCCACATGCCATGTGCCGTTTGAAGATAACAAGCTTCCCACCCTGAAAGTGATGCATCTGTTAGAGTGACTTCCACTGCAGGTTTGTGAAAGGTGTTGCCCTTCAATAGGTTCTCCTTTGTCCACCACTGCAGTGCCTTCACGACAACTTGCCACTAGATTGTCCCACTGGTCGTCTGCTTGAGGCCATTGTTTCAACAGCCACCGTTGGGTCCAACAACCTCAATGTACCTGGTTTCGTAGAGTTCTTCGATGAGTGGTCGATGGGCCCTTCTTGAGTGAACTCCCTTTAAAAAATTCAGGAGCCACGGGTTGTCGAGATTCCAGTGAAGAAAACCCACTGGAGGATTCTCCTCGGTCGTCGATAACGACGACCTTTACTTTCTCTGGCAGGAAGAAAGCAGTCAACGGTAATGAGCAAGGGAGTACTTTGATGAAATGTCTTAGGCAAAGGTCTCCTAGCCAGATCCTCTCTTGGATCAGTTCTTGAAGGCACAGCAGCTTTCAGATTGCGTCGAAGGGAACAGCAGTTCACCTTTTCCAGCTCAGTTTCGATAGTAAGCATAGAGTATCGACTTCAGGATGTGAACAATTTCCCATCAGTGAGAGGTCCCCAGATACACAGTTTGGTCTCTCATTCACTCAGCTGGGTCACCCTCAAGCAACCAATCATTCAGAAGAGCATTCAGGCAGCCATTCAGCACTCCCCACTGCATTCATACCAGTTTCGGGCAGGGCCGTCTCAGTCATTGTGTCACACCAGATACTAGACACCCATAACATGAAATGCGTATTCGTCACACACTCCTAGGTCCCACCCCACGGGCGACAACATACAGTCATTGGGAAGGCTCCAGCAGGTCTGGCCTTCACTTTCCCACAATACCATATATGGAACTTCCACAGCCAGCCAGGGGAAGGGACAGAGTCAGGGCTTCACAGGACTTCGGGAAAGCAAGGTAACAGGCAATAGAAAGCAAGAGGCCACAGTGGCCATCTTGTCTCCTATCAGGAATCGACCAATTCCAATGGCAGGGCCTGGGTATCCCAAAACGGAGGCTACTCAGAGCACCTGTCAAATTCAGCATGGAGCTGCCACCAGCCCATACTCTGCGGGCCACACACAGGTGCCAAAAACATACACTAGGATCACAGGGTTGTATCCCCACCCGTGGGTGCCATAAGGGTATCCCAAGGGTCGGTTCACCATGACCAAAAAGAGGAAGAGCTGCACTGCCAGGAGTCCCACATGGACTTCTGTGCAGAAAACAATAGAGAACACACATGAAAAAGGACAGGGAGGCCCTGTCACTCTAATGCATTTCCAGCATCACAGTCTCTATTCAAATTAACACACCCAAGATGGGAGCTTTAATTTTCCTCCTTGTTTGAAAAGGCTAGCTTAAACAGGTCGATTTAGTCTTGGGAGTACTGTAGACACATTTGTGGTGCGTCTCCTATTATGATCCAGTCTTCTAGATAAGGGTACCCTAGGATGGACTGTCGGTCTAAGTGAGCTGCCACCACTTCTGTGAATACCTGAGGGGCTGAAATGATTCCGAGGGGTAGCAGCTTGAACTGGTAGTGGGTGGACTACCTACCCAAGTACTTTTGGTGAGTTGGCAACATTGAAATTATGCATCTTTCCTGTCCAGCGTTACCATGTAATCACCTTTTCCTTTTTTAAAAAAGAGGGATAACCTATAGTAAGGTTGTCATCCTGAACTTTTGAGACTTGACATGGGTGTTGGCAGGTATTGGGTCGAATATCAGACTTGTCTTTCTTTGGAATAAGAAAGTACACAGAATACATACCTTTGTTTACCTCTTCCAAAAGGGACAAGTTCTATTGCTCGCCTTCAAGTAGTGACTGTATTTCTTCAAGGAGTATCGGCTAGATCTTGGTGAATGACTGCATGGCATTTCCAGGAACTCTATGCAGTAGCCCTCTGATCCCGTTGACAGCACACGCTTGTCTGCACTGATTCACGCCCATGAATCAGCGGGTGAATTGTGACCCCCCCCTACTGGGGAGACATGGGAGGGAACCTGAATGTGAGAGTAATTTTTTATGAGGGTGGCTGAGCCTTAGCAGCCTGGTCTCTGCCCCAACACAGTCCTTTGTGAAAAGCTCTTTGAAAGAGGACTGAAGGAAATAAGGGGTTGTTTGGTTTGGCTACCAAGGGGAGGTGGAGGATGATGCCCTTGGTGAAAAAGTGGACTGATGCCATAGAGTAAGCTTGAGCTCGAAAAGTGCAATGGGGTTTAAACAATCCCAAATGCGTGAAGGGTTTGAGATCTGAATATGGGTTTTTAGAATCACGTGTTCCTCCATTGCCACCTAGTGTATCAGCAACTGCTTTACCAAACAAAACCTCATTTTCAATGGGCATATTAATCAAAGTTCCCTGTGTTTCTGGCTTGAATTCTGAGTTCCGGAGCCAAGAGTGGCGCTTAATTAGCGTTACCTCAGCAACTATTCTGTCTGCAGTGTCAGCTGCATCCAAATAATTCTTTATAATAGAATTAGCCACTTGCTTCCCCTCTGACAGTCTGTGTCCTGAGAGATTCTGGCACAGAGTCTAATTGTTCTTCCTACTGGGCCCCATTATAACTCGCCAAAAAAAGTAGTATTATTGGAAGCCCTAGCTTGAAAAGCTGCAGATGTAGCCATCTTCTTGCCTAAATATTTGTTTTGCTCTCCTTACCTGGAGTAGCCCACGAAGATGTTAGAGGTGTGCCTGCCCTCTTACAAGTTGTAGTGACGACAAGGGAGTCTGGCTTTAAATGGCCTATAATGTACAAGTGATCATTAGGAGCTGGTTTAAACCACTTTTCTATATGTGGGTTATGATACGATAGGATGTGGCATTTATAACGCGCCGATACACAGGTGTTTCAAGGCGCGATGAGGCAACGGAGGTGGAACAAAGGGAAGACAGACAACAAACCTACTAGGCCAGGTGTCATTCAGATCGCACGAGTGCAAGGGGAGGGGGAAAGGCAAAAGTGCGTGGGGGAAGGGAGAGGGGGGGGGGTGCAGTACATGGGATAGTAGACTAAATAAAAAATAAAAACAGCCAGCTGGTGGCAAGTGCAAGTGCAGACATAAGTGATAGTGCTGGTAGAGGGACTTTAGGGATACAGAAAACAGTCCCGAGGTGCAGGGGTTGCCAGGGACGCAGTGCAGGTGTGCTCTTGCGGAGCCTGGGCCTGAGATCAGAAAGGGTTGCCAGGTAACCAGTGCAGTTTCAGCCAGGAATTCAGCAGGGGAGAGAAAGCAGAAGCAAAGAGGAAGGTTTTGAGGTGCTTCCGGAACCGGAGATGGTTCTCAAGTTTCAGCGAGGCAGGAAGGCTGATCCGGAGGGAGGCCCCTGCCGAAGAGAGAGAGAGAGATCTACCACCAACTCGTTGCTTGGAGAAGAGACTGACCCTGAGGGAGTTTGAGGCGGATGAGCGAAGAGCTCGAGAAGGAAGATATTTAGGAAGTGAGTTGAAGGCATTGTGGCCCCAGAAGGCCTTGTGGACAATGCAGAGGGTTTTGAACTTAATCCTTGCAGCCACTGGGAGCCACTGCAGTCCTGGAGAGATACGATCCCTGGGCTTGAGACCAAGGACAAGTCTCGCAGTCCTGTTCTGGATAAGTTGCGGAGAGTAAAGGCAGGCAGATTTAGATGGAGGCTGTTACAACAGTCCAGCCTAGAGAGAACCAGGACTCTGGAGACAGTGAGCTTCTGGGGGGTGGGGGGGGGGGGGGGGGAAGAGAGGAAATACCCCTGAGGAGGTGCAGCTGGTAGTGTGACCTTAGAGAGACGTCGGAGATGTGAGGAGAGAAGGAGTGTGGAGTCGAAGATGACCCAGAGGTTTTTAGCCTTGCAGGTGGGAGCAGGAAGAGGGCCAAGAGAGGCCGGCCAGAGAGCAGCGGGGAAGGAGGGAGTGGGCGTGCCGATGAGTAGAATCTCAGTCTTACTAGCATTAAGGCAGAGGTCATTGGCGGCACACCACTCCTGGATAGCAGAAAGACAGTCAGAGATGAGGGAAGGAGAGGAGGCGGCCGAGGGTAGCCTGAAAATGAGCTGGGTATCATCCGCATAGCAGTTTTTAACAGGCTATGTCAGAGATGGCATGATTTTTTTTTTTTTTTTTTACCAACTTCAATAATGGAATGTATTGGCCCACTGACTTTTCCTTTAAAATAAATAATAAATCTTCTGGTTCAGAAGTGACCGGCAGCTTTAAAAGATTAAAAAGAAGCAGATAGTCAATGGCAGATTAGCCACAGGCTCATCTGGGACATAAGGGGACTGGATGAAGTAATCATCCAGATAGTCATATCATCCCCCTGATCCTTATCTATATTACTGGCTGTGGTACATTGCTACTCTAGGTTTTGGTTCACCTTCACTCTGAAAAATATACTTTTGTTCGATAGGGCGTTTCTCTAGAAAATTTGCAAAACAACACCTTATCCATTGTGGTCTCAAAGCGCCGTTTAGTCCAGGTACCTGAAGATGGGGTTTCCTGTAATGGAAACACTACCTCTTCTGTGTCAATAGCAGAGGCTCTTTTGTGCAAGTCTTCAGATAAAAGAGGGAAGTGACCCTAGTGTGCTGTGAGCCTTTAGAAACAGTTAACGTCTGTTTTGACCGTTGTTTTGGCGTGTGTCTCGTAGTTTATGTTGTAGAAGCAAGCTTGGACTTTTAGGTGCAGGCATCTGCTAAAACGAAGGCATCAAAATGTTAACGCAGAAACCACTGCGCTCAGCGGCCACTAAGATGTAGGGTCATGCGTCAAAAAGGATGCTGAAGACGCAAAGGACTTTTTGTACACAGAGTCAATTCATGTAGCAGTGCTGTTAGTGCAGCTATTCCGTTTGCGTGTATGTCCCCATGTCTGTATATGCTCCTGTTGCCAGTGGTTGCCTCCACAGCAGTGCTTGACGCCTGCCCTCTAGAGCTGGAGACTAGCATGCAGGAGTCTACCAACTCCTGCCTTGTGTGCTCGGCATCACTAAGCACTGATGCAGCCTTGTGCTTCCTCAGGATCCTAAAACAGCGGGATAGTCCAATGAGGCCTCAGCCTGTATGGCGTAGGCCACCCAACGATCTGTCCGCCGATGCTGGAGGGTCTGAAGTTTGCACGCCTAACAGACTTTCCAAATGGTCTTGTAGGAGACAATGACTGCACACAATGTGTGTGCCTTTACACTGACATTTTTGGTTACACTTTGGGTAGGATTTAAATGGAGTCTTTTCCATGACAATGTATAAAGGCAGCCAGACAATGGCTAGAAAAGAGAAGCAGAGACATTCCCCAAGTGTAAAAACAATAGGTTTCCCCAATGCCTCTACTGCGCAGGCCAAAGCCCGAAGAGGCTTTGTTCCAAGAAGCCGCCGACAGCAGTTTCATTGAGCACAGTCTGAAGACCATTAAGTTGCAGCAGCAATATTAATATCGCGCTAGCTATAAGCTGAGAACTCCTTGACCAACTCTGATGGCGGAATAAAAACAATCAGAGGACCTCGACGGATGAAGGACCATGGGTACAGTACATGTCAAACTAGGGGTAGTGTTAGAGGCGACCTATCGACATCCCTTTTCAAAATTAAAAAACAAGTCATACAATGCTCCGCACCAACAACTAGATGTCAGCCTACACAAAGCATGCGTTTCTAAGCAAATCCGCAAACCTCTGAATACCTCATCAGTAATCAGAAACGATGGCCAACAATATCATTGCATCCGTTTCATTAATCTTTGTTTCGACCAATTAGTTCTAAAAGCCATACAGTTAGATAATAAAACACAGGGTACAATTATCATTCAATGCAATATGATAAACACGAAAGAAATAGGAATGCAAAGTTACACCGGATGTGCAAACTATGCAGACAAATACAAGATTAGATTGTGAACGCAAAATGTCTGTCAACAGCATTCAAAAGAGTAAACAAGGCCTATATCTTAATAAAACCAAGGGGACAAATTAGAAAATATAATGACAGCAATCATTCACCAAGTTGGGGGAGAGCAATGCTCACAGCATCCATTAGTATCTATAAATGGTTTATCAGTGTGATCGTTGGGCCACGCTACTTCATTAAATCAGACCCTCCAGGATATTGCGGCATAAAAAAGGAAATTTTGCAGCACTTAATTGTATTTTTTGCTGCGTTTTTGCAGTAAATGTTTTTTATTGCCCACAGGGCGTGTGAGAACCAGGGTGTGATTATTAGCACATTTTATATGTTGGTTCTGCAACAGTGTAATAGAAAAGAGTCCCAGATGTCCCAAGCTTGACTGAAAGTTTCTCTTCCTCTTTGCTTTGTTCTCATTCACTCACTTCTGCCTTCTCACTCTAGGCAAACCTCTCACTAGTTCTTTGCCCATTCTGTTTAGCCCCCTCCCTCAACCTCGACCCTTTAACAGTCTTTTCTCTTACCATTCCTATCACTTTCCTCTCTTTTGGTGTCCTCTATTGCTTCCTCCGTCTCTCCCTTCCCTTGTCTTTTGCATAGCTCACTTCTGTACCTGCCACGCTGCCTTTTCTTTGGTTTACTCCCTTCCCCCTTCCCTTTCTCGTGTCACCATTGTTCATTCCCCTTTCCTCTGCCTGTCTCCCAACCTTAACTCCTTTTATTTTACCTGACTTTGGGGGTCATTACGAGTTAGGCGTGGAGGCAAAATTCCTCTATTTTTCCCACACTGCCATAATACAAGTTTGCTGGTATTACCAGATGGTTATACCACGGATTTTTGGAGATCAATTGGAGGAGTTACCTTCAAATACCGGCAGTATTACTGGTAATACCTATGGACTCCATCAAATGGGGATTTACACCCCCAAAACCACCATTTGTAATCTAGCGGTATTACTGTTTGAGGAAATACCTTCAGTGGTAATACTGCCTGACCAAGTGGAGGTATCAATAACTCCATTTACCGGTATTCCAGCAGATTTACCACCGGAAAACATGTAATGAGCCCCTTGTCCCCCTTTACTTATCAGTGAACGTTCAGCATTTTACAGCTGTGAGCTGATAATCTAAACTTTCCAGTTAAAAAAAATAAAAAAAAAAAAAAAAAAATCACTAATCACGATTGGCCCTTTTATTTTTACATCTAATTGGAACAGTCTTTGGATGATTCCGGCGCTCCTCACTGTATCATAATAAGGTAGATGCAAAGCAGCGGAAACAATCGTCTATTACCCTTAGACTGTAAAGGGAAACGAATCTGCACAAATAATAGTTTAGACCTTAGGGTGTTTCGCACTCTGCTAATAAGCAAGATTATTTACTCAGTCAGCACAGAAAATTATTTTGTGTTATGGATTCAAGGTAGTAAAAAATTAACCAAAAAGTTTTTCCGTTGTCTTAGCCTTTGTTTTAATCCAAACAGGAAATGGTTTGTTAAATTATAAATTGCATTCAAAACAAAAACTGTTGCATCACAGAATTTGACTTTTTCCAAAAATGATATTAGGTTGTATTGAGTGATTCATACACCTCAGTACATTTTTTTGGTTAAAATAAACGTGGCATTTCCTTGTGAATTTCATTAACTCCAGTGATTTTTTTGAGATTGAAATAGAAATTACATTCAAATAGATACCGTTACTTCACATTCTAGTTCCATTCAATTCAATACTTTTTCTGCACAAATCCAATTTGTTTTCATTCTGTACCCTCTTAATCTGTACCAGACATGCGTTTCACCGCTTGGTGTTTGGCGGTTCTTCAGGGGATTTTAAAATTTAAGTGAAAAGAAAGAGTTACTAATTCACTTATGTTGAATTGTACTGGTGATATTATTGGTTTTACAAAAGTGCCTAGTGGGAATCAAAAAAGAAAAGAGAAATTACTTCTATTTGAAAAAAGAATATGGTTTTCCAGTTAACATGCGTCATGTTTGTTAATTTACTTTATTATTAGTAGTACTCTTGGAAACGGGCGACTATAGGGACATTTCGTTAAATGCATCGAAAAACTTACTTGAGCAGCCAATTTCTCGTAAAAGATATGAGGTTTTCGGGCTGTCAGTTTAACCCGGAAGTGTAAAAAAGAAATGAACGCTGTGACGCGACTGCCACGTATACTCGTTCCAAAGTGTGTGTTTGTGCGCACGCCATACTGAAACGGGGACGCGCAGGGATTTCGATGTTCCAAAGGTCATTTTGCATGATTAAATTAAAAGTTTGTTTTTACAAAAGAAAAAAGTGTTCAGAGTATACTGCGTTAAACCTTATGGGTTTGCTATAATCACTTGTTTATGTAAAAAACTGGATAGATGTAATCTCACTGAAATGCCGTGTGGAGAGAAGTCATTTGAAGTGTGTGTGTGTGTGTGTGTGTGTGTGCACACCAGGTTGGAATGGGGTGCCGCAGTGATCTCGTTCTTCCAAAAGGTTTTTAGAACAATAGAATTCCAATTTTAAAAAAAAAGTAATCGGAGTATGCTATGTTAAACCTAATGGTTCACTACAATTTCTCATTTATGCGAAGAACTAGATAAACATGGTTTCAAAAAAAGTGCCGCATGTGGAGAAACGTCATTTGATGATACGTGTGCCTCTTAATAAATGTTGACTGGTAGGCCCCAGACAGACACCCATTTTGCTTTAGGTTATATATTATTTGCAAGGCTAAGTGTTGCGATATTTATTTGCAACTAAAGGTCGTTTTAAGGGAGGTAGACAGACGAATCAGGTATGTTTTCACTCCAGCTCAAAATGCTTCACTTGGTGTGTCGCAGAAAGGAAAATACAATGTTAGTTCGGGAATTACTGCCAGTCGAGCAATTGCATGTTCAAATAGTTGCAAAACAAGACATTTTCTTTGGTTAACATAAGCAGCAATATCCCATTTTAGGGCAAATAATATATTTCTGACTTTTTTTGACACAATTTTGTCTAAATAAACATACATATTAATGTCATTGCAAAAAAGTGGTGTAACTCATGATCTACGTTGAGCCCACTATGGATTGTGTCCATAGACCAAATCCAATAGGCTTCTCTCTTTCGAAGACATAGTTCCAAATTGCCTCCTCTTTTCGGAGGTAAACGTTTTTCGATCCCACAGCATTGGATTTTTGCTAGATCTGACTCTTGACATTGATGAAAGTGGAATGCTAGAGGGGATGTCATGTCCTTATTCTTTATTGCTCTCAGATGTTCACCCATATATGGTTTCTTGCATATGCAAATGACGGTATATATAACAAAGTTGCTGTTGCAGTTTATATATTCTTTGATTTTAGTTAATTTACCATTTGGTTGCACAAATTCCTTTTTGGCGTTGAGCATGTGTGGACAGATCTGGCAGTTAGTACATTTGTAGTTCCCTTTAATGGGGGCTGGTAGCCAGGATTGCGTGTGTATTAAAGAGTCTTTTGTACTTCTCATTTTTTGTTATCAAAGTATGATGGACTTATTATTTTCTTGAGGTTGATACAATTACGGGAAACTACATTTGGCTTTTTATCCAGAAGCATGTTTAGGTCCATATTGTCAGAATGTTCCAATTTCTTTGTAAGATTTTCTTGATACTGTGGTGGTTTGTACTGTAGGTGGTGATGAACGTGAGTATCTGGAACTGGTAGTTTTTTAGCTTTTTCTTGTAGTGGGGTTGGTCTGGATCTCTCCTTAGTTTTTTGAAGCATTGCTTTTAAGTGTTTTGGGCTGTAACCTCGATTTTTGAATTTTTTGATAGTTGCCGATTGGTGCTTAATACATTCCAAGTCTGATATACAATTCAGTTTGATGCGAAGGAATTCTCCAAATGGAATATTCTGAATGATGTAGCGAGGATGGTTGCTAGAAGCGTGTAAAATACTGTTAACAGCAGTCTTTGGTGTACAGTGTACTGTGAATACTCCGATTTTGAATATACAGATGAAGATCCAGAAAATTAATTGCTTGTTGGTTGGAATTGATGGTAAATTTCAAATTATAGTCATTGTTAAAAAATTCACAATATTCAAGTAGTTGTTGTTCTGATCCATTCCAAATGATGATAATATTGTCGATGTATCTCCCCCAAAAAGCAATTCTGTTGATCGTGAAAGTCTTTTATTCTTTTAACAGTCACTGGAGACAAAGGTTACGAGTTCTAAACTGTAAAAGCAATGGGACTGATCGTTTTTCAATGAAATTGCGACATTGTAAACGTGTTTGTAAATCAGATCCAATGTGTTTAGCAAACAAAAATGAATGGAGATTGGGTAGGTTTCCAAAATCATGCATAGTCGGATAATGATTGAACAGATGATTGCAAGTGATTGTGACCACAAGTATTCCAGGAGGCTATTTTAGTCACCTGGGCTGAAGAGCCTATTAGTGATTAATTGTAGTGTGCATGTGTGTCGTCACGAGCACTAACATATATTTGTGGGTGCTGTTTAGTTGTCAATTTTGGACATTCGTTCAAGCGGGCCGGGTCTTGGGCCAAAAGAAAACCCATTTCGAATAGAGATCGTTTGGCGAGCCATAACGTATTTAAGACAATGCCAGAAGGGATCCATAGTCTCACGATGTCTGTGGAGACCTCATTCTGGTATTCGACCTGTGCTATGTCTTGGGATGTCAAGTCTTCCAATTCATAAACGTCACTAAAGATGTTAAGCACACTTTGTCTGTTCAGGTTATATGCGGGATGGGATCCTTCTCGACATTTCAGAATCAAGGTATGACAGTTAGATACTGTCGAGCCTGATTTTCGAGAATGGGTTGTATTGATGTGAGGCGCTCCATTGCCATCAAATGAAGAAGGCAATCGAGTCACCTCATTGCGCGGTGGTGCATTCATCAAACCTGTAGAACATGGTGTACGCTGTGAGTCGGCGTGTTGCTTTAGGATTGGTGGTTTCGACTGAGAGGCCACCGGGGAGGACCAGGTGACTGATTTAGATGAATTACATTGAACAGAATTTGGTAATAGCTGAGAGGGGGCCCAGCTACGTTCATCCAAATAGGAGTCAAGGGCCTTGCGCATTTCTCTCAGCATGAGTACCGCTTTACCCGCTCTGCTTGCTGTTCTGTTGGCTCCTGGGATCGGTTTGGAGGCGCATTGTGTACTTTTTCAAGGGCGGGCCATTGTTTTGTACCGGCACTTTCACCGGCCGCTGCCTGATCCCGCCCCCAGTCGCAGCAATTGGCTGGGTGTAGAGTCAGCCCCTACAAACTCCTCGCGCACGCGCACAGCGCGCGAGTACCGGCTGAGTACCGCTTTACCCGCTTTGCCGCGGTTGACGCGGAACGCGATATTCTCAGTCGGCGGCCCCATAGTAAGTGTTGTTTGCCCTTCTTTCCAACATTGTTATAGCGCGTACACCAAATATGTGCACGCTAACCTACTCTTTAAAGACGGGCATGCCCCCTGCGCTCACTAACGGCATTGGCGTCATTCCCAACTTACATACGCCGCATAAAACTTTGCTTTCCCATAAATCAATTGTATTGACCCCAGTGGGGAGCTCTGTAAAAGGAGCCGAGGCTACTTGGTTTAAACCATTTTTTTTATCTACACCAAAATCCACTGCACAGACCCCTGCACTGCCTTTGCAGGCCAAAAATATAGGCACCCGTGGTAGTGCTATTGGCCAACATCTAGCCCTGAAAACATTTGCTGGTTCTGTACCGTGTGGCGAAATATCGGATCATACAATGTTGAATTCACCATGTCAAAAGATCTCCCACGCTGATCTCACATCACTAATATCTATAACACCTCTGGACCAGACTCCAGTGGTCGGCCAGGACACATCGTCACAATCTTTACAATCCTTACAATGTGAGTCACCAATTTCAATACGAAACTCGTTAAATTTATCCTCCTGCTCACAAGTTGAACAGCATTCTATTGCGCATTCTATTTCATCTATATCCTATGTCCATCCCACACCACGCCGACCGACGATTAATCCCATGCTTGATGTGCCTGGACCCCAACCAGCTTTGGTTGAACTAACTTTGTCCGCAATAAATACCACCTTGTTGGCTATGTTTAAACTCTTTGAGGCCCTTGACGCTAAAATATCTAAAACAAGACTCAAAGTTAGATGATCTCCTGATATGGACTCAAAAAGTTAAGCTAACTGCGATTACATCCATCTCACGAAACACTGATTCGCCATGTGTTGAATCCCAGAACATGGCGTCATCATGGCCTGCCAACCCAATGTGTCCCACCAATTTCCCTACTGTGCCAGCCGTCCCCCATATAATAACATCAGTGCCGCCACCGCATTCAGCGTCCAATGCTAACCCAAAAATCACCTCATGGGTTAGTTTGCAGGACTCTGTGATTCCTGATGTGGTGGCTGTTTCGGCCAACACAAACTTGATTCTTGCCAACCCAGTTTCTCTTGGCACGCCTCTTCCAGTCTTAAGATCTAGTCATAAACTTAAGACTGCGAAACCATGTTCTCAATCTAAAAGGAAACACAAAATTCTACCGGCGGTTCGCATGACCAAAGCATCTTTAAATGCTTTTTTAAAGAAAATAACTATGCCGACACCCGAGGTGGTTGGTGCTCCACAGCGTCCTATTGGTCTCCCACCAAAAAACCCTTTGATATCCACTGACGCCCTCCACCCTCTGTCTGTGGCAGCCCATGTACCATTGGATGAACTGGTGGAGGCTTTGGACTCTGTCCCTCTGGCCTCCCTTCCTGTGGCAGGAACGCCTGCTGTTTCAGCCTCCCCCCGTGCCCCAGAGACGCTCGCGGTGATCCAAGAAAGTCAAATATCTTTGCTGCTGAGAGAAATGCGCAAGGCCCTTGACTCCTATTTGGATGAACGTAGCTGGGCCCCCTCTCAGCCATTACCAAATTCTGTTCAATGTAATTCATCTAAATCAGTCACCTGGTCCTCCCCGGTGGCCTCTCAGTCGAAACCACCAATCCTAAAGCAACACGCCGACTCACAGCGTACACAATGTTCTACAGGTTTGATGAATGCACCACCGCGCAATGAGGTGACTCGATTGCCTTCTTCATTTGATGGCAATGGAGCGCCTCACATCAATACAACCCATTCTCGAAAATCAGGCTCGACAGTATCTAACTGTCATACCTTGATTCTGAAATGTCGAGAAGGATCCCATCCCGCATATAACCTGAACAGACAAAGTGTGCTTAACATCTTTAGTGACGTTTATGAATTGGAAGACTTGACATCCCAAGACATAGCACAGGTCGAATACCTGAATGAGGTCTCCACAGACATCGTGAGACTATGGATCCCTTCTGGCATTGTCTTAAATACGTTATGGCTCACCAAACGATCTCTATTCGAAATGGGTTTTCTTTTGGCCCAAGACCCGGCCCGCTTGAACGAATGTCCAAAATTGACAACTAAACAGCACCCACAAATATATGTTAGTGCTCGTGACGACACACATGCACACTACAATGAATCACTAATAGGCTCTTCAGCCCAGGTGACTAAAATAGCCTCCTGGAATACTTGTGGTCACAATCACTTGCAATCATCTGTTCAATCATTATCCGACTATGCGATTATTGCTCTTCAAGAGACATGGTATTTAGTCCCTCCCACCTGGGACAGTTTCAATGTTTGTTTATTACCAGCAAAGATGGGATCACGTGGTCGCCCTTCTTCGGGCCTTGTGGTGGCAGTTAATCAAAAATTGGGTTACAAAATAGAGCCTTGGATGCATGTTAATATCTTCATCCAATTAGTTAAGATCACTCATAACAATCTCACCATTGCCCTTATTAACATCTATCGTAATCCAGCAGGCCTAGCAGACACAGTCATATTTGAAGGGCTATCAGCGATTTTTGATGTAATCGCAACTGCTAAGGATATTACCCACGTGCTCATCATGGGCGATTTAAATATGGACTGTATTTCGTCCCAAATTCAGAGGAACTCCAAGGCCATGTCCACATGGTCTCATCTTATGCTGGATCACAACATGCGTGTCTTGAATGGCTCAGTTAACCGTGACATTCCGCCTCAACCGACGTGGCAGCGAGGTTCAAGTCAAAGTACGATTGACTACATGTATGTTGATCATGTTCTATATAGCAATGTAATCTGTTTTGAAATCATTCCATATTCTGCAAGTGACCACCATCTCTTGTCATTACAATTGAGCTGCTTGGGTGAACAACCAAAAAATCAATGGTTGCCACAAAACCTAACCATTAATAATGCAAAAAATCGTTTGAAATGGTCCAAGAAGTCTCTCATGCAATTTTCGAATGCAATTTGTGGTATTGATCACCCACAGCAGTTGATTGAATACACCGATTTCCTGAAACCTTTTCGCAACACCATAGTGGTTAATCCGATTACATGGAAACACAAACATCAGTTCGACCAAACACTTAAAGACCGTAAGGCCGAATTTCGCAAAGAAAAAAGACTCATTCTGAGAGCAAAGCCTCTTAATAGCCTCACCTTAGTTAGAGCTAGTAGGTGTAGCTATCAGAACTGGCTCCGGGCTTGGCGAGCGCAGTTATTTCAAAAAGACAGCGAAACAATGTTTAGGGCGATTCTTTCTAAGAATTCGGCTGAAACATGGCGCCTGCTTAACACAAACCTCAATCTAACACAAGCTTACGCCCAAACTAGTGCGGTATTGGAGGGGGATTGGATAGCACATTTCACCAGTCTATATCTTGATCCTGTCTATCGACAACATGTCTATAAGACTCAAGCTAAAACACAGTGGAACATAAGGTGCTCACAACCTCTTCTTAAAGACCTGATTGTAAACCTAAACCCCTCTAGAGCCGCTGGGCCTGATGGCCTCCATAACGTCATTTTGCAGGAAAATCCTGAGCTATGGGCCAAAAATCTCCATGCGATTTTTAATGAAGTGTTGACCCATCATGTCCTTCCAAGCTCTTGGCTGTGCTCGGTCATCGTACCAATCTATAAGAAAGGCGACCGCTCTAATCCTTGTAATTACCGGCCAATAGCCCTCTTAGATGCCCCGGGGAAACTCTTTGCAAAATTGGTGTTATCTGAATTTAATCATTGGACCGATTCCTGTGCCAAACGCGACCCCCATCAAACAGGTTTCGTGGCAGGCTTGGGCACTTGTGTGAATCTGTTGACCTTAAATGCTCTTAAAGCACATTGCCAGGAGCAGAATCAAGCCATCTATTTTGCGTTTATTGACTTGCACGCAGCTTTTGATTCGGTTTCACGAACCCTCCTGATGGCAAAACCTGCAAGGGACACATGTCCTCCGTCCCTGCATGATATCATCCATGCGTTTCACACAGCAACTACGATCCGGGTGAGACTCACTCTAGATGGTCTCCTATCTGCCCCAATTAACACAGACCGTGGGTTAAAACAAGGTTGCCTGCTAGCTGCGGCAATCTTTAATTATTTTATTCATGATTTAACGCCAATTTTGCAACAGACTTGCTCCGATGCGCCGTCTTTGAAAGGACACAAAATTACTAACTTAAATTACGCAGATGATATTGTACTTATCTCCAAGACCCCAGTGGGTCTGCAGAACTTAATCGATGCATTTAATCGATATCTGACTGCGAATGAGCTAGTAGTTAATTTAAATAAAACTCAGATTGTTGTATATAAGGCAAAGCGGCTACATAATTATAACCTGACATGGTCAATTAACAATTCCCCTATCACAATAGTAAAAAATTACACCTATTTGGGTATTGAATTTACTGGTGAAGTTACACCCAATAGGCAAATAGAACGAATGGATACCAAACTAAATACCGCAATTTCACAAGCTAAAATCATTCTATTTAAATTTGGAAAATTCACTATCCAACCTGCCCTGACTTTCTGGTCCATGAAAGCCATACCAGCGATATTATATGGGGCAGAAACTTTACTGAACTGCAATATGCAATTCCTTGGGAGGCTCGAAGGAAAGTACTGGAGGTCTGTATTATCCCTCCCCCAGTGTGTGCCGTGCACATGGTTGCAGTATGAACTGGGCCTGACCTCCTTGTGCGCAATTTACACCTGGCGATGTTGCATGTTATTCCGCAAATGCCTTATGGCAAATCACAACACCTACCTACTAAAGGTAATTGCTGAATACATGCTGACAGCTGAGAAGCACTTCACAAACGCATGGTTAAACTTCTGTTTAGAAGCCCTAGCATCAGCAAATATCTCCATCTCCAATCTCATAAACAACCCGGCAAGGTCCAAAAAATTATTCTATAACCTTGACTGGTTGAACACTATTGACAAATGTAACACCTACTGTCAACCTTGTAAATTTCGTTTTTGGCCAAAATTGATGAAATGCCCTGAACCATATTTATTAAAATTTCCCTCACCCAAATTAAGAGCAGGGTATTTAAGGGCCCGCTTTGATTTATGGCCAACCTATCAGGTTCAAGTACGGCGGAAATTAAGATCTGCCATGTTAATTGGTTGTCGTTTTTGCATGCAAAGCAATACTACTGAATCTCTTGAACATTTAGTCTGTTATTGCCCACAGTTAGCTGTCTTGAGATTAACGCACTTCAAGCATCTGATGTCGTCTATGGCAGCGGTTGCCCAGGAATTGCGGTGGTCATTTTTGCTCTGTGCTAACCAATACCCCTTACAGATCGCATTGACAAACTTCATTCAAGCGTTAAAATTGGAGACTGTTAATCATTTTTAGATGGCCGGTATGGCGTATTTTGTTGCTTTATTTTTTATTTCTTGTCTTTTGTCCTTTTTCTCGTATATAATGTATGGGGTTTCGTATTGACTGGTTTCTCTTGCCAGTTAAAAAATTTTTTTTTTTTTTTTTTTTTTTAAGTGGTAATTTAATTGTTTATGTATATTGTTATGATGACTGCACTAAATATCATCTGTATATTGAAAAAGTTGTTTCTACAGCTGAATCAATAAAAAATAAAAAAATCATGCAACACATTGTAGGAGAAGAGCAGGATGTCAGGTCTGACACCATAGAAACTGCTCACACAGAACAGGAAGAGTTAACTTGGCTGCATTCACTCAGCAGCCCAGAGTGAAATGTTGGTTTATTTTTGCGGGCATTGTAGGGTTTATAGCAGCAATTGCGGCCATCAGCTGATTTTGCAAATCGCAAAATCGCTATGAGCTGGATAGGTTACAGCAAATGTGGAGAAATTAATTCCTCAAGTCCATTAGGGGCCCTTTATCAACTGGACTCAGTACACTTTGTATTAGTAACCAGCAATCACAGAAACAGAAAAACATTGTACAATACATAAAATGTCAGCAGCTGCTCCACAAGCCCAGCAAGGTTTAAAGGCTGCTCAACCACTCCGGAGCCAAGAAAACCTAATGTCGGGCGGACTGAACCTCAGCGTAATTGGCCAGGCTCCTGTAAACAAACCGGCAGGGGGACGCAATCAGCAAAATTACTCCGGAGCTAGCGTGCGAGGCAGTGCGGTGTCGAGCCACGGAAGCTGCAGTCAGGAGTGCACCACCACGTGGGCAGTAAGAGCGAAGATTCGCGGCTGCCCCACTGCCCGTTAAAAGAGAGGGCAGCGCCGGCTTGGCCAAGGCAGCATAAATACCCTGGCATAGCCCGAGTGGATGAGGAGCGGGCCGCTAGGGAGGCGGCGCAAGAAGAGAAGAAGCTACCGGCATAGGAGAGGGGGACCAGAGAAGACTAGGCCGGGCCCATCCCACTCCACTCCACTCCACTCCACTCCACTCCACTCCACTCCCAGCAACGGGAAGATCGGCATCCCCGCCAGTTGGGGAACACCAGCAAATAAGGAAAGAGGGGAAAGTCCCCGGGGGCGAGGAGCCTCAAGGGCCGCAGTGTCATAATGAGGAAGCCAACCACCACGGGAGCAGGGAAACAACAAGAGAAGATCCACAAGATATGCACAGCATAAAGAGAACTAAAGGAGCAGCAACAGCTGGAATCATGGGAGACAAGACAAGAGCAGCACACAGATAAGACGGTGAGAGACCCATATGGGGAGACCCATAAGACAGCACCCAGACGGGCACCTAGCCTTACGTCCAGCGAGAGGAAGCCACCCAGAGGCCAAGAGGCACACAGGTAGAACTTACCCATTTAAAGTGGTAAAGTGTGTTGCAAATAGTGCATTTTAAAGAATATTTGAATATTTATACCACCAGTGAAGTAACTCATTAAAATGTCACACAACTGGTCCACTTTAACCAAACACATTGACTCACACTAACTAGCATGTTGTGCTGTACTTTTGGGGTTGCCCTATTGGCCAGTCCAATCCGGTCTGTCACTCATCAACAGGAATATGGCTTCCCTTTCTTGTATATCTACTCATGAATTCGACCACCACCCAAGGTCCAGCTCAAGTGGAACGCTAATTTGATCTACAGAAAGAGTGTGATCCATATCAACATGCTTGATCAATTCATTTTTTTTTTTCGCAATGTATTTTATTGGCATTTATATATAAGTGCAAACATATATAAACAGTTAAACGTTCAAATTGTTAATTCTTGTTAAGTAAAACAGTCTTTGTTTGAGGTATTTAGCAGTCTGTTTAGGCTAGGGGGTAAACGGGCAATAGTTCGGGTGGTGCAGGGGGTCAGGACCGGAGGGCTCTCAGTGTCTGAGTGGTTCTTGGTCCGACTGTTGGGTGGGCGTTGCCATCAGGGGGGTTTATGATCTGCAGTGGGCGTTGCCATCAGGGGGGTTTATGATCTGCAGTGAAGTGTATGTCGCGCAGTAGGGCCTTCCAAGAATCGAGGGTGTCGTTCACATCTTCACCCCTTGCATTGGTTCCATCCTGCAAACTCTGGTCTCTGCTTCAGTCCACTTCTCCAACTCTTTGAGCCAGCGTTCGTGTCTCGGGTCCGCTGGTGACTTCCAAGCCATAGCTATGGTTCGTTTGGCGAGGATACAGGCTATGTCCATCAATTTGACCACGTGCTTGGGTTTGCACAAACTGGGATGTGCTCCTAGTAAGCATTCTTTTGGGTTCCACTCATATCTGGTTAATCCGGCTTCAGTGCAAGTTTGCTTTACCTTGGCCCAGAAATTCATGGACTTGGTGCAAGTCCAAAACATATGGACCATGTCTGCTTTGTCATCTGCACACCAGGGACATTTCGGCGGTGTCTGTCTGTTGAAGGTGGCCACCCTATGTGGGGTCATGTATGTCCTGTATAATACGTTCAATTGTATCTACCTGAACCTGGCGTTTCTAGACACTGGGGGTAGAGTATGTCTGTCAGTGTAACTCCTAGGTCTGCCTCCCATTTTTCCTTCAGGGTTGCGCTTTTGGGGTTGGGTTTGTCCATCAACCGACTGTACAGCCGGGTCACTGGCTTCCACCCGTCTGAGTTCGTCCATCTCCTGTAGGATGGGGTCTGGGGAGGGTTCTTCCGGCCAGGTGGTCCACTTTTTCTTGGCAGTCTGTTAAGTCAATGCTTGATCCATTCATAACGTGGTTCTCCCGTGGCAGATTGCTGGAGCCCAGCAATCTGCCACGGGGGAGCCGCGTTATAAACAAAGGGTTGAGTATTCATTGATTTACCTCTCACGGGCAGCAGCAGCTCACAGGATACCACAACGCAGCCTGGACGCGCGATCCAAATGCAGGAAAGCTCCCCATTGCACATGCTCAGATCAGTACAGCAGAAAAACAAAAAAAAGTGAAAACCCTACTCGTTTTTCAAGGCATCACGCACAACCCCCCCTCAACCCCCCCCAGGCATGTGGACGCGCCCCCCACAGATTGAAGACCTCTGGTCTAATCTGAATGCACCACAGGACGAGCGGCTAAAGAGAGCCTAAATACAATACATGGCTCTCACATCTGCTAGCTAGAGTTTTTAAAAATGATTAAATGCACTCATTTAAAAAACATGTGAGGACTTGTTGGGAGCCATTGGTTAATTGTACTCAAAAAGTCATTGAATCCAGCCCGAAGCTCAAGGGAGCTGTGTGCACCAACATTTAAAATGTTTCTGGTCCAATTAACCCATTATTGGCAAAGTACCTGCATGGAATTACATTTAGTAAGATAAGGTTGTCAAAGAGGGGACTGGTAGGGGGTGGTCTGTACTTCTGCTCTCTATATGGTAGAGGGGAGGCACAGAGGACCCCAGCCTAGATTCTCTATTCGGTAGCTATGGTCGAGCAATCAAGGCCTAGCTTCTCAGGAGGTGATGCAGGCTGGTTCTTAAGTACAGTGTAGTCCCCAAGCCCCCACAAAGGAATGTCCACACACTGTATTGGTTAGAACACAATCTTTATGTAATCAATAATTAAGGTTATGTACACTTATCATAATAGCTCACTTTGTACTTAGGAAAATCAACAATGGCAAATTCTAAAGAGGTACCACCCTTTGTATTAGATCTCATTAAAGTGCATCAACAATACTGTAACAATGTCACACAGATCAATAGAGTGAACCCAGCAATAGCGAGAGGAGAGAAAATAAGATGGTTGAGCAATAGGCAGAATACTGGCCCCTACCACTAGACACAGCTCTGTGTGGAGATCCCCCCCCACCTGGGCAACCTGTAAAATAAAGATATAGCACAAGCCCAGTCCATATATTGTTCTGCAAGTCTTATTCCCTCCTACAATGTTTTTACCCCCCCAAATGTACCTGGTGGAGTCGAGTTCTTCGAAGAGGCGTCGACAGATCCTTCTTGAGCGACCCCCTTTCAAGCGGGAGTCACTGATCGTCAAGAGGCGTCGAGGAACTCTGCGTTCGGCGGCGGGGAATCGACAGCCCTTCTTGAATGCCTTCCCTTTCAAGCGGGAGACACGGGGCGTCGAATGTCCGACAACAAACAGGGTAGAACGGCGTCGATGAGGTGCGGCAGCTTCGATCCAAGCGGTGCTCGTCGACGACGGAGCGTTGGCGTCCTGCAAGGCAGAGGCGTGCGAGGCACCTCGATGACAATTGTTCTGGACCGCAAAGATTGTGGAGACAGGGGCCCAGCAAGGGCGTCGAGTCGTTCGAGTCTTTGGGGTCTTCGGGTGGCGGGAAACCCACCGGCAGGTCTCTCCTCGGCGCGTTGGTCGTCCTCGACTTTCTCCGGCAGGATAAAGCGGTCGACGGTGCGGACGAGGGAGTCGTTCGATTCAAATGTTCTTAGGCAAGGAGCGGACGGCTCCGGTCGTCGGCGGCACGGCGTCAAGTGGTTCCCACGGCTGGGCAACACAACTTCGACGGGCCTCCAGCGGTTACCACAAACCTGCGAACCCTGGTCGACGGCAATGGACTTCGACAGCGGCAATGTCCGGGTGCTTCACTTCGATCTCCTCGGCGGTCCTGTCTCGGGTCGGCAGCCTTTCGAGGGTCTGTCTTCCAGGGCGCTTCGGCGAAGATGGAGCGGTGCTCGATGGTCCCTCAGAGCACGGGAAGAGGGCGCCTTACCAGGTCCTCTCTCGGGTCAGTCTTCGACTATTTCGGCAGCCTTCGGATCGGTCGAAGCAAATGCAGCAGCAAGTCTTCTTCTTCCAGCTGGACGTCGAGGATCAGCAGTTCCAGTTACTCTTAGAGTGGAGACTCAGCTCCAGAACGCTTCTGAACAATTACCAGTGGTGAGAGGTCCCCAGATATACTATTCTGTCTCTCATCCACACTGCTGGCACACACACAGCAGCCAATCATACAGAAGGGCATTCATGCAGTCAGTCAGCCAATCAGGCACACAGTGCATTCAGGCCACACTCCTCCCTTTCAGACACTCACAACAAGGAATGTGGATTGGGACAAGTACCCAGCCATTCAACACTACACACTGCATTCAGGCCAGTTTCGGGCAGGGCTGTCTCAGTCTTTGTCTCTAATGCCAGAAACCAGACAACCACAACAAGGAGTGTATATTGGTCACACACTCCATTCACCCAGGTCCCACCCACAACATACAGTCACTGGGAAGGCTCCAGTCAGTCTAGCTGGGCCTTCACAACAACACCATATATGGAACTTCCACCCAACAGCCAGTCAGGGAGAAGGGACAGAGTCAGGGCTTCCCAGGACTTTGGGAACACAAGGTAACAGGCAATAGAAAGCAAGAGGTGACAGGGGCCATCTTGTTTCCTATCAGGAATCAACTGATCCCAACGGCAGGGCCTGGGTATCCCAAAATGGAGGACACCCAGAGCACCTGTCAAATTCAGCATGGAGCTGCCACCAGCCCATACCCTGCTCTGTGGGCCACCCACCGGTGCCCAAAAACATACACTAGGGGCACAGGGTTGTACCACTACCCATGGGAGCCATAAGGGTATCCCATGGGTCTGTTCACCAAACCAAAAGAGAGAGCTGCACTGCCAGGAGTCCCACATGGACTCCTGGGCAGAACACATGACAGAACACACGATAAAAAGCAGTAAAGGACGAGGATTCAGAGGCCCTGTCCCTCTGATGCATTTCCAGCATCACAAAGGTTTATAAGACAAACTGCATACTACGAATATCCGAAACATCACCTGTTCCCTCCTACAAATCATGGCTGGAATCTCAAACTGACAAATGACAATGCTCTCCCAGGCAAAAGGCTCAAGTGTGCAGGACAGTGAGGCAGGCCTGGATTTTTGGAGTAGTACGGTGCTTACCACTTCCAAGACATGACACCAAATATAATAGAGAGCGCTGTCGTGTTGCAAGTGTCAGAATGTAGATAAGCTGACGCAGGGAAAGTCAGTAACAAAGAGGGGTGCCCAACATGGTGGTAAAATAGCTCAGTGGGTTGAGCGCTTTCTGCAGCGATGTGCGAAAGCCCTGACCGGGGGTTGGTGCATGCAGGTTATGTGCTGGCGTTTGGGAACAGCGGGTTTTTTTTTTTACAGGAGGTGGGATAGCTTAGTGGTTTCAGCGCTTGCTGCCGCAATGTATGTGTTGTTAGCAAGTCTCCAGTTCAGATCCTGGCAAAAACAGCCGAGCCTTTCAATTTTCTTAAGTCAATAAATCAGTACCGGCTACAGTTGGAAAGATAATTGTATGTGAATATGTGCCATGTACAGCACTTAAGTTCCAACAATATTTGCTCCAATCAGCAGCTCTGTAAGAATCAAATGTATGGGAGGACAGGGCTTTAGGACCCCCCCCACATTGCCCACCTATGTGAGGCTCATGACTCGTCGGCAGCCCCCCCCCCTATGCACCCGGGAGGCTGCAGATCGACACGTGAGGCCGCATGGCCCAGAGCGTAGCATAACGGACGCCATTTTATAATACACCAAGACTCCATTTTGAGCACATTGAACCCAGGCCCCAGCAGAACAGCCTATGTACAAAAGCTGCAGCTCAGCCCTTACTTGACCGCGCACAGAGAGTCCTGCACTTCCCCCCTTCCTCCTCCCATGGCAGATCCGCTGAAGGCCCATTCTCATGAGCAAATAGACGCGCGCAAGTAACAGAACAAACACTATAATTTACCTTCCGCAGTACATCATTGCCCTAGAAGTGACCGGACTTGCAGTCGGGGTCTGGGAAAGAACAAAAGTCGCCCCTCTCAAGTATACCCCAACCCTGCGCCTAACCCCTCGCACGCGATATATGTAGCTCATGACCCCCAGCCTCTTTCTCCCAGATGAAGTGTTAACCAAGTATGCTAAACCCCCTTGAGCCTCCCAGCCTCATCCATGCTGCTAAAGGATGTATGTTGAATGGTGCTAAAACATACAGTGCAAGCCATTTCGTATTTACGCGAGGTGATACATGTTCACCCCCGCAACACCTTCCTGTCCTAAGGCCCAGTGTACGACCACTCGAAAATCCACTTTGTACCAACTAATGTTTGCTGCTATTGTAAAAAGGGTAATGGAAAAGCAATATATAAAATGCTTGTGTATGAGGTGATGAAATATGTTGTATTGCATGTAGGCCACCTAGGGCATTGAGCCAGTTTTTATTATAATCAAAATGATAGATCACATTGCTTTCTTGCTCCAGAGTATATAACCCAACCTGACAATACCTCATGTTTGTTATATGTTCACCTTTCTCATGAATTGCAAGCCTAAGACCGACTAACGTTGTGTAATGTATAGGCCAATGAAAAACCTCCATTGTTATGCACCTAGTAATGTAAGCTCATGTAAACGACAGAAATTTGTAATTTACCCAATGCCCCCAAGCCTTAACATCTGTCCTCTCTAATAGTATTTGTGCAGCCCGGGGAATAGAGACTCGGACAAAGTTACAAGGCCATCTCCCCCTCCACCCGCCAAGGCCAGCCGGGGCTTGCTGGTGTTCGAGCAGCCCAGCTTCACCTCCCCACATTCCTGATGGACCCGCTTCAAGAATTTACCTCCCCCATGTCAGAGGCCGCCATACAACCACTGTGTACTGCCATGGCCAGGCCAAATGAATTATGAGCCACCCAGTACTAGAGCCCGCTGCCTTTGAGGTACCAGCCATGTGCCCACCCCTGATCTGGTATTCCAGTTCACCCCAAATTCAATAGACCACGAAGACAGTTATCCGTCCCTGTGCAAATATCCCCCAGAGTCATCATTTACTACATCTAACAGGACAAAATGATTAAGGTAGCTTGAACCGCACCCCCTGATAAGACACCTGGGCACATGAGACTGGACTCTTTGTTAATGACAACACGATGATGTATGGAGGAAGCCTCGTATTGCATACTGTTTTCCCCAGTCCCCAACCAGGTATTAGATTGATGTGTTAGAAGTTTTTTACATAACAACTTGGCATAGACGAGTGTGATGAATGGCCACAAAGGCAAGTTTCTAGAACTAAAGTGGTGAATCTTCGTCAACAGCCGGTGCCCTGGCGCTCCACCCCGATGAGCCCAGCTGACCCAAGCACTATGATGCCCCCACATGGTTCCCCGTCAATCATGAAGCACCGAGGATATAGAATACGTAGTAGCTAGACATCACCATCCAATCCCCAATACTATGTGGCCCCTACAGCTTAGCTCTTGCGTGACGTGTATTTGTATTGCAGAGTCCTTTGCATGCCCTATATTGATAAAAACCTTTTAACTTCACCCGCACTTGGTCTCATTCCCTCCTGGGGTGTGTCCTTTATTGCCTCTCATTTAGGGGGGCTAGCTGCCTTATTGGGGGACGCTTACCTTCAGTGGTGAACCCGAAGATGCGATTCGTTCTTATTGTCCCCTTTTGGCATAAGACAGCCCCAGGCCATATTGGAGATGCACGGCGCGCCCGCTCAAGAGAGCTGCCCGCCTACGACAACTGGTACGCTTGGACGTGCGCACGCAGTAGGGCGAAAGGGTACGGGTCCCGCTCCAAAAAACCCTTAGTACCGGTCGCCGGAGCCGGGGGTGGCTATTGAGTGTGAGGCAGCGCCGCCTGGATGGACCGGGTCCGGAGAGTCTCGGATCAAGACGGGCACTTGAGTATTAAGTGCGAGTGACAATAAAAGGAAGGGGATAGAGACCAGAGTGTACGAGGTCAAGAGGGTATTTTTCTTAGGGGTAAATCGACTAGCACTGTAAAACATTAATACTATTCTCTTTCTCTGCATATGGCCATTAGGATAATAAGGTGAAAGAAGGAAGACGGGAACCTAGCTCTGCAAGGGGGTAGAAGGCGGCGACGCATAGTGCTATCTTGACTAGTACTGGGAATAAGTAAAACAGTGGAAAATAGAAATAAAGGTGAATGAGAAGAGAGAGACACGGTGTATAAATTAGACCACGCTTTTTTACTTTTTCTTTAGTATGGGTGAAATAATATTAGGGAATATTGCATAAATTTCAAGGGTTGAAGGGAAGAACTGGGTGAGGGACTGGGTGAGTGTTTGTGTTATGTGTTGTACGTTAAATGTTTTGTTGATGTCTACCATGTGTTGAATAAGCTCTGCTTTGTCCATTTACAAAATTGCACTGCAAAGTAATAATGTTAAGTTAATGGTAACAGAGGTTCTTGTGAAGCAGTCATTTTAAGTGTGACCCGGTAAGGTCAAGGGCAGAAACATTGTGTAGAACTATTGTAGTATCTCAGAATTTTCAGTGCTAACACACACACACACACACACACACACACACGTGAGCCACAGAGATAGTGACAGGTAATACAGGAAGGTGAACAACGAAAGAACAACATGGGTGCGGAAACACCCATGGCCCACATTTGTAAAAATCTACCAGGCTATGCAGAACACAACCAAATATCATGACCAGTGGGTCACAGAATTGAAGGGTGAAGGGCTACCCCAGGTATGGCCCAAAGGAGGATCGTTTGATAAAAGTGTCCTGGACATGATAGCCACATGCATATTCATAAAATACAAGGGAAAACAATTCCATAATAGAAGAGAGATACTAGATCTATGGAGACTATTTGGGGTGGCTTTTTTGTAACCCTTAATCAAGCCTTCTTAAGCACCACTTATCAGCGCCTCTATGCCTCAGGGCTGCAGTGCGCTTTACAAATGTAAAAAATAAATAAAATAAATAAACTATTTGAAGCGGTGCCCCCACTCAAAAAGAAAGATGTAGCGCCAGAGCAGGCCGCCACTATCGCCACTCCCCTGGCAACAGACGGAAGTGAAGGTGAGGGTAGGGGAAAAGAAGTGTCAATAGAGGTAACGTGATTGTACCTGCTCCTAAATAAGCCAGTGCCCGCCGAGGGGTATAGTGATCCTGTGTATGTGTCCACACCTACCCCCCCGCAGCTACCCCACGAAAAGTGCAGGTATCGAACTACATTCACATTGGGGTGAAAAGGGTATGAGCACTGCAGACTACCCAGTGATACTGCAAAAGCCCAAGCATATTCAACAGAAATTCTACCCGAAGATCTAGGAAATGTGACAACGGACAGCACGATTATTCAGTACGTGGATGATTTGCTGATCTGCGGAAAATAATTAGGAGGAGTGCAGGAAAGATTCTATCACTCTCTTGACATTGTTTTATCTGCCTTGTAACCTTTGTGGGCCGACACTTGTGTATAGGCGCGTTATAAATGCCATATCGTATCATAAAGGAAAGTTGCAATATTGTCAGCGAGAAGTGTTGTACCTGGGACAGCTAATTTCAAAAGACGGTAAAAGAATCATACCAGACAGGGTAGCTGCCATTACAGCAGTAGATAGGCCAAAAACAGTGAAAGAAATGCAAATATTATTCATCATGTGTAATTATTGCCGAGCATGGATATTAGATTATGCACCATACACAAGACCATTATTGCAGGCACTCAAGGAAGCTCAAAGAGAAAACACAGAAGTACAATGGTCAGCAGAACTAGATGATACATTCATATCACTCAAAGGAATAATTTCAAGCGCACCAGTACTCGAAAACCCAGATTATGAGCACGAGTTCCATCTGTTCTCACATTGCAAGGGGTCCCTCATGACAGCAGTATTGACACAAAAGACATCTCTGGGACACAAGCCCCTGGCCTACTACAGTGGCACACTGGATGCAGTAATAGGACACTTCGCTTGCGAGCAATCTCTCGCAGCCGCAGCGTTCGCCATTGAGAAAAGTGCAACAATAGTGATGGGATGTTCCGTGACACTGTTCGTGGAGCACTCCCTATTCGCAATCCTGGAAAGATCAAAAAGTACACTCACGACGCAGAGGCCACAGCGTATGAAATAATTATGTCCAGCGCAAACATACACACAGTGAGTTGCAAGATAGTAAACCCTGCAAGGTTCATTACAGAACCATGCTCAGTGGAGGACATGCCAAGCGCACGATTGTGCCACATACAGGGGTGAGGTGGGAGAAACCACCATGGTAAGTGAAAATGCACTGAATGAAGGGGAGGTATTCTTCATAGACGGGTCAGCATCAATAAATTCAGAGAGAGGAGAGAAACACGTAGGAATAGCTGTTGTAAGGTTGGAAGAAGACGAGTACGAGGTGCTAATACAGCAGCGCCCAACTGCCCATTACTCAGCACAAGCTGCAGAATTAATAGCACTCATTGAAGCATTGCATGCAGCAAAGGGGTGTGCGGTTACAATTTACACAGATTCAGTTTACATGACTGTTACAGTGCATGGGGGGATTGGCAAGATGGGGACGGAGAGGGTTCCATAGGGCTGATGTGTCCCCTGTACAGCACGCACAGCTCCTAAAAAAACTGATAGAGGCATTAAAAGACCAGACTATGGTAGCTATAGTGAAGTGCCAGGCCCATACAAACACCACAGATGTCATCTCTTTGGGAAACGCGGACGCTGCCGCCAAGGAAGCCTCTTACTTAACGAAAGAGAGAGAGAGAGAGAGAGAGAGAGAGAGAACAGGCGAGTACTTGATACAAAAACATGTAGAAGAGGATCTCCCAGATTGATATAATGCCCTGCCCGTGTGGCAAATATCGGAGCAACAAAAGAGGAAAAATAAAATAATTATGGGAAAAAAGGGGGTGTAGCCAGTCAGCAACAGACCTCCTGGCATCAGCTCAGCACAGGTAAGGTAGTGATGCCGATAAAACTACTAGAAATAGATTTCCAGCAACTGCACTTCCCAGCACATAATGCGAAACATTGCAGCAGAAACACAGGAGAATTGGTTTGTCCCAGGTTTGCAGGAGCAACTTTCAAAAATGGCAATGGAATGCACCACATGCCAGATATATAATTCAGGAATGACACTAAGGACATTACGAGGAACAATACCAAAACCAACAGGCCCCTTCGAGAGCTGCATATTGATCATGCAGACATGGGAGAGAGCTGCAATGGGTCCCGCTACATGATAGTAGTGGTTTGTCCATTTTCACGATGGGTCGAGGCAGGACCATGTGCACATCCGGATGCCAAATGTGCTGCAAAGTTCTTGGTGAGGGAAGTATTCCCACGCTGGGGAATTTGCGACGTAATTCGCTCTGATAATGGCACACATTTTGTCAATGATCTCTTCAGGGAACTAACAGCTTTGTTAGGAATCAAACAATGCTCGATTTATCACCCACAAAGTAATGATAAGTTGAGAAGATGAACGGCCTCCTGAAAGGGAGGTTGTCGAAATTGTGTTTCTCCCTCAACAAAAACTGCGTGCACCGTTTACCATTGCCCTTGTTCGAGCTGAGAAATCAGCCCAGCAAGGACCACGGCCTGTCACCACACAAAATTGTAACAGGAAGGCGCATGCATACAGCACACTCCCCACACATTCAGACGCCCATAGAAGTGCCACTGTACTAGGAGAAGAGTTTAATGAGTACTTGACAAAACTCACAAAAGCAGCTCGTATGATGGCAAAACAGCTTGCACCACCGTTCATACATGAGGTAGGAAGCGAAAGAATAAACGCCCCCAGAAGAGAGCCCAAAAGGACAGCTAATGCCAGGGGAGATGGTGTATGTAAGGAGTTTTGTGCTTAGGTGGAATGCCCCAAGATTTCATGGCCCATACGAGGTAGTGTATTGCACGCCAACGGCGGTGAAGGTAAAGGGCCTGAGATATTGGATAAATTTAACAGACGTACAAAAGGCCTATGATAATGTCACACAAGGACAGGAAAAAAGGAGTATAAGAGGAAGAAGAAGTGTCACAATAAATGAAGAAAAAAGATGTAGCTGCATCCTATCACTAGATAGTGGTATAACTTCAAAAGAAATAACTGAATGAAATAACTGAACAAAGTAAAATGTATATAATTTTGAAAATGCAATACAAAGATTCTCTTTCTCGCTCTCTTTTCCTCTAATGAAAATAACACATGATTATTTGGAGATGTTTAATGCACTTTTATGTTTCAATGTGTAGGAGAAACCATGGCAACAAACGGGCCGCCCGCAGCGAATAATGTTAGGGCAGACAGAAATGGCAACGAGAATTTTGATTTGCGTAGATATTCGTACGTGTGGTCCTCAATCATATTTTTTTACAATGATGTTTGGACTAATTTTCTATTGGGCTATTACATTCATCTCTATCAATATGAATGAGGGGAGAGGGAATGGAACTAACATGGGGAATAGAACAAAGAGGGTCAAAGAAGGTGCCTATTTAATATGGGATGGCTTTCAGCTCATATGGGGTTATGACACTCACCCGGACCATGCACAGCACCCCACTGACACCAGCAATAGGGTGACCCCACGCCAGACTTCCCGGTACAACGCCTCTGAATATAGTGTCTATGGTTTAAATGATCGTAATCCTTCTGTTTTATCATGGTTATATGACACTACCGCCAACCTGCCCACACCAACAGTCAATCCATCCATAGAATATGAATCCTCCACAAAATAGACAGGAAGAGAATGCAGAGATGACAGATTTCTGGCCCTATACGATGAGTGGGAAAAGGGGGGTGGGGTAAACAGCACAACACTGCAAGAAAGAAATGCGAAAGGCTACCTCAAAAGCAGTAGAAGGAGGAGGAGGGTGTAACGCTCACCTGATTCCCGCAGAGGCGCCGGTCTTGACTGGGTGAATGCCGTATCTTCAAAGGTGATGTGTAACACACGGTTGGCTCTTTGGGCTGGACCTCTGTGCACTGTATGTCTGACTCGAAGAGTAAGATGTCTGCAGATAGAAAATATGGGATTAATGAAATGGGGTTATTGGGTGCCTCTCTCCTCTTCCCTTTCTCTTCTCCTGTAGAACCCCAAAGGTTAACGCCCTCACCTTAGGTAAGTGAACGCCGAGCTCTCCATCTGCCTCGGGCAGGGAGCCTTAACCAGTTTCTTCACTGGATAAGGGTGCAGGCCTCTTGACCTCAGAGGACTGCTGTCCGTCGTTAACTGCACGAACGGTAAGTTCTGGGCACTTCAAATGTCTTAAAAGTCTTTTGTAATGATATCTCTTGTTTTGCAGGGTTCCGGCGATGGCGGGCTGATGAGAGTTGAGGATCGAACCCGCGTGAGGAATAGAAGCGCCTGGAAGCACGTAAGAAAGCGCTTGTAGCCTGCTTCACGATGCGCACCAACTGTCCCTTTTATCTTGCAGGTACAAGTTCGGAGCTTTAGAGGAGCTGAAGGGTGCTGGAATACCCACTGGATTCGGCGTGGGAAGGAGTAATGGCACGTGAGTAAATAAGTTGCCCAATGTCTTTAAACGCACCTTCTTTTGTCTTTCAGATGCGGGATGCAGCGCCGAAGGCCTCCGGAGCGTGCGAAGAGCTGGTAAGCTTTTGTCTTTCAGATGCCGGAATGCAGTGTGAAGACCTCCGGAGCATGCGAAGAGTAGGTAAGCCTTTGTCTTTCAGATGCCGGAATGCAGCGCGAGGCGTTGGTAACAGCCGATGGACCAGGTAAGAGATGCGCTGCCACTGAAGACCGTAGTGCTAACCTGTTCTTTCTTTGTCTTTACAGGTGCTGCTGAAGACTGGATTCCAGGATGGTAAGCCTTTGTTCCCTTAGGCCCAGGATCAGAAGCAGAAGACACGATGAGCGTTCTGCTGCAGAGAATGCAGAATAACGCAAAGCAAGATTCATCCATCGGGTGTGGTTTAAATAGCCTCCTGTAGTGCTTAGGTAGCTCCTTCCACAGCCTCGCCTAGGTAAGAAAAGAGTTCCTGCTTTCCAGAAGAGTTCCAGTGTTCTGAACCTAGGGAGTGGCTCCTGCCCCACCCAACAGGAAAAGTAGTCCCAAACAGAAGAGGATCAGGGGCTCAACTAGCAGGTAAGTAAGCAGCATGGTCTGCTGCAGGTAAGTCCACCCAAGCATTATGAGCCCGGCGCTTCCAGCGCTGGGACTGGGCATCTTTATGAGCCTGGTGCCACTGGCGCCAGGACAGGGTCCAAAAGGTCCCAATTGGGACTGGCTGGCACTCGGAACCGGGGTTATGGGTCTGCTTCCAAGGGAGTCGGGCAAGTCCTGATCTTTTGGAAGCAGAGATCATGACAGAGGGAGGTGGGGAGGAAAAAATATGACGAGAACTCTGGCCTGGGGCTAGACACAATAGAAGACCTTAGAACCCACATCAATCAAATAAATGTTATGCAGATATGAGCTCCACTGCAAAGCAAACAACAAATGAGAGCTGTTACGTATGCTACTTGATTCCCCACGCCTCAGGCACACCCAAGGTACTACTGCCTCAAGAATTTCCTCTTGCAAGCGCCCCGTGTCTCCTTCATCTCACCCTATGTAGAATTAAGAACACCTTCCAGGCACACACAGTATCTTTTGAAATGCTGCAAAATGAAAAAACGTGCTACTCGAGGCCCAAAGGAGTGATATGCCTAAAGGAACCGTTCTTAGTGATTAAAGGAACATTGTTTTCGGAAAATAAGTGGAAAGAAGAAGTAATAACATGCAAAGCAGAAGCACTACGAGGATTGCCAGACAGAAACTGCAATGGGTTGAGAAAACCTGACACCAGTTTGGACGAAGCATATCACAAAGCTAACATGGGTGACAGCCATAGAAAAACAGTCCAAAACTGCAAAAAGAAAATCACATACGAACTATGTTTCCTTGGCAAGGGAAAAAACAACAATGGGCACAAAAAAGGAAATGCAGTAGAACGCTAATTATCCCAGATATGAAGAAAGGGACAGCAGCCCTTATGGACACTTACTGGGTCTGCGGTGTTAGGAAAGATTTCATAATTGTAGGGAATTTTCCTTCCATGTGGCAACCCCTAAACTTTTTGCTGTTGTTTTACACCTTGTTCTTGACTTTGCCAGAGAAGTGCAGCCTTCTGCCGCACTCCTCTGGGCTTTCGCTCCTTTCTTACGGGGAAACTGACATGCCCTTAAGACAG
The DNA here is from genome assembly GCF_040938575.1 of Ambystoma mexicanum. Lineage (NCBI taxonomy): Eukaryota > Metazoa > Chordata > Amphibia > Caudata > Ambystomatidae > Ambystoma > Ambystoma mexicanum. The sequence continues at coordinate 485,153,093 of NC_090931.1, read as the reverse complement.
TCAGTACCGGGGAACGCTGTTTCCCGTAGTTTCTTCTATCGTGTTGCGGCTTTAGTGCAACATGACACAAGAGGGCACTGTAAGCTAAGTTACAGCTCTCTTGGGTCTCTAGCCTTCTACAGACCCTAGATACTCTTTTAGGATGGTATTTGATCGGTGCAAGTCATTCAGGGACTCGAATGGTGGCAGCGATCGTTTTGTTTATTTTGAGCTCCTTTTGGCGTTCTGAGCACGTTTTTCGCACTGAACCCAAAATGGTGGCCTGGCTCCCAAAATGGCCAGTCCACGAGGCTCCTTTGTCCTGTCCACTGACCGTCTTGCTCCCTTCACCTTCCCCAGGTCGGGCGATCCGGGGCCTTCCTTATTTGGGCATGTACTTTCCCGCGAAACGTGGTTGCTTTCGCGGGCTTCTACATGTCGTTTGTGTGCCTCCAGGGTGTGGGCTGGGATGTCTGGTCCCAATACACATCCTGGGTGCCAGAGAGTCTAGGGTGGTGTGAATGCCTGGGACCCCCGTGGTCCGTGATTGGTCCACGTATGGTATGTGTGTTGATGAGCGGATCTCCCATTGGCTCCCCTCCGTTTTGGCGCGAAGGGAACCGTGGATAAGAGGGAGCTGGAAACACCACTACCATGTCGATCTCCTGAGTTCTCACGAACAAAGGAATACAGGAGCCAAGTATCCTGCAACCAAGAGGCTGGACCGAGGAATCGCTGGTGACCCGCTGAAGGAATCCTCCTTTGCACTGCTGTCGTCCTGTGAAACCCTTTCCTCCTTGGATCGAACCAGAAGGCCTGTACTGGTGCTTCGACCTTTGGAATAGCAGGAACAGCTATTCCCGGCGACTTCATCATCTCCTGCCAAGTAAGCCTTCGGAAGCGTCTCTGGGCCATCCAGTTGACTGACCAGCTTACAAGGGAATCCTGCTCTGTAACTGCCGCCAGGTTGTGTTGTATTTCGAGTCCTTGTCACTCTCCCACGCTTCGTACACTTGGCGTTCCCAAGTCTGAAGGGAGGAGTGTACATTTGGCTTGAATACACACGGCCGCTCCGTTGTCCTGCTGCGGCAACAAAACTGTGCTGGTTTCGTCGATTGGGACGTCTTTTTGCTCTACACGACTACGAGGCGTTACCTGCTCTTCTGAACCTGCCAGCTGCTGAAACTAGTGTGGAGAAGCCTGGGTCTGCTTGCTTCGGGGACCGGTGAGTAGTTTAGCTAGGATCTGGTCGCCCTCCTGCAGTATCCCATTGCTTTTCCCTGCTGTGTAAAAACAGCCCCCTTTTGGCCGTACTCGCGCTCTGCTTCTGCCCGCTGTGGAGGCTGCGCTTGAGTTGCGGAACCTGTTCTCCTTCTGCTGTGCACTAACCCGAACTGCCTGACTTCCTCCGAAGAGCTTCCCCTTTTGCCCGTTGGCACCGGCGTGGCAGGTACTTTGAGCACAAGGCTCCACTCTTCGCAGGGCTCGGACTTCCATCTAGTTAGGTGCCTCTGAAGGCGAACTGAGTCTAAAGCGTTATCGCACTGCCTGTTTTCCTTTCCTTTCAGGTGGACTACATATTTCGTGCTTTAAACGCTTGCAACTGTGTATTTGTATATATATTGTGTTGATATGGTATGTGTTGGTTTAATATTGTGATTTTCTCGCTACGGTCATTATTTTAAAGGCCTTAAAATAAATGTGTATATATTTTTGATATAACAACTGTTTGGAGTAGTTTGTAAGCGCTCTTGCTTTGTGTGCTCATTGCGGGCTTTCAGTCACCCTCACCCCTCTTGAGACCTAGTCTTGACCGCCGCGATCGCTACCTTGATTGGTCTGGCTTGTCCAGAGGTTACCCTGTTCCAAGTAATTAGGTTGGCCTTCTGAACTTCTGCGCCACCAGGACAGAGTTCAGAAATCCGTCTAACATGCGGTAAACAGGCATACTTGCACCTCTCACAATCTTGGAGGGGCACATGTTATTTGGCGACGCTGCACTCGGCCCTGATGGTGATCCCGGAGAGTCACAACGAAGGAGGAGAAGAAGGACTGCAAGCCGCCCGTCGCCCAGGCAGTTCACAACCAACAGAAGAGCCACCAATGTATGTCCTGTCCGCGGACAACGCGCAAGGTGTGATATCAAGAAAGCGGAGATCATCCAACTACATATCCAAGGCCTCTACAGAACTGTTGGCACAAATTCGAGACAGGTACTGACCGTTTAACTCCACAGAAAAATTATTTGCCTCCCTCGTACCTAGCATACAGGCGCGAGCCAACGCAAAGTGGCTGCAGATCACACGCTGGGAGCTGATCCAACTGGTCAACGACACTGAAGAGGGGTTCAACCTGATCAAGGTGGAACTAAGGGCCCTAAGGCTAATGACAATGCAGAACAGGTATGTCCTAGACCTGTTAGCGGCAATAGATGGAGGTGTTTGCTGAAAAATCGGGAGTGCTTGCTGCACATTCGAACCTTCTGCAGAAGCGGACAACGGAACACTGTCAAACGTCATCGAAGTAGTGCCCAACTTGGGGGCACGGATGAAGAAAAAAGAAGAGTGGACCCGACCTCTTAGTTCGATAAAATGTTTTCCTGGGTACCATCCTGGCTAGGATTGACTATCAAAATGCTGATACCCATCATCGTATTTTTTCTCCTGTTTTTGTGTGTGCCAGCTAGCTCTTCGGTGCTGCGCAGACGCAGTACCTAATGGCACAATGATGATGGTGACAATGTGTAACATGAGAGGAACAGAACAAATTATGCAGGAGGCACAAGTACAAACAGGTGAGGATCCTGAACCCAAATATAGACTGGTGACATATTATGATGGGGACATAGTGGATAGGTTATACCACACAACAATAAAAGAACCATTGGAACGGGAATGGTATGAGTGGACCTAGAAGCGGATGGGATAGATATATCCTGCACCCCACATGAGTATGCTAGAAAGGGGGGGGGGGGGAGCCTCCGAGGAGTGTGTAGAGTATGGATGCCAATAAAGGGAACACCGGCGTGGGAGGAAGCAATAGCTAATAAAAAGAACGCCAGAGGTTGGGCGAGTTACAATATTTGTTACTTAAGTAAAGAAAGGGGGGGGGGAAATATAATGGAGGTCAGGTCTTTAGGACCCCCCCTCCTCCACATTGCCCACCTACGTGAGGCTCATGACTCGGCGGAAGCTCTCATGCCTGACTGCAAGCGCTTCACTGATAAACCACCATATCACACTACTACGCTTACCCTATACTTTACACCATCATTCAGCTAGAACATAGCTAGCCGAGCGCATTCTGGCTAGCTTGGGCGTCCCCTCATGGCTAACGCAGCCAGAACTCAGTCTGTGTTTCCACCCTTCAGACTGAACACATCCACCCGATTTCCTCAGAACCACACCTACCGTTAAGAAGCAGCTATCATACAACAACCACACCAGCAGCACACATATCCGGTGCGCCCACACACCATACAACAGTCTCTCTCTCTACTGACTTGAACTAGAGTTCCCGAGGGCATTCAACCTACCAGCGCTTTGAGGTCATACCAATGATACATAAGGCGCTATATAAATGCCAAATAACATAACAATGGCTGTCGCAGGCGACCAACCAGGAAACGAATGGCCTATAAAATGAATAAACTGGACAAAAAAGGCCTTTCGCCCATTCGGAGGCCTGACATTGCATGGGTGAGAACGTCCAGTGTTGCAGCCTGCAGCTTTCGGCGTGACGCAGATAGAAACAGACGGTACTGTTTACAACTTATACCTGAAGCCGCACACTTGGACTTGAGAGAAGAAGGCACAGATGGGGCTGGGACGTAAACATCTGAAGACTTAAGAAATTGTCATTGTTGCATTCATTCATTTATGCATCCGTTATTTCAAGCAATGCACAAATGGGAGCGGGACATATGTATGCATGCATGTTCCGTGGTGGACTGCGCAAGTTATTGCCCAGGCTCCATAAACTCTTGTTGAGCCCTTTAACACCTAGCGCTCTGACTGCAAACCCCAAAAAGTGGCACAAAGTAAACACCACTGACAACATCAGCCCCGTCACCACATTTGTAAGCAACTAGCTAGCCACCACAAAGGGACCCAACTACTCAAAGAGGCTACCTTGCCGATGCTCCCTCCGCCTCCCCCTCCAAGAAGCAAACGCGCCATCAGATACCACACAACTTCTACCAAAAGGGCTCCCTGCAGACAACGCCAGAGACCCATTTTGCCATCTCGAGTCTGCTCCATTGCCGGTGGCCCATCCATACTAGCAGTTCTAACACTGATGATCCCAACCCGCTCCTCCATCTGAGTCTGGAACGGAAACGCCAACACAGGGTAAAAAAAAAATAACGAATTCCGCGGCACTCACCACTCGCGACTGCGACTCTCTGACGTTTTCCTCTCTCTGCTTCTAACCTATGCTCGCTCTTAGTTCTCCCTGGTTTGAATCGCTTGGCACGCCTCGACCTCGTCTCGCATTCGTCAGAACATGCCACTCCCCTCTACGTTTCATTCACAAGAGAGACGTTAACCTGATTGAGAGATGGTCGAGATTTTTCATTCATTACATCGGTTTGCCTGGTTCCAATATGTCCGCGCGCGTCTATTTAGTTTTGCTATTTGTGCTTTTTTTATTATTTAGTTCAAAGGGTTTTATTGAATTTTTAACAGAGATAGCATTCGTAATTACAAATCTAGTGCCAAAGCCCTCATAGACGAAACAGAAGGTCACAATTTATATGACAATATAAGAAGTATATAAAACAAAAGTTATGTTAACTTACACTGCGCACCGTTACCACATACTTGCTAACATGACCCATTCCAATCTATAGTTGCTTATCCAGTCTTGTGTTTTCCTTTGCATTCTGGGACTTGTAGTTCCACTTTTCCCATTATAAAACTCTAACTAGAAGTCCCAGAATGCAAAGAAAAAACCAGGACTAAATAAGCACCTGCAGATTGGAACGGGGCATGTTGGCAAGTATGTTACCACCCAGGGGTAGTCTCCAGGTGCTTATGTGGCTCTGGAAGAGAGAGGACAGGGTTGGTTAGTGAGGGTAGATGGATAGGATAGGTCCATGTCCAGAACCAGGAGAAACTTTGTGTGTTGGGTTGCAGATGAGTTGTTTGGGTACACTGGCTGGTTTTATCCCTAAGTGTGAGTTCCACTGCCTGGGTTTTTTGTTGTATGTTAATGTCTGTTATGTTGAGTGTATGTTTGTGTGTTTCATGTGTACATTGGCTGGTGTTTAAGGCTATCATTGTGCACACTTGCTTGTTGTGTTCGTAGGGGTATGGTCCATTGCTTGGGATTGTTAGTTGAGAGTGTTCATCATGTTGGGTGTTTGTGTGTAGTTTGGCTAGCCCATGGGTGTGTATAATACAAGGGATGTGTTTAGGAGGGGAGCAGGAATGGGGGTTAGTACATTGGGTACTTAGTTTCTTTTTTTTTCATCACTTTATTTACATTTTCACAAAAACAACGTTACAATCAATACATAGGGCTTGTGTTATTACAATTTCTAGTAAGTTAGAACACATTAAAAAAAAATCTCTGAATCAAACTGAACACAACAATTCAGAAAAGTAAATCCCATTAATCTCCCCCAAAACCAAATTTAAATAATTACAATTTGATACATAAACCACACAGACAAAAGACAGAACCACAAGACCTACATTCATCCCCCACCTTTCCCCCTCATACCGACAAACACATATATATTCCAGCTAAAGATGCTCCAATCCACACTTAACCCTATAAATCATTAAAAGGACCCCACAATTCCCAAAACTTCCTTCCCGATAGTCTTTGATAGACATATTTTTCAAATGTTGAAAGAGTTTGCATGCCTGTTAACCAACTCTGCACTCTGCACCGCCGTCGAAGTAGGTGGGAATGAAACACCCCAGATTGTATCTAATCGGTCAAGCACATTTTTCCCGAAATCTGCCCCTCTAATGCAATTCCACAACATATGTAGTAACAAGCCTCTCGCTCGTTGACAGCTCCAACATAGACCTGTTCCTATCATTCCCAGCTTATTCATCCGTTCGGAAGTCCGATAGAGGCAGCCTAAGACACTTTGATGTGTATAACGCAAGTTTAAATTCATCTTGGCTCTAAACGCCACCTTCCATAGCCCCTCCCACTCTTTTACTGATATATTCCTACCAACCTCATTAATCCAATTTTGTCTCAACTTCTCCCATGAGTCCAGAAATGGGCCCTCTACAGGCATTGGTTTTAGAAAGGGTGACACCATGCCTCGCGGGTTAGCAAAAATGTCAAAGATCTTAGGCTTTTCCGTTATTGACATATTTAGCATCTGTTGGTTTTCAGCCAACAATTCTCCCAGAGCCCTATACCTTTCGAGCTCCCTCCTCCCCAAACCATATTTCTCTAATAACCCCAAAAAGGGTATAATTTCCCCATTCCGACAAATATCCTCAATTTTTAAAATGCCTTTGATAACTCAGCTACACCAGTTTAACATTTTACTGTCCATTTGTAACCCTGAATTATACCAGATAAATGCCTCGCTATATAAAAACAGACTTTGTCTACACCCTAAAATTGACAATGTCAATGCAGACTTTGTATTAACTATAGTCTGCAGTTTTTCCCATCAATTTTGGCATTTTCCCAAAAGAATACAAACCAACTAAATGGTAAGGCTGTCAACAGTTTCTCTCTAACACCCACAATGGCTCTGATCCCCTCTTCTCCTTAAAATAATAGGCAGACTTTTTTTAACAAAACCCCCCTGTGATCATGCTCAATAATGAGATAACCAAAACCTCCCTGCTGCACATTACACGTCATAATGAAACGCAGATTTTTTGGCTTCTTCCCTGTACCCCACAAGAATTCCTGAAATACTCTATCAATACGCTTAAGCTCCTTTTTTGAACAGTTCAATGCTAGCGACTGTATAACATATAGCACTTTAAGTAACATCATTTTGATCGTGTTTACCTTTGCCCAAACATTTAAACTAATACATTGCCATTTACAAATGTCTCTTTGAAGCACCTCTATCAATTTATTAACATTAAAATTCAATATTTTCTTCATGTCTCGAATAAGATAGATCCCCAGATACTTTACACTCAAGTCTTGCCCACTCACAATTCCAATCAGCCAATTCATCACATAACGGGGTTTCCTTAACCGGGAAAACCACAGTTTTTCCAACAATTAATTTTATGCCCGACAGTAATCCCCGATCTATGAAAGCCTCGTCTAAACAGGTTCACCCCTGTTCCTCCAAAACCATCAAGGACCATATCGTCTCCCTGGCTCCTGCCCTGGCTGACTTTTGCAACCACTCATTCGCCTCTGGAGTCTTCCCATCCCCCCTCAAGCACTCCCTTGTGCACCCCCTCCTCAAGAAACCCTCTTCCGACCCCTCCTGCCCGGCCAACTATCGCCCAATCTCCATTACTCCCTTCCTGGGCAAGCTCCTGGAGAAACTGGCCATCTCCCAGCTTAACCTCCATGCTGAATCTGTGGGTAATCTTCATGACCATCAATCCGGCTTCAGAGCGGCCAGAAGCACGGAAACTGCTCTCCTGAACATCCGTGAGGACCTGCTCCTAAACCTCGATTCCAACACTCCCTGTGTTCTCATTCTGCTCGATCTCTCCTCTGCCTTTGACACTGTCAACCATGCCATCCTGCTCAACCGTCTCCGTGATAACCTGGGTATCACTGGTCAGGCTCTGGCATGGCTGACCTCTTTCCTCTCTGGTCGACCCTCCCAGGTCCAAATGGGCTCCTTCCTCTCTGACATCTTTTTCTCCACCTGTGGTGTCCCCCAGGGATCCAACCTCTCTCCCTGGCTTTTCAACCAGTATCTGGCACTCCTTGCCCACCGCATCGCCGCCCTCTGCCCCCACTTCCAGTGCTATGCGGACGATACCCAGCTCATTTTCAGGCTACCCTCGGCCTCCTCCTCTCCTTCCCTCATCTCTGACTGTCTGTCTGCTATCCAGGAATGGTGTGCCGCCAATGACCTCTGCCTTAACGCCAGTAAGACTGAGATTCTACTCATCGGCGCACCCACTCCCTCCTTCCCTGCAGCTCTCTGGCCGGCCTCCCTTGGCCCCCTTCCTGCCCCTACATGCAAGGCTAAAAACCTCGGGGTCATCTTCGACTCCACACTCTCCTTCTCTCCTCATATATCTGATGTCTCTAAGAAATCACACTACCAGCTGCACCTCCTCAGGGGTATTCTTCCCTTCCTCTCCTTCCCCCAGAAGCTCACTGTCTCCCGAGCCCTGGTTCTCTCTAGGCTGGACTACTGTAACAGCCTCTATCTTAATCTCCCTGCCTCCACTCTCCGCCCTCTGCAACTTATCCAGAACAGAACTGCGAGACTTGTCCTTGGCCTCAAGCCCAGGGACCGTATCTCTCCAGGACTGAAATCTCTTCACTGGCTCCCAGTGGCTGCGAGGATTAAGTTCAAAACCCTCTGCATTGTCCACAAGGCCTTCTGGGGCTTGGGGCCTAAATACCTTCAACTCTCTCTTCCTAAATATCTTCCTTCACGAGCCCTTCGCTCATCCATCTCTAACTCCCTCATGGTCAGCCGCTTCTCGAAGCAACGCGCTGGGGGTAGATCTCTCTCCGCAGCAGGGGCCTCCCTCTGGAACAGCCTGCCTGCCTCCCTGAAACTTGAGGAGAACCATCTCCGGTTCCGGAAGCACCTCAAAACCTTCCTCTTCGCTTCTGCCTTCTCTCTCCCTCTCCCCTGCTAAACCTGCTTAACTCCCCACTGAATTCTGTACTTAACCTGCATCTGGGCCACTCTCAGCGACCTCGGTCCAGGGCCCAGCCACTCTCCACTTGCACTGCCCCCCTGGCTCCCCCTGCACTGTGGGACTGTCACTGTATCCCTACAGCCCCCTGCTCAGCACTTGCTCTGCACTTACCTCGCACTTGCCACTAGTTGGCCCTTTTTATTTATTATTATCGTTATTATTTCACTACGCCACTTACCTTGTACTGCACTTTTCCCCCCACCTCCTCCCCCTGCACTTTCTCCTTTTCCCCTTACCTCTGCACTTGCGCGATCTGAATGACACCTGGCCTAGTAGGATCGCTTGTCCGTCTTCCCCTTGTTTCCCTCCCTCCCTGCCTCGTCGCGCCTTGAAACACTTGTGTATAGGCGCGTTACAAATACCATATCATATCATATCATATCATATCATATCAATCCTACTTCCTCAATTATACTCTTCAAAATTGTACCTCCCTCTACCGGATTCGCTAAAATTATGATCATGTTATCTGAATAGGCAAGCACTTTAACCGCCATATCGCCCAGACTTAGACCCCAGAGGCCTGGCAATTGGAAGCCAACAATGGTTCTAATACTAAATTAAAAAGAAAAGGTGACAACGGGCAACCTTGCCTCGTGCCTCTAAAAAGATTAAAGGACATTGAAAGCTGGTGCTTCATTGTTCTTCGTTCCAAAAAAGGATACCAAAGAGCTTAGACCTTGCCTGGACTATTAGGGCCTAAATCAATACACCCTGAAAGACAGATACCCACTACCCCTGATCTCGGATATCCTTGAAGCTGTGAGAGGTGCAGTGATATTCACGAAACTGGATCTCCGAGGTGCTTACCATTTGATCCGTATCCGGGAAGGAGACGAATGGAAAACAGCCTTTAGAACACCCTTTGGTCACTTTGAATACCTAGACATGCCCTTTGGTCTGACTAATGCTCCCGCAGTCTTCCAGCGTTTTATGGATAGGGTGTTCTCTGACATGTTATTTCTTAATGTTATCGTCTACTTGGATGACATATTGATCTTCTCCAAGGACTCCTTGAAACATGAAGAACATGTAAAAGCAGTACTTCAACGTCTCCGTGAAAATCAACTCTTAGCCAAACCAGAAAAATGTTTGTTTCATGTTACATCAGTTCACTATCTGGGATTTGTCCTTAGTTCAGAAGTAATTAGTATGGACCCTTCAAAGGTGAAGGTCATACTGGCTTGGCCCGCCCCAACATCTGTTAAGCAAATACAATCCTTCCTGGGGCTTGCCAACTTCTACCGGAAATTCATTCCCACCTTTTCCGAGATTGTTCAACCCATTGTTAATCTCCTGAAGAAAGACGTTCCATTGAACTGGTCTATACCACAAGACAAGGCATTCCAACGCTTGAAAGAAGAATTCACTCAGGGCCCCATCCGGGCCCAACCTGACATAAATCGTCCTTTTCTAGTGGAAACTGATGCCTCCAATTACGCCCTAGGAGCAGTTTTAAAACAAGAATCCGATGATAAGTTGGAACATCCCATTGCTTATCTCTCACGGACCCTGACCACCAGCGAGACTCACTACTCAGTTCTGGAGAAGGAGTTATTGGCTATTCATCATGCCTTCACTGAATGGAGACATCTACTCCTGGGTGCTAAATATCCAGTTCAAGTCCGTACTGATCATCGAAATCTTCAGGTCCTACAATCCATGGAGTGCAGGAACAGTAGACAAGCTCGATGGGCCTACTTCTTTCCTCAATATCAATTTCAAATTTCACATGTTCCTGGATCGCAAAACTTGATTGCCGATGCCCTTTCTCGGCATCCCGACTACGATCCCTTGGAGGATAAGGTCTATCCTAAAATGTTTCCACCCACAATCTTTGTAGCTCAAGCGATCAATCTCCTGGAAGAAATCAGAGTACAGACTCAATTATCTGAACTCTGGAAGGACATATCGAAGAAAAATCCCTGGCGTCTAACAATCAAGGAAGGATATTTATTCAAGAACAATTCAGTGGTCATTACGACAAAAGAACTTCAACAGAAGGTAATGAATCTATGCCATGATACTCTTCACTCCGGCCATCGAGGGGTAACCAACACCTTCCGTCTTATACAAAGACAGTTGTTGTGGCCAGGGATGAAGTCCAGTGTAGTTCAATACATCAAGACCTGTGCTATTTGTAGTCAGAACAAATACGATAATCAGAGGCCGGCGGGTCTGCTTCTACAACCTACGTTGCCAACCAGACCCTGGGAAGTTATTGCCACTGACTTCATTGTTGAATTACCACCTTCCCGAGGATATACAACCATCATGGTAACCATTGACTTGTTCACTCATCTAGCTCATTCTACACCATTGTATAAACTACCATCTTCCTCAGAACTTGCTGGAATATTCCTGGAACATATTTTTCGTCTTCATGGCCTTCCTTCCAAGATTATTTCGGATCGGGGACCTCAGTATATTTCACAATTCTGGAAACATCTCTGTCGTGTTCTAGGAATCCAACGTGCCCTTTCCTCAGGCTATCATCCACAAACCAATGGGGCAACGGAACGAGTAAATCAAACCCGGGAACAATATCTTCGTTGTTTTGCCACCAAGGTTCAAGACGATTGGTCTCTCCTTATACCTTTAGCCAAATTCTCCTACAATAACTCAGATCATTCAGCTCTCAAGATCAGGCCTTTCTATTGCAGTCAAGGTTATCACCGTCTGTTTTACCATCAGTTCTTCCAGAATCTATTCCAGTACCTACCCTTGACTCTTGGATTCAGACGCTGATCGACTTACAAAGAGAGGCCAAGGATCAGTTAGAACTGGCCCAGACTCGAACCAAAAGATATGCGGGCTCTAAGAGAAGACCATCACCTTCCTATTCAGTTGGCGATCAAGTCTGGTTAGCCTCGAAAATGTTACCTCGACATCTACGACCAAACAAATTAGCTCCTCGCTATTATGGTCCTTTTTCTATAAAGGAGATCATCAATCCTGTCTCCTTCCGACTTAAGCTCCCGGATTCCTGGAAGAAGATACATCCAGTCTTCCATACTTCCCTGTTGAAACCCTACGTTAGTTCTACTCGAAAACCCTTCAAACCCACACCTGTTGTTGTGGACGACCAGTTGGAATATGAGGTGTCCAGGATATGTGATTCCAGGTATAGGAGGGGTTGACTACAATATCTGGTCGAGTGGAAAGGCTACCCCCCTAGTGAGAGAACATGGGAACCAGTTTCTAATTTAAAGACCCCTCGTTTGCTCAGAAGATTCCATCTTATTCACCCAGGCAAGCCTGGAGGAACCAGTCTTCGGAGGGGGCATGCTGTCATGACCCGGCGAAATTGCCCCTTCTGGACCTCATGGTCATTGTCACGAAGGGCTTGTACTCCTTGTTCCTCCCAACATGGCCGTACCAAGCTCCGTGCTACGCACTAGCTTTCATGTCGTGGCACGTACTATAAATTGGTCACGCCCCTGCGGGCCTGCACGTCTCAACGCTATCTTCGGTAGTGACCCGAAGTGTGTTTACTCTCTACATTGGTTTCCTTTGATCCTCTTACTTGCTTCCTTGCCTTTTATCCTGTTCCTGGATTTCCCCCCCTACTTACTCGTTCATCGCTATCCTGGATACCCTGGAACCATGAACTTCCTGGAACTCTGAACGCGTCCTGCAACCTGACGAGGCTCGGGCGAACCATCCACAGGAAGAGTCCTGCGGCTGAACAAGGGAGATCCCGATCACAGGTGAGACGGGGGGAGATTTACGACAATAGAGATATATTTGCGGTCGAATATAAAAAGTAGTATCCACTGCCACCAGCCAAAACTCGATCAGGGGGGACGGAGACGTGCCCCCTCGACTAACAGACCACGGGGCAATCGAATTGCCCCGGCCAGTAGGTCCACAATATGATGGTTTGTACTGGTTCTGTTCAGAATTTGAGACTAGTAAAGTCAATGGTGACTTTACATGCCCCGGGAGACAGTAGTCAGTCCCAGGGTATGGAGTCTATATTGGGGGGTCACTATGACACCCCTGTGTTACTGCACTGAGGGTGCTGTGTAACACATCACAAAAACACATGAAGCCCTATGGAGTAAAAGACCCCATAGCCCATTAAACACATCTAGAGTCAAAGAAAGACACTCAAATCATGCCCAAGAGTGAGGGTAAAAGAGTCTCACTCTTGGCAGGAGAAAAAATAAACCCCAAAAATCCAGCAAAGCTGCTGGGGGACTTACTAGGTTAGGAAATTCAGCCTAAACAGAGAATTCTCCCTAACGGAGGGACACGCTTTTCGGCCAACTCCGCCAAAACAACACTCGCCTCAGCTGCTGGAACAAAACAGGGTTGAGAAAGGATCTGCCTCCAGCTTTGCGATGCTGAAACTGTGGCTCTGCTCAAAGTCTTAGAATAATAACTACAAATCTCTGAGCAGAGGGGTAATCCTCTCTCACTTAAAAAAAAAATCACAAATCTGTATCTGTGGGATACCCAGGACATTGAATCGGTAAAGATCCCCTATCGCCAGAACCCCTTTTTGGTGAAAATAGGCCTTTCCTCGCGAGAAGGCCAAGAAGCTATACTAGGGTCTTCTAAAGATCTGGAGAGACAGGGGATTCAGGTCTCCACTACATTGCCACTGGAAATTACCACACTGAAGTCCACAGGCCAAAGATGGACATCCAGGGCAAAGGAGGCCTCTGGTAACAACGTAAGTCCAGTTGATTCCCCGTCCAAAGAGAGAACGGAGAGAGTCTTGGGGACAATGCTCTGTCTCTTCTCCCTGAGATTATAACGCAAGTGCTCCAGAAACTGGGGGTGGGAAAGCAGTCTCTTTAGGCAGCCAGAATTGTCTATGTTTTGCTGGAACAAGTGGGGTCCAATTACCTTTACATCAAAAAAACAAAAGAGTGGCTCTTCCATGAAGTAGATGTCTTGCTTCGGCTAGAAACGTGGTTGGTGAATCCACTAGAAATTGAAGGTTACTCAATTTATACCCAATCAGCACTCCAAAAGGCTAAGGGAAGACCATCAGGTGGGTTATTGATAACATTCAAAAATGCCTCGATTTGGACTTCAAAAGAAATCTTTTATAATAAATTGGGCATCCAAGCATGCAGAGTAAGTTTGAAACAACAAAACTCGCACTTGGTGTTCATTTTTATTAATGTGTATTATAACAACGCCTGGTAAAGCCTGCAGGATTTCTTAGAGGTTCTGTCTAAACTATTGGAGGATGTCAAACTAGCATATGAGGGAGCACGGATAATACTGGCTGGGGACTTGAACACTCAATGGGCCTCATGACGAGTCCGGCGGTAACCGAGGCGGTAAAACTGCCTGGTTACCGCCGGACTCGTATTACCATTCCGCCTCTGTGATTCCCGGAATTACCGGGGAATCACGGAGGCGGAATGGTTCTTAATCCCCATTCCCATTGAGTCCTATGGGACTCAATGGGAATGGGGATCATGGAAACACCGGCAGCATCTCGTAATGCTGCCGGTGTTTCCTCGTCCGCCTGCAGGCGGGCGGTGTTAAACCCGCCATGTCAGACCTGGCAGGAACATCACCTCCCGCCTGCAGGAGTTGTGATCGCCCGGCATGGAAACAACGGTGGTGGCGGTTTTACCGCCACCGTTGTTTCCATACCGGGCGATTTGTAATGAGGCCCAATGTGTCCCATTGGAGCATAAAACTGCAAACACGTGTTCACAGAGAATCTCAGACAAGGGGACAATCTGGGTGGAGTTCCTTGCGGGATGTGGCTTAACGGTCACAAATGTGTCAACTCCAAGGGACATCCCCCCACCCCACCTGGCGTAGAGGCAAGTCTGCCTCGACTTTGGATTATATTTTATGTCATCAGAATTGTTCACAAGAAACGTTTCGCTGAACATCAAGCCGGAGGGTGGAAGTGATCACTCGCTGTTGATTTTGACCTTTTCTGATAATGCTGTTATGTTACTGGATAGTCAAAAACAGTCCCTTGTGAATTGGAAGGAGAAAGTCTGCCTCCTTAAATACGAGATGGGGAAGTTTTAAATAGCAACCTGTTGGAAATTCAAGACAACATTCAGCAGGAGAATTGTTGCCCGGAAGAGTTTGTTCATTTCATCTGGTCATCGCTCCCACCAAGTGTAGGCGGAGGAGGATGAAGAAACGAGGCAGGCAAAAAAACAACGGGCTCAAAAAATAAGACAACTCAAAAAACTGGCTCTGAGTGGGGATAACTATAGGAGGGAACTCAGAGTCTGTCCTCTCAATATAAGCAATGGTCAATGGATAGAAAAATGTTCCGCCTCCAACAGGACGGGGAATTGATGTTAAAATTAATTAACAATCAGGATTCCATGAATTTCTGGTCAGTGATTAATCAACTGCAGGGGAAACACCTATAGCAGTTAGTGTAACTTGGTGACAGAAAGAGGGTGGGTGGACTATCTGTCTGGTGTTTTTGAGGACCCAATAAAGTCCACTTTCCGTCCAGAGAGAGACGCTGCATGGCGTCTTCCGCTGGATGAACAGAGCTTGGAGGAGCTAATCTTTAAGTCTTCTTCCTCAAGGGCTACTGGGCCGAATGGCCCAACATATCAGGTACTGAAGAATAACCCAGCCCTCTGGGCGAAGCTGCTTTTTTTGGCTTTTTGGGGACATCCTAGTGAGGAAGAGGTTCTGTGCCTTGGAAGACGGCGACCATCATCCCGCTGTTCAAGGGGAATGATCGACCTCACCTACAACCTAACGTCCGATCGCCCGCCTGGACATCGAGAGTAAGCTGTTTATGAAGATACTTTTGGGTGAACTGGAGGGCTGTGTAAAGGAAGCAGGAATCCTGTCTAAACATCAAACGTGCTTCAGAAAGGGCCTCTCAATGCCATTGAATGGATTGGTGCTGAGCGTCCCGAGTGAGAAGACAAGGGACAAGGGAGAAAACCAACTCTATGGGGCTTGGTTAGACTTCTCGAGGGCGTTTGAACAAGTAAACCGAAACAGGCTGTGGTTAAAACTCAGAAGGTGGGGTATCCCAGAGGGCCTCTTAGCAATGCTGGTCGAACTTCATAAGGACACAACAATCAGGGTCAGGTTAGATTATGAGGGACACCTCTCGGATCCCATTAGGGATGAAAGAGTCGTCTGCAAGGGCTGTTTGGGGGCCCCATTGTTTTTCAACTTACATTTGGCAGATTTGGGGGGGGTTTCTGGCGCCCTTGGCATTAGCCAGTCCAGTGATCAATGGCTCTAAAATTCACTGGCTGGCTTACGTCGATGATGTGGTCTTATTGGACCACACTGCAGTTGGGCTACAGCGGTTGCTAACTTAACTGGACTGGTAAGCAAAGGAGAATGGCCTTGCAATTAACCCCAAGAAATCTAAAATTGTGGCCGTCAGACATCCGAAAAAAAGGTGACCTTTGCACAGTGGCTGCTCGGAGGCCAGTCAGTTCCAAGAGTGAAAGAGGTGATTTAGCTGGGCTATACAATCTATGCTGCACCATCCATCTCTAAGGTGGAATTTGACATCAGGAATAAGCTTACACAGCTAGTTCCACAGATGAAAAAGGTATTGCTAAAGTTCTGTTCATTTTCGATTCACCCTCTGATTAAATTCTACTCTACCAAGGTGGTCCCCATATTGCTTTACGGCCTTGAAGCGAAGCCTTTCCTATGGAATGTGGACTGGCAGAGGCTGGAAGGCCTGATTTGGTAAAGGGTTCTCGGTCTTCCACCAAGTCTCCATATGGCCAGTCTGAGGTTTGAACTGGGCCTACTTTCACTAAAGATTATGGCCGGCTAGAAATGAATTTCTCTCTTCTGTCTTGTCATCACGGTTCAGGAGGGCACATTGTACTCCGATATTAAACATCAATTGGGCAACCACAGTTCAATTACCCTTTCTGGACTAGAAGTAACGGTTGAAGAAGAGTTAGGCTGGGCAAATACAAATCGGGAAACATTGATTGACCATCCTCGAAAAGCAAAGAAAGCCTTGGAAGAAATGGACTGGATAGAAACGATTGATAACATGCGATCGTCGGTTCCAGCCAATCTGTTTCAGAAAGTGGATAAAAGACAGGGGCTTCTAGCCAGATATTTAGTAAAGTTCCCTGAATGGAGAATCCGGAAGAACTTCATGAGAATTTGTTTAAATGTGGCCCACATAGGGGAAATTCTGTGTAAAAGGGGCTTGGGGGGGAGGGGCTGTCGGCCACTGCCTTGTGTAGAGTCTGCACTAACCCAGTCATCTGTTGTTGGACTATGAAGGCACCTGGCCTACCAGACTTCGATTATTTGGCAGGTTCGGGGAGGGTAATGAGAAACATCAGGAAAACATGTTCTGGGATAGACTTGTAGCGGGTCATGAAGTAGCTTTGACGATCGCAGTGGTGCAAGTTCTGGAGAAAATAAACATTGTAATCTAGGACCCCAATTGTTGTGCATGGGGTCAAGAAGCAATGTGCCCATCGGACATGGTTGAAAGCTCCTTAAAGGGGATTCTGAAAGAATAACGTTTGTTGTATCTACAGCATTGTCACTTTATTCAGTGCTCCTTTTTTATTCATTTGGACTAAGCTTTCTTTTTTGTAGAACAGTGCAACAGGCTTGGGGTTACAATTTTGAGTTGGGTGAAGAAAACAAGGGGAATGGACTTTTCCCCTCCACCCCTTGATACCTGGGAACTGTGTTTAAACAGTCGCTCATTGTGTGGCACATCACAAATTGAACTTTAAAGTCTATATCCAGAATGAGAGAAGCATCCTTCTGGATCAAGAAGACGCCAAGTTTTTTTTTGAGGTGGGGCAACTACTCATATAAATAGGGCAAGATGGGTTTTTCCTTTTGTTAGGCAGAAACCTGTGCAGTTCCCTCTGGGACCACTGCAAAAGATTTAGGACTACAGGTGTTTGGCAGTGTGGTGTTCGAGCTAAAACATGGCACTGGTGCGCAGTGCATTCTGGGGGAACTCAGAGCCATAATGGATATTTATCCATGCCTCAGTGGAAAGCTGCACTTGCTTTGCGAAACAACATGTTTTCAACGTTATTCGCTGATGGGTTTGGAATGCAGGCCTTCTCAGCCAAGGACACGGTGCTGGGAAAGCTAAGATCCGCAGGTGCCGGCTGGTAACTGATAACGAGGTTTGTTTTGGTTTGCTATGCTTGCGCCAAGGTTTTGAGATGAGTTATGGAATTGTTTTCCGGGGCGTTTAGGAGAGGGAAGCGCTTTGCTCCTTGAGGTTACTGTCGGTTGACCCAGCTGGCAACCAACGGTCACCCATCAATGCGCAAGCGCATTGCCAGAAGGTTCGAGAAGTTGCCACCCCTTGTTGAGGAGGGCATATATGCGGAAACCCTCAACGGTCAGACGGGATAAGCACAAAGACCTCAGTCGGAGGGGGGACGCCATGGTCCGATATACCTGTGGGCTGTTGTGCTCTCGGCCTGGCTGTTATCGGGGTCTTTCAGCCGCTTCTGGCGAGATGAGGTTTCGTCAAGTTACGCCCTTGGTGATGTATTCTTGCTAATTTACTTTCTTTCCTATGATTTATCTGATCTATGCTTGTATTGTACATATGCCTAACTATTAATAAATAGCCGTATAAGTGCTACTTACTCTCTAAGTGTGCGTGTGGTTCTAAGTCATTGCGTTGTCTACCTGCGTTCAACGTATTGGCTCTGCGGCTGTACTGGTGATAAATTACTGTCCGTGCACTATTGGCGAGCAATACATTTTTGGTGACGAGAATGGGATATTTGTGATGAATTGTTCCAAATATTAAAGAATCTGTTTGAACGCAGATAGGTTTTGCTTACATTGCGAGCGAAAGGTTGTTTTCATTTGGCAGAGAGTGCTGGACTGTGTTAATCTGTTCTGTGTGTGTGTGCGTGTCTGCGCAAGTGACTGCGGTGTAGGAAGAAATTTATATATATATACAGAGGTTTTGTACATTATTGCAATGATGAATAGTTTGTTCAGGAAAAAGGGAGTTCCCGCTGGCGGTGAATGTCCCGATGTGATGATTCCAGGGTGGGCGAAAAGCCCATGTGATAAGTTGGCTCAGTTATGGGCATGCGGTGCGTGGCTGTGTGAAACATGGGATGATGGAGTGGGAGACGCTGATCCATCAGAAGTAATGTCTTGTTTACAACAGATTTCAGTAGAGAGGGGAAAGGAATGCGCCGCGCTAGGCAGGCGGGGTTGGGTTCTCCTGCATGCCTACCGAAAGATACATCAGAAAAATGTGGAAATGAAGGATAATATTTTGCGACTGGAAAAAGAGTTAGCTGCTGAGAAACAGATTGCGTTAATGCAGCAGATTCAGATGAAACTTTTCAAAGATAAAGCTGACAAATATCAGGCTGTGGCTGAAAGGGCAGCAGTCAGAGTAGCCCGATATAAGTATAGAAAAAGACGGGGAGGGGTCAACCAAAGAAAAGTGGCAGCGGTAATCGCAACCGCAGATGTAAATTGGGATACCGATAAATGGGATGGAGACATCTTTGACTCAACATGCGCAGAGAGTAGTTCGGCAAATGAGTCAGATTCCAAAGCAGAAATTAATCAAAAGGCAATGGCAGCCAAGCCGGTCAGAAGACGCCGTGCTGGGCCCCACCCGCAGGACCCTGAAGGCCGGGTTGTGGATATAACCACGCTGGAAGATTACACTCAACAGGAGGTTGGAGAAATCATTACTCATTTGAGGCAAAAGTCAGGGGAACCTTTATTGACATGGATGGTGAGATTGCTAGACGGAGGAGCTGCAGGGTTGTTCGTAGATGCTGCAGACTCACTGCGCTTTTTGCCTTTGTCCAATGACAATAATGTACAGGAGGTCTTAAGGGCAGGGCCGCCCCCTGATGAGAATGGCCAACTTTCACAAATGTCTTTGTTGAACTTAGCAGCCCAAGCATGTAACCGCAAGTACCCCATTACCACAGATTGGCCTAGCGAGGAAACAAAGTGGTATACTTTGAAAGAGGCGATTCAAAAGGTCAGAGAGCATGCTATGAAAGAGGCAATTCATATAGATGCTCCAGGACACATGGGGGCCGTGTCGCTCTCAGTTTCAACTAGAAACATGGTGATCAGGACTGCACCGCCCGCATACAAAAGTGTCATTATGACTTTGCTCATAGGTATGACGGGCAAACCCACAGATGAAGTAGTGGATGCCATTCGGCAACTGGAAGATTTAGGGGAGTGGGACAAGAGTGATAACAAGCCACGGGAGAGAGAGGGGCGTAGTGAGAGAAGAACTGAAGGCAGGAGGCAAGATAGTAGAGACTCCAGAGTGTCCAGAAAAGACATGTTTTTGGCCCTGTTAAAAGATGGCGTGCCACGGGAAGAAATTGATGGCATTGAAACCAGGGTCATGTACGAACTATACAAAAAGAGAGGGCTTGCAGCCAAGGAGCGCTGCAAGTACGTTAAGAAACAGGTGGTGACTAAGCCACAGAGGGACACCACACCTTCTGCCCCTCCTGAGGAAGAACAGGAAGAGGGGTCTATGGGGACACCTTCCCCGTGCCAACCGACATATGCTGATTTGAGGAAGGTGGTGAGTGCAATGCTAGAGGCAGAGTCAGGTTACACTCATTCAAAATTTGACTAGGGTTATGGCCAAGCTCCGGCAGCGTCTGCTCGCATAATAGTGGATAGGCGGCCCCATGTTAATGTTAAGATATTTTTTGGGGACCAGGAAATACGCAAGGGGTGCGAGCATTGACAGACACTGGGGCGGAGGCCTCTCTGATTCGCGGAAATCCGACACGATTCAAAGGCAGACACTTTACTATTACAGGTCTAGGGGGGAAGGAGACCCCCGCAGTACAAACTGAAGTGGAAATGAAAATAGGCAGTTTGGCTAGGCAGAAATACCAAGTGTTGATTGTCCCGATACCTGAGTACATAATTGGCTTTGACATTCTGGAAGGGTTGACTTTGGGACTTGTAGGTAAAATATACCAGTTTGGGGTTTAGCTGCTGGGGGGTACAAGTCTTTGATCAAATTAGCATGTTTAGTAGTAAAAGGACTTAATCATACTTCTCAAGCTTTAGAAGAGTTACTCCTTGACAGCAAAGTTATTAGAAAAGCTACTTTGCAAAACAGAGCTGCTGTTGATTACTTATTGCTGAAGCATAATTTAGGTTGTAACGCAGTTCAAGGTATGTGTGATCCATTGAAAGTCATATTCGAGGTTTGTGGGATCTCATTTCTCAAGTGTCCCAAGAGCATACTGGGAATTGGTGGGATTGGTTATTTTCATGGGTTCCTGATATTGGAGGTACACTGCGTTATGCTTTTGCTTGCATTTGTATTATATTAGCTATCAAAATAGCTTGTTGTTGTATTCAATGTATTCCCAACTTGGTTCTAATATTTCGGTGGTTTCAAAGACCGAAAAGAAAAAGAAAAAGAAAAAGAGTCTCACTCTTGGCAGGAGAAAAAAAACAAACTCCAGAAATCCAGCAAAGCTGCTGGGGGACTCACTAGGTTAGGAAATTCAGCCTAAAGAGAGAATTCTCCCTAACACCTTTTCTTTACTTTTATAAAGTCTTTGTCAACAAGAATGCCACCACTGTGTCAGACCCATACTTCTGTACCTTCACTGGGTCAATATTGCTTTGAAATTAAGCACAGAAAACAGCAAATCAATTGGGCATCTTTGTTAACTTTACTAGAAATGCAAGGTAATGTCTTCAACTGTGAAGTCACCCATATACAGAGAAATTCAACTTTCAAATAGTGTGTGTGCTCAAAATAAACTATTTATTCATTAAGTAGTTTTAAGCTGGTATGAATAAATATGCTCAGAACATGGGTTGGGCACTTAGAAGCTTAATCACCTGCGTGGGCACAGTATTCAAGTGAAATAGTAATTGCATGTCGAAAGAGCAAGCCTGCTCCTGGTGATGACAGGGCATAAGTGAGTTCTGGTGCCCAGCCGGACTCAGCGGCAAACACTGGTAGTGGAAACAATATCTCACAGTGCTGGCTTGATGTAAATGTAATCAGCACAAATAAAATGACGCAGGAAACATAACCCATGAACAATGCTTAAAATCACACAGCCAACACGAGTTTCGACTCTCTGGGTCTTTTTCTAGGCTGTGCACATATTGTTAAACTATTTGTAATGGGGTTGTGTGAAGTTCCAGCCCTGAGCAGACCAGATCAGCCGGGAAATCCCACTCCCAAAAACAGAAGAGTAAATGTAAATGACAAAGGCCTGTTTTTTTAACAATCCAGATAAAACAGGGACAGCAGCAAACACAAATTGTCTCTACGCTCTCATCGGTCTTGTGCTCGACAACAGGCTAAAAGCACACAACGCATCATAACTGAGGTCTCATTGCACTCCCCATTACAAAAACTTATCAGACGGTGGGATTGGTTAGGGGAATCATTTATGTGTACAATCCATAAGGGTTAATCTTTTCATTGGTCATGCGCTATTTGATAGCTCCACCTGAGACCACCTCTAAATTGACAGCAGTGAATAGATGTTATCTCTACACTACTTCATTGGCCGGCACAACAGTTGCAAAACGTGATTGGCAGGCGAGGATTGGTTGGCACAGGCTTTGCCAACCTTGACTATTCGTCAGTGCATCAGCACATGAACAACAATACTAGTAGAGGGAGGGACATTAATTAATGGGCACCTTGTCTTCAAGGGCTGTTTCATTAATCTAAGAGAAATTATCTGCTGTTCTCTGCTAGTCTGCTAGTCTAAATCTCCCTTTTCTACTGTAACGTTCGCAGGAGTTGTGCAGTTAACCATCTAGTCTGTTTGGAACTGTACCTTTAGCCAATTCAGCAAATCTATTCTTCCTACTGCTTCGATGCTTCTTCGATGTTTCCCATTCACTCGAACATGGCTGTGCCGTCTACTCATTACTGTTGTGTTTCTGTGTTGGGCAAAGATATGTATTCCTATGCATCTTGCATTTCAGCGTATATATGGAGTATATGTTTTCTAGTGTCTATTGAATGCAGGTAATATTCTTCAGGTCTAAATGCAGTTTGACCTAGTGTATGTATAACTTCATGGTGAGTGCCTATCTAATTCATGTCTAATGCATCTACGTGTGTCAGTTTCGGCGTCGCTTGCTTTCGTCATCTTTGGTTACAACATGTCTGCTGGAGCTGGCAGATTAATCTCTTCTTCAATTGCATCGGGGTAAGGCCTTTAGGGTTGTCTTAATGAGTACAGTCTCTCGTCCTTTGGGTATGGCCGCGGAGAGGGGATAGATGCCATAAATTATGCACTCCTTTCATTCCTATGGTATAGACGTGGGGGAGGAGCCAACGCTATGAATTACGCATTCATTTGCCTCTCGAAATTCCCCCCACCCACTGGTAGAGTCCTCAACCAAATCTCTCAGAGGTCCCTCTCCCTGGTGAGGTATCTTGGGGGTCCATATCTTTGTCACCCCCCCTCAGGTCACCCAAATGTTTTATGTGCTCATCCACTGACCAGAGCATATAGCAGCAGTCCCCATCTGGTTTGCAGAATACCCAGCGATCTTACGCAATTACAAGGGTATCAGGGATAACAACAGTTTGAGCCTGGAGGGACGATAGGACTTTGTCTCAAGTCTAAGAGAGGTGGAACAAGTTACTTACCTGTAACTGTTGTTCTCCAGCATGGGTCTGGCATGGATTCACATGCTCATGAATATTCCCCGTCGTCAGGCTGGGAATCCTCGGTAAAGAAAAAACCAGTATCAGTTTCGTTTCTGATCTGTCTTTCGTAGTAATAACCAATCACTGGTCTCTGCGTCATACTGACCACAGCCAATGACTGCCCTCTACCTAAGCACCGCCTCTGGCAGCCATCTTCAGATTTGGAAGCACGTGAAGTGGCAGTATGACCAAGTGAAGAGCCGCAGAGGGGTAGGCGGGAGGGTTCGCATGTGAATCCATGCCAGACCCATGCTGGAGAACAACAGTTACAGGTAAGTAACTTGTTCCTTCTCCAGCATGGGGTCTGGCATGGATTCACATGCTCATGAATAAAGAATACATAGCAGTACACACATGCACAACCACGGGAGGTGGCAAAGGCTCAACATTAAGCATCACATCAACTCAACATTAAGCATCTTACCTCCTCACCAGGCTCACCTCAGGCGAACAGGTTGCGCAGCACTGCTTGGCCGACCCTGGACTCCTCCCTGGAATCCCGGTCGACGCAGTAGAATTTCGTGAAGGTGTGCGTCGACCTCCACGTAGCAGCCCTGCATATGTCCAGCAGGGGCACACCAGATAGGAACGCCGTGGTAGCTGCGATCGCTCTGGTGGAATGGGCTCTCGGACGGCCAGGCAGCGGTCGGTTTGCCAACCGGTGACAGTACATGATACAGCCGGAGAGCCATCTGGAGATGGAAGCCTTCGAGAGAGCCTTCCCCTGATTGACAGGTCCAAAGTTCACAAAGAGTTGTGACGTCTTCCGAAAACCTTTCGTGCGGTCCACGTAGAACTTCAGCGCTCTAGCTACATCCAGCGAGTGCAAAGTCCTCTCAGCCGGCGACGAAGGCGACGGGAAGAACACAGGTAACACCAAGGGTTCGTTGAGATGAAAGTCCGACGGTACCTTGGGCATGAAGGAGGGGTGCGTCCTGAGCACTACCCTCGTGTCGTGGAAAGTCAAGTACGGGGCCTTGCAGGAAAGGGCCTGGATCTCTCCCACTCGTCGTGCGGAGGTGATGGCCACGAGAAAAGCTGTTTTCCACGATAGAAACTTCAACGGGGCCGAGTGCAGAGGCTCGAACGGAGGTCCCATGAGTTTGGTCAGCACCACGTTGAGCTCCCACGCCGGGGCCGGAGCCTTCACCGGCGGGAACGATCTGAACAGTCCCTTCATGAACTCTTTCACCAGACGATGAGACCACAAGGACGTCCGGCCCGTGGTTCTGGTGTATCGGGAGATCGCAGCAAGATGAATCTTGATGGACGCGTGTGCCAGACCAGCTTTGGCCAGCGTCAGCAGGTACGGCAGCACTTGGGGAGCCGTAATCCGTAGAGGGTTAATCTTCTGTGCGTGGCACCAGACAGAGAACCTCTTCCATTTGTGTCCGTAGCATTTAAGAGTCGAGGACGCCCTGGCCTTTGCAAGAACCTCTCTGCAATCGGCCGGTATGTCGTATCCTCCAAACTCTAGCGCTGCAGGAGCCAGGCCTGCAAGTTCAGCGACTTCGGGTCGTGGTGGAGGATGGCGCCTCCTTCCCTGGAGAGTAGATCCGCGTCCGCCGGCAGCTTGATTGGCGGGGACGCCGACAAGTCCAGAAGGTCCGGGAACCATATCTGCCCCGGCCACGCAGGTGCGACGAGGATCATCCTGCACCGTGACCTCTTGAGCTGGTTGACGAGCCGGATTAGCAGAGGCAAGGGAGGGAACGCGTAGAGGAACAGGCCCTCCCAGGGGAACGAGAAAGCATCGCCCATGCTCCTCGTCTGGGGAAACCTGCTGGCGAACCTCCGGCACTTGGTGTTCGTCGCCGTCGCGAACAGGTCGATCTGGGGTGTGCCCCACCGTCGGAAGAGGCGATCCACCAGATCCTGCCGTAGTTCCCACTCGTGGCACGAGCGCAGCTCCCTGCTGAGTGAGTCGGCGATGGTGTTTTTTATCCCTGCCAGATGAAACGGCACCAGAAGAATCCCTTGGGCGACGGCCCAATGCCACAGGTCCTGCGCCTCCTTGGACAGCGCTGGGGACCTGGTTCCGCCCTGTTTCCTGATGTAAAACATGGTGGTGGTGTTGTCGGTGAAGATCCTCACCACCTTGCCCTTGAGGGACGGAAGGAAGGACCTGAGGGCCCAAAACACTGCACGGAGCTCCAGGACGTTGATATGCAGGGACTTCTCCGTCGGGAGCCAGAGTCCCCTTGCGTGCAGATTTTCGGTGTGCGCTCCCCACCCTTCTAGGGAGGCATCCGTGGTCACAGTCACCTGGTGGGCTGGGGTCTGGAAGTCCATGCCCGCCGTCAGATGCGCGCGGGTGCCCCACCACCGTATCGCTCGTCGGAAACTCTCGTCGAGCTTGATCCTTTCCTCGAAGCTGCCCGTCGTCTGGATCCAGCGCGCATCCAGGAACTCTTGCAACGGGCGCATCCGGAGCCTGCACATGGGAATGAGGTAGATGCAGGAAGACATCATCCCGAGGAGGGACTTGATGGACCTCACCTTGGCCGCGTCGGCCACCAACATCCGTTGCACCTTGCCCAAGATGGTCCTGGTCCTCTCCTCCGACGGGGAGGCCAGAAGGGACACTGTGTCGAGCCTCGCTCCCAGAAACAGTGCGACTTGCGCGGGCACCAGGTGGGATTTGGCGTAGTTCACGGAGAATCCCAGGTCCGTGAGGAGTTGGACGGTCCTTGCCGTGTGACCACGGCGAGCTCCCTCGTCTTGGCGCGGATGAGCCAGTCGTCCAGGTAGGGGTAGACGTGAATCCCCTCGCGGCGCATGGAAGTAGGCATCCTCCAAATCCAACGACGATAGGAAGTCTCCTTCCTCCAGCTGACCCAGGACGTGCTGGAGGGTGACCATCCGGAACTTCTGCGCCTTGATGAACTTGTTCAGGCGTCGCAGGTCCAGGATGGGGCGCCATCCTCCCGTCTTCTTCTTCACGAGGAAGTAACGCGAGTAGACTCCGGAGCCCCGAAGCCTCTTTGGGACGAGTTCGATGGCGCCCTTTCTGAGCATCGCCTTTACCTCCAGGAGAAGTTGAGGGACGTGAAGTTCTTTCCTGGCCACGGGGGGGACGCGCGGGCACCTTCTTTGAAACTCGAGCGCGTGGCCCCGGGCCAGGGCGTCCAGCACCCAACGGTCGGTGGAGATGGACTCCCACACGCTGACGAAGCCCGCCAGCCGGCCTCCCACCGGGGTGCTTCGGTGGGGGCCCGACCCCACGGCCGGTTCAATCCTGCTTGGACGCGGCCTTGCCGCCTTGGCCTCCTTGGCGACGACGGCGGGGTCCGCCAGACTTGCCTCGTCCTCTGTAGGTCTCTTGCGACGACGAGCGGGCCGCTTGACGGTAGGAAGCGAAACCGCCGCCGGAACCTTTGGAGGCGCCCTTGCCTCGGCCGCTCCGAAAGGGCGTCCGCCGTTGCTGCAGTACTCCAAGGGCCCGGGCCGTCTCAGTATCCGCCTTGATGGCCTGAAGGGAATCGTCCACTGTCTTCCCAAACAGGTTGTTCCCGTCGAAGGGCATGTCCAGGACCCTGGTCTGGACGTCCTGCCGAAAGTCCGTAGCCTTGAGCCATCCGCGACGTCGAAGGCAAACGCCGTTGCCCATCTGGCGGAACCCAGTGTCGGCGATGTCCGTCGCCACGGTGATGGCGTGGTCCGAGGCCACCTCACCTTCCTGCAGGATCTCAAGGGCCTCCGCCCTCTTGTCGTCCGGCAGAAAATCCAGCAGGGGAGCTATCTTGTACCAGAGTTCCCTGTCGTAGCGGGCCACGATAGCCAAGGCGTTGGCCGCTTTAATCGTCGTCGCCGCCGACGAGATGACTCTGCGTCCCATGGCATCCAATTTCTTTCCCTCGCCGTCCGGCGGGGAAGTCGACGTGGAGGCCGCACCCCCCCCCGCTTTCTTCCTGGCTGCCGCGGAGACGACGGAGTCCGGGGTAGGCTGCGCCCGGAGGCATAGGGGGGCCGAGTCCGGGACCCGGTACTTTTTCTCGTACCGGTCTCTTTTCGCTGGCGTCGTGGAAGGGTTCTTGAGGAGGGAAAGGCCCTCATCCCAAATGTCGTCCAACAGAGGCACTGCGAGGACCGTCTTCCTCTTGGTCTCGCGCCGTTGGTAAAGGAAGCCTTCCTTTTTCTTCTCCTCAGGGCAGAGTTGGAAAAGCTCGGATGCCCTGGCGATCATTGAGTGGAACGATCCAATCTCGTCGGGCGGAGAAGCCCTGGTGGGAGGCGACGACGGAAAATCCTCGTCGTATGCCTCGTCGTCCGTACCCGTCGCTGCCGTGTCAGTCCCCGTATCATCCCCTCGGGTGGACGGGGAGGAGGGCTGGACGGGGCGCGACGGTTGAAAAGGAGGCGGTGGATGGATCCTTCTTTTCTTGGTAGGGGGAACACCAGAAGGTCCCGGTTCTGGATCCCCCGACGGGAGAGGTTCCTCCGTCGGTAACGGTAGTCTCGTCCTTATCTCGGAGCATAAGGACTGTATAGCCAACAAAATGGCCGCTGAGTTGTCTTGCGGCGCTGGCAGAGGGGAATCCGACGGGCGAGCAGGGGCCCCGTCGGTATCCTCGACGATGTCGTCGTCGTCACCTGCGTCGGGGCCCATTCCGACGGGCTGGTCTTGTTCCACGCCTAGGCCGTGGCTTAAGACCTCGATCAGTTCCTCTTCTGAGGTTGAGGCCGAATCTACGACGACGCCCTGCCCCCCCTTCTTCCCCACGGAGGGTTTCACGGGGGTCCTATCGATGGGCACGAAAGAAGACTCCCTCCGAGGAGGCAGGGAGATTCTGGGCCCCGAGGCCGCCACCACTGGTGCAGCCTCCACAGGCTGGGCCAGGGCCGCCGCGACCGTTTCGATAGAGGGCTTGGTCGAATGGATCAAGGCCTTCACCACCTTAGGTGCGCTCACCGCCTTATCCTTGAGGGAGGGGGCACTGCCACGCTCCTCCTCTGCCTTAGAGCTCGACCGGGGTCTCTCCAGGAGCTTCGCCGGGTGCTCGGCCTTCCTCTTACCCGACCCAGAGCGTTGGCTCGTGGTTGATGGTGCCGGGGAGGGTGCGCCCTGCCTGGCGCCCGTAGAGCCCGACCGTTCGGCGCTCCCGGTGCCAGCGGACTCGCGGTGCTTGGCCTTATGTTGGGCCCCCGTCGCCGGGGCGCCCTCAAAGGTCTTAGAAGACCGCTCAGATTTCTTCTTCTTCTCGCCAGACGGGCTCTTACCCTCCAGCCAGCTGGCGAGACGTTGATGGCGGTCCTTCATGGTCCGTTCCGACATGTTGCCGCAAAACGCACAGTCCTTCTCCACGTGCGTCTTGTCCCCATGAAGGCAGTAAAGGCAGAAAGAGTGTTCGTCCTCCTTGAAGACGTTCTGCAGCTGGCATCCAGGGCAGGCCCTGAACAGCTTTCCGGGCGTCGAGCTTCCCTTCTCCTGGGCCATCTCCGAGACCGGGCCTGAGAAGCTTCTGGAGTCCTCCGAAGTGTAGCTCGACGAAATCTTCACCCTTGAGGGGCACAGATGAATCCGACACGGGTCCCCGTTGATCGGATGTAGGATCGGTGGAGCTTGAGGCTCTTTTGACCGAAAGAATCGAAGTTTTTGTGAAAAAGCGCGAAAAAATAGCACTAACGCTCGAGAGCAATAGCACGAGGATCCCAACACATGAACGTGCGGTAAAAATCTGAAGATGGCTGCCAGAGGCGGTGCTTAGGTAGAGGGCAGTCATTGGCTGTGGTCAGTATGACGCAGAGACCAGTGATTGGTTATTACTACGAAAGACAGATCAGAAACGAAACTGATACTGGTTTTTTCTTTACCGAGGATTCCCAGCCTGACGACGGGGAATATTCATGAGCATGTGAATCCATGCCAGACCCCATGCTGGAGAAAGATTGGTTAGGGTGCGCTCGTGCAACCTGGTGTCCACGTTTATCACTATTTTCATCCCTACCGCCTTTTTAGCCGTCTCCTTGCATTGGCTTATAGCTATTCTCAGGATGCAAAATCCTAACAGTACTAACACTAGTATTTGCTATTAATACTTTGAATGCATTAGCCAGCCAGGAGGGGATCCAGGCGAATAGATAAGAGCCAGTCGTCATTGTGCTCTATTTCGTCCATCTCCTCTACCATTTTGTTGTGGAGAACTGTTAACAGCATTGTGGACCCTGTGAGGGTCCCATTTTCATCATTGTGAGCAGGCATGCAAGTACAGCAGGACGGGCCAATTTGTGCACATTCGCCACACTTCATGGCTGTTATCAAGTCAAGGACATACATGTTTTGAAGAGCCATGAGCCTTATTACTCGCAGCTCTTCCTTTATGGTATTAAAGTCTTCCACAGCACTGTTCATTGTTTGTAGAAGGTCCCAGTGGGTAATCTGCAACCGCTTGGCATTTGTGTGCTTGCAACCCGGGAACAAGAGGCAAAGAACATTTCTGTCATGCTGGACAACCTATGCCCTTATGGTATTTCATCAAGCAAGTGCCTCTTCCATTTTGGAGGAGACCTAGTTACTACTTTTTGCTCGATCAAGGTTGAGGGATCTTTTTTTTTCATGTGTGCATCCATTTTGGGGAACGCTGCAATGTGTACATCACTTTCAGATACTACCAACGTGGGTATGCTTATCAGAACTATGGAGCACAGCACTGCACAATTTGGGCGTAGCTTCATATAAGCTCTGGATCCACAAGTCCAATAGTGGTCCATTAATACAGCTGTGCCAACTTCATGACGGGCACATCAAAAACACATGCACCCTTGGTTTTCTCCTACTTTCACAGGACCTGTATTTCTGAAGCATAATGTGGAATTTTTCATGGGAATTATGGGCAGGAGGTCTTCTTCATCCTCCACCCAGGTTTCAAATGTTTGGTCCATTTGTTGAGGCATTTATCACTTCCATTCTGCACTACTTCTACTGGTACAAGTGCTTGTGCTTTACACCCCATCATGCCCTCGACCCATCCGGCTGAAGTGTATAACTATCCCTATATTAGTAGCTGCGGTCTCTCCAAGCCTCCTGGCAGCCGTCTTATCGCCTTTCCTACATTATTTGGGCATTGCAACAATTTTGTATCTACTTTTGCAGAGACTCCTTTATTTGGGCCATCTAAAACATATGGTGGCATTTTGTTTCATTTTTGGTTCATCTATAATGGCCTTTGTTTTTATGTAACTATCTTCGTAATGAAATGTATCCTTTGGCATCCATCATAGAGTATCCCATTTTCCCTCACACTGTCCCCTAGTCGTACAGTGTGCTAAATGAGTTTGGCAATGGGCATCAGGTGCAGGTACTTCTGTGGCTACAAACGTCATGGAAAAAAATAAGCCAGAGTAGGGAATGAGAGAACACACATAGCAGCTCTCTTCAGATGTCCCTCTCCCTGCCTGGGTCATGTTCTGTTACCACATATTGTTAGTAATTTGGGCAGAGTCAGCCATGCAGGCATTTAGGTCTCCGAAATTATTAAAACAATTAAACGAAATGCTGACAATTTGTTTAGTAGCAATAGAGACAGATTGGGTTAGTGCGTCATTCAACATGGGAAGGGGGGTCATGTCAGTATACACCGGCTTGGGTACATTATAGAGGACCAATTCGCCGAATGCCAGAAAAACGAAAAACAGAGACAGCAGAAGGTGAAAAAGGCAGCTACGCTCATTACTGCTAGTGTGTCCACATGCTGCAAGGGGGCACGTCCGTTATGAGGGCTGCATGGCAAAAGCTTGTACCTAACAAAGTTAAAAAGATACATTTTGAGACTTAATAGATACGCTTACGTGGATCCCAAGTTATTGCAATCTACAAAAAAAATTGCACCATTGTAGCTTGAAGAATGCTTTCAAAAATAAATCTTGTTTTAGGATCCACTAATGGAGCAATAAGCAGTACTTTACTTGTCTTAAAAGGCAAGATAGCTATCATACAGTAGTACTCTAAAAACAAAAAAAACCGTTATCTTTGTCGAAAGTGCGGGTCTTGCTTTTATTATGCAGGTAAAAAGTTCTTGGCGGAGAAAGTTCAATCGAGCTGGTTATTTGTGTAAAAAAGTTTTGTTTCATCCGCGGGTTGCTGTCTGCTTCTGCTTCCTGGGACTGATATTGTCTAGACTCTCGTCACCTCCTCTTCAGATTCAATGTCTGGGACTGGCGACAGGGGGCGGGGGGCTCACCTTTGCAGGGTTTGACGTTGCCGAGATGAAGCCATGCACGTCTGACTTGGACCGCAGTGGGAGTGACTTTCTCCACCAGAAAGGGGGCCTCGAACCTGGGACTATGCCAGTTCCTTGTAAAATTTCTTATATAAACCTGATGACCAGGATATAGGGTGGGGGCTTGAGCAAAGTTTGTAAATCAATCTGTTGGTCGTCCATCATTCTGCTTTGACCCCTCCTGCTGGGCTCAAAGCTGTTGGGACATAGAAGTGACACTTGCCGTCATAGCAGCCACATAGGCATGTATTTCAGATCCAAGAACAGCAGTACCATGGGCATCAGTTGTGTTGTAGTGGGAGGAGCAAGAGGTACATGCATGCAGCTTCCCGTCACCAGCTCTAGAGGAGTCTGGGGATGGTCTGAGCCAGACTGGTTGCATAATGCAAATAGGGCTAAGAGTAGTCAATGGATCAATCCTTATTTCAGCATCATTTTTCTTTGAGAAGGATGTTGAAGCGCTCACAAATTCTGTACGTCTGCAGGTAATAAGCGGAAGAAAATGTATACTTAATACCCAGTAGGATTGTGATGTGCTCAAAATATTCCATTTACAAAATGTGGTCCACTGTCAGACGGTAGGACTTCGCACACTCCCCATCTCAGGAAAACCTCTCGTACAAGGAATTTTGCAGCACATTTGGCATCAGGATGTGTGCACAAACCTGCTTCGATGCATCTGCAGAAAGGGCATACAACTACTAGCATGTATCTGTAGCCGTTATAACTTTGGAGCATATCCATACAACTTCAGGTATATCCACATAATCGATATGCAAATGCTGGAAAGGTCTGGTAGGACGGGATATTTCTCCTCTATGTACACACAGCGTGTGTCCAGTCGTAAACTTCTGGCAGACCACACAATTCACAATGAATGCAGCAACATGCTCAGCAAGGTTGGGTGTAAACCAGTCTTCAGAAATGTCAGCTGCAAGACTCTTGTGTGGTGTCTGAAGGATAGTGAAGCTGGTCTGAAGCTACTTTAAGTAATGCGAGGGGCATGACTGGTTTGCTGGTGCTGTCCTGTTGCCATATTGCATTGGTGGGGGGAGGAGCACCCCCTCAGTTTCCACAGTTCCTGCTCTTTTGGTGGCGCATGTCCCTGCAATTCGATTATCTGTGTTATGGACAAGGAACTAAAGCATTCTTTCATTACCATGCTGTGCGCTTATAAGGTGGTGTGGGAAATTCAGATATTTCAGAAAAATACGTTTCTTTTTTTACCTACGCCAGCTGCTTTGTTGCTGTGGGAAAGTAAATCCCACCCCCCCTGATGTGTGCTACGTACTTCACCATGGCAATGGCCGATGGGAGTTGTAGTGAGTCTGAGCCTGTCCAATAATGCCTTTCCCAACGTGACAGTCCTGTGTGTACTGTTATCACATAGCCAGAGCCGGAATACACTGATTTCCTGATCTGCATGCATTTCTAGAGCTACAATAAGCACTACCAATTCTGCTGCGTGCACTGAAACATATAAAGGCCATCTTGCACTTGCCACTACTTCAAAGTTGCCATTTTGTTATAGTTTTACCAGTGCGGTCCCAATGTGCCTGTCCCCTGAATTCTGGTCCATTGATGAGGATTCGTCAATGAAGAATACTTCCCCTCTGAGAGCATTTTCTTTATTTGACGTGGGGTATATTATAATCTTCTGTGTACTATTCTACATTGTACTATCTGGATTTCTGTGTCTGAGATGATCACTTCATGCCCAGATGCTCTCTCTGTGGTCAATGTGCTTTTGGGTTTCTCAAGAATGGCGAACAGGGCATGCTCCACATATAACATTACTTCACAGCCCATTGTGATACTGGCTGATTTCTCAATTACAAAAGGATGCTGCAGCCAACAATTGTTCACAGTGATAATGGCATCTCATCACTGGATCAAAGATGCCACTGTAGTATGCTGATGGTTTGTGTCCCAAGGTACTCTTGTGTGTGAGCACTGCTGTTATTGCCACCCCATTTGAATGCGAGAATAGAATCCTGTACTATAATCAGGGATTCCTAGAATGGGTGCTGAGCATATTGCTTCTTTTAATTAATTGAATGCTTCTGTCATTTTGCCTGTCCAGGCTATGCTACTGTCATTTCTTGGAGCTTTTTAGAGTCTTTTTTGACATGCGTCTGATGTATGTACTGTAATCAAAGACCCACACCCTGCAGTAATTGCAATGGCTCAGGAATGATCACATTCTTTAGCCAAGTTGTTTTCAGAACTGCTTCTGCCCTTTCAGGGATCACTAGGGATATCCACTGCCCAATGTACAAAACCTCCCTCTGCCAATATTGTAATTTCTCCTCGTCTATCTTGCAGCTCTTATCTGCCGAAACTGTCATCAACTGTGTGGAATATTTTCTGCACTGTTCTTCTGTGTCGCTGCACACCAGAATGTCGTCTACATACTGAATCATTGTGCGATCAAGGTGTACGTTTCCTAAATCCATCTGGAGAATCCTGTTGACTATTGAAGAGGACTCAAAGTACCCATGTGGTAAATGAGTACGTTTCCACTATTTATTTCTAAACGAAAGCAATGTTAGGTCTTGTAACTCTTGATGAAGGGGGATTGAAAAGAATGTATTTTTTAATTGATCAGTGAAGTATTTGTCTTTGGATAGGATATTGCACAATATCATAGCTGTGCTTGAAACCAATGGGAACTCTACTTCGAGATTATTATTTAGGGGGCGTAAATCCTGAATAAATCTCCACAACCTCCCCGTCGCTTTTTTCACTGGGTACACCGCTGTGATATATAGGGCCTCTGATGGCACTAAAGCAGAGATTGTCTCATAAATACTCTCATCTGATTCTTACAATATACGATAGCTCCTGGCTTCAATTTGATTTTAACTACACCACCGACTCCTTTAAGCAGGCCAACATCATATGGACTGCTGGTCCACAGTGTACTCTGTACCTGTGCCAAATCTTCTTTGTGTCTTTTTCTTTTATCAATGCCATCATCTGTGGCATTTACCTGTTCTCAAACCTCATTTAATATGTGAAGCTTATGAAGAATACTACATCATCTGAACTCTCGTCTCTGAATAGATCCTCATCTGTGAAGTCAGTGTGTGTCCTTCGTCAAGAGCCATCACTGCTCGCCATTACTTTCCTTTGTCATCAGTCTGTGAAGAATATCTCTGTCTCCTCTCACTACGACGGCTTCTAACTCTAGTTGAAAAACATGTCCTTCCTCCTCATCCATGGAACCTCTGGCCTGAATAAAAATCTGCAATATTGTGCCCCTTATAACAGGAATCCATGCTAGTAAAAGGTTCACTCCATATGGAAATACTTAGGGACCCATGAGAAACTCCTTGCTGTGCGTTCTGTCCTGAGAATTCTAAAATAAATGTGTGTATGTTCCTGTAATGAATCCCTGGAATGGAGCACACTAAACCCTGGTCGGTAAATGAGATGGTCATGTTAAGCTTACTCATCATATCCCTCCCCATTACGTTGGCTGGCGTCCGTCAGGAATATCATAGTGGCATGTAAACGTCATGTTCTCCTATAGTAATGTGCAAATCGTCAGTGAATGGAACCAAATTTGTAGCCCCATAGAAACCTTGTGCATTCGTGGCAATGCCTGACATTGGGTATCTCCCCTCCCTAATACAGTAGGACCTGGTCACCCCTGAATCTACAAGGAAGGAAAATGTTTTGTCACCTATGGTTACTCCAACCCATCGTTGCTCTTGTGATTGTGGTATAAGAGATATAACTGAACACATCAAGTCAGTCTGTGGGCTGTCCTATTGTGGTTATAGGTTCACCCCTTATCCGGTGGAAGGATTCCCTCCCACTAAGAACTATTCTGGGTTCAGGTGTCTACGCCCCTGGACCTGCATACCAAGCGGCCATGGTATTCTGTTGTGCTGGCGTTTGTGCTTAGATTGGCGTTTGTTGTGCTGGTTGTATTGGCAGCGTATATGTCTGATACTGTGTCTGATTTTGCGCATAATATTTTGGGTGGCTCTGCACTGTATGGTGGTGGATACACGTCGACGCTTTTTGATCCGGCCAATTCTGTTGCATACCTCCCCTGCTTCTGCATACTTGAGCGATGTGTGCCATTTTCCCACATGTCCAACATTCTTGAGGTGGCCCTCCAAATCTGCACTGTCCCACATTAAACCCTCCCTCTTGTGGAGCTTGAAATCGAACCCGTCTTCCCATCGGTGCAACCCCTCGTCCTCGTGGCCAATAATTATGTTCTCCCCTTCCTGCAAAATTCCCTCCAGCCATTGGCTGTACCTTCTGGGTCTTGTGTAACTATTCCCTAACCACTTGTCAACACGGCCCCTCCCAACTAAAACTCCAACGGCTTTTTCTGAAAGTTTGCTTCTTCTAGCATTTTTTCCTCAAGCATCTTTCTAGCTTTCTGTCGCAACAAATCGACAATGATGAACTATAGTCAACTGAATCTCTGGCCATGGCTTCGCTGCAATTCCCACAACTGTTTTCAATGGCCTCTGCACTGGCTCGGGTAACCCCTGACACAACAGATGGTAAAGAAAATTGCTATAGTTTTGTCCCACGGCTCTCGAGTCCCAAGGCGCCATCGCTCTTGAATCTCTTGAATATAAGTAACAGTGTCTTCGTCATCACGCATCTTGCGCATCATAATCGCACTCATGTCTGACATATCGCGATATTGCACTCCGGTGCTCTCCATACATCTGCCCTGTAGTTATTGAATGGTGCTCCCTCCCCTGTGTTCTGTGCGGTCACCCCAGGGTATCCTGCTCATTTGCAAATGTCGGCGGCTCTCTCCCCAATTATGTCACCCACTGCTAACATCATTCCCGAGGTCATCCTCTCTAGCTCATAAATCCATTTTCCCACTCCCATAAATTGGCAACGTATATCTAAGGATTATCTTTGTCCATTTGTGGACATTGTAAAGACTTAATACAAATTCTGCAGTATCCACTAACATGGTCACATGACAACAGTGTGATGAAAGTGAGAATCCCCCTGAGAATCCTACCGCCCCCCGTCCGGTGAAACCAGGAACGGAGGGAAACAACACCCCCAGGGAAACCCTCTGGTGTAAAAAACCCTGGATGGATGTAGGTGGAGACTTGGAGCAGCGTCTAGTTGCTTCAGAGGCTTTGTGTCAGGATTCTAGTTGGTTATCTCAGATCCAGTGACGGGTGTGTGGAGAAACAGTACCAGAGAGGCTCTTCAGATGTGTTACTGCATAGCATGAAGGAGGGCTGGTAGTCTGTACAGTAAAGGGGGTCCGATTCCCTTGTAGTCTGCGCTGTAGTTGAAGGTAAACAGAAAGGCTGCCTGGACGAGCCGTATGTCAGAGCTGGGTGCGGTCGTCTGGGATAGGGTAAAGACTCGAAGTCTGGGTTCTGACAAAGGGAAACGATGGAAAGGAACTCTGTTCCAGAATGAAGGGTGTTTCTATGAAATGTGTTACGGTCCCAGTTTCTTGCAGTAAAGCGGGGGAGGCTCTGGGAATCAATGATCCTATAATTCAAGTTAGGGGTTAGAGAAAGGCAGAATTTAGCAGAGAAAAAGCTCCTAGAAACGGAAACTTACAGAGCTTCTTGTTGTAGTGTAGTGACGTGTCGGACAGCGGAACTGCTACTATATTTTGTCACGTGACTATCTGCCGGCGTCCAGTCCATGCGTGAGAATCCAACGCCCACAGCTGAAACTAAACAGGTACCAACACCGCCCATTTTAGGAGGGGCCAGGAACAAAGAATGACAAACCCTGCCGCAATGCCACAAAGACCAACGGCGGTAATGGGATGTAACAGACATGGTGTGATTGTCCTCCACCCTTTTCCAACAGTGGGAATTGTGTTCATTCTGTATTATATTAAGGTTCAGTTGTGCCCTTTGTTTTTGTGAAGGCACCTGTCATGCTCACTTTCTTTCCTCCTGGTAGCATCCATAACCTATTTGTGTAAGGGGTTATCTCTTCCAAGCTCTACCATCACCCTTTTGAACGCATTGTGTACTGTATAGGTTCAGGCTTTTCCCCTACTAATTCTTCCAAGTCAGACCACTGTGCCTCTTTCTCTGGGCTGACGCCTGTGGATGAGCCTTGCGTGGCTCCCTCCTCTTCCTCATTTTCACTTTATGCCTCTCCACATCTGAACATATTGTCTCACAATTGTCATCACTGTCTTCATCTTCTCGGTCCTCAAAATCTAATCGTTTTGGAGGGTTTGTCCCATATATTCCCTTCAGTGCTTTCTCCAATAAACTCTGTTCTCTCTGTGGAGACCCTACTATGCTCCTTTTCACCTTACAGATAACACCACTGTCCCTCCTGCTTCTGTATAGGTTGCCAACCGGCCTTCGTATCGCTGTTCCCTCATCTTCGTTGGGGAAGAGTATGATTTTTCATCATCTCCTCCATTTTTCTAAAGTGTTTCTCTTTCACGTTCCTGTTTCTTACTTTCCTCCTTCCGCCAAAGTATGTGCTCTTTAACAAGCCTTTTAACTTCCTTTTGCCGTCTCTCTTGGCTCCAATCTATCTGTCTCTCCCTTTCTTCTATTTCCCTTGCTCTCTTTTCCTCTGCATCCTTTTGGCTTTTCCCTTTCTTCCTTATACTTTCTAACTCTTTCCCGGTCTTCACTTTCCTCTTTCTTCTAGTTCCCTTCTCATTTCTTCCTGTCGTTTCTTCTCCTTTTCTTTGTTCGCTTAATATTTTTTTCCCTTTCTTCTACTTTCTCCATTATCTCACCCCATTCTCTTTCTTCCGCCTCTTGCTTCCTTCTCTGTTGTGTCTCTGCTTCCTCTTTTTCCTTTCTCCTTTTAACCTCCCCTTCTTGGTCTTTAGAATAGTCTATATTCCTTCCGTCTAATTTGATTAATATCTGTCCTCTCAGCCACTCATTTGGAATAATCATTGTCTCTTCCTTGTCATTCTGCCTAGTTTCCTGTCTTTGCATCCCTTCTTCAATCTAGGTTAGCTTTGCCTAGTTTGCAGCGCTCGCTATACTCATCGTGCACAGACACTGCCTTTTGATTATTTAACTTGGCTCCATTTATAGCATCTTCATTGCTGTAAGCGGGAGGCGCATATGTGGGGTTAGTGTTGCCTGCCACTACTGATTCTTTCAATGGATAGAATAACTGTCCTTCGTCTGGCAGATCGATGCTGTGTGGAGGAGGAGCCGAGGGTACTGTGCCCTGCCCTTTATGGTGCTTAAGCATCCACTCCGTTGCGGTGGATCTTCCACCCAGTCCCCTAGGTTTGCCATAACTATAAAAAAGCCAATCTCTTATGCAGTTTATTCCTTTATACACAGCATGTAAATATGTGGTCATGTGTTGCAGCACTGATTTCGAAAGAGTGGCTTCGTGGGGCCAGGGTAAAAATATTTTGCCTGCTGTGCCCCGAACCCACTGCGTGCAATACTTCTGGATGTTGTCCTTGTATCTCGGCAGGGATTTACACAGGTGTACAAGAGCCTCCATAATGGCACATCATGTTCTTGACTGACAATACTTACTCAGAAAAATGCAAATCTACTATCCCTTCACTCCTCCTTCACAAACCCTTAACAATATTTTCTTCAATTGCCAACACTTTCTGCACCTCTTTCCAAGCCTCTCGGCTTCAATAACAACAATTTGCGCGCACACCACAAATGCTGCCCATGCTCAGGACTCTGCCACTTGAGTCCAAACCAAAACTCCAAATGCTCTTTGATATAAACCAATGTTTATAAGTCCTCATTTTCACAACCTGAACCACTTCCACTGGCACCAGCAATCTCTACACATATGGGGGCATCCTAAAGGCACCCTTAATATGGCACAATCAATAAACCCCTATGGCAGTCTTCCTGCCTTACTCTGACAAGGTATCCTCGTTTCTCTTAAAACTGATCCAATGGGGCATAGCGCCCTCTTCTTCGACTATCTTTCTTACTTCTTAATAATTTAATACCCCATTCCAGTGTTTAGGGCACCACCTTCTATAACCCTAGCATTAGGTTTCCTCTCCTAAATAAAACTCTATCACTCTTCTTCAATATTATACAAAACAAAATTCCTCCCACCTTCATTAGTCAATTCAATGCACTGATACTTCTATCCGTGGATCAGCCGAGCACTTCGGTATCGATCCTCCCTCTATCGGCCATTCTGCCTTTGCCCTACGGGCAGAGGAGCGGGCAGGATTTTCTCCAAGAGGGCTCACGATGACCGTCTTAGATCACAAGTGGTTTTCCGGTCTCCACAGGTCACTCCGCAATCCTCAGGCTTGCATTGGGAAGTCTCGACAATTTTGAGGTCTCTGGGCAACCATCCAGCTCCGCTACCATATTTAACGGTGGGGCAGAAGGTCCCAGCCCTGAGTTGACCAGAAAGGCCCAGGAACGGAACAGTCAAGGTAAATGACAAAGGCCTGTTTTATTAACAATCCAGCTAAAACAGGGACAGCAGCTAACACAAATTGTCTTTGCGTGCTCATTAGTTTTGAGCTCGACAACAGGTTAAAAGCACAACTCATAACTCACATCACATTACATTCCTCGTTACAAAAACCTACGGGAAGGTGGGATTGGTTAGGTGAATCATCTATGTATACAATCCACAAGGGTTAATCTTTTCATTGGTCATGTGCTATCTGATGGCTCCACCTCAGACCACCTTCAAATTGATAGGTGAATACAAGTCATCCCACACTACTTCACTGGCCGATGCAACAGTTGCAAAACAACGTTATTGGAGGGGGAAGAATTGGTTGGCATTGGCTTTGCCAACCTTGACTATTTGGCAGTTCATCAGCACATGATCAACTATACTAGTGGGGGAGCTACATCAAGGAGTTTCTTTTCCCAATGATAAAACACCATCTCTGATTTCCTAGGCTACGAGCCATGATTCTCAGCTTTTAACTTAGCTTTGTCTTGTTTCTTTGTTCTGAGAATTTGAGGGGAGTGAAGGCCTCAGTCCATATGTGTCTGGAGTTATTGAATGGCTCCTGTTCTCCAACTTTAAGTCGTGGGTGAGGAGACCACGATTTTGATTATTCTGCTTGACATTTACTAGGATTTTAATCTATTTTGATGCTGGCATCTTTAACCTTCCCGTCCACTGGTGACTTGATTGAGATAATTTTATTCCAATATTAAGCCTTAATTAATGGGCACCTGGTCTTCAAGGGCTGTTTGTTTCTGTATTTAATCTAAGAGAAATGTGCCTTGCTCTTGGGAATTATGATCTTCTGTTCTCTTTGGTGCTAGTCCAGACCTCCCTTTTCTACCGTGATCTTGGCAGGAGTTGTGCAGCTA
Organism: Ambystoma mexicanum; assembly: GCF_040938575.1. Taxonomy (NCBI): domain Eukaryota; kingdom Metazoa; phylum Chordata; class Amphibia; order Caudata; family Ambystomatidae; genus Ambystoma; species Ambystoma mexicanum. Next base: position 485,112,097 of record NC_090931.1, on the reverse strand, counting down.
CCATCTAGTCTGCTCGGATCTATGCCTTTAGCTAATTCAGCGAATCTATGCTTCCTGCAGCTTCAATGTTTCCCATTCACTCCAACGTGGCTGTGCTCCATTTTATTCTAAATGGCCCTCGTTACTGTTGCATTTCTGAATTGAGCAAGCATTACATGTATTCTTATGTGCCTTTTGTTTCAGCATGTATATCAAGTATATGTTTTCTAGAGTATTTTGAATGCAGGTAACATTCTTCATGCCTAAATACAGTTTGACCCAGTGTTTGTGTAACTTCATGTTGAGTACTTATCTGCTTCGTGTCTAATGCATTTACTTGTGTCAGTTTCAGTAGTGACTGCTTTTGTCATCTTTGATTATAGCATGTCCATGTCAGCTAGAGCTTGTAGATTCATTTCTTTTTCAATCGCTCCAGGGGTAAGGCTGGGTTGTCTTAGCGAGTACTGTCTCTTGTATTTACGTGCGGTATGGCGACAGACACCATAAATTATGGACTCCTCTCGTTCTTATGGTATAGAGGCGGGGGAGGGTCCGACGCTATGAATGATGCATTCATGTGCCTCTCAATACATATTTCCATAGTCAATGTTGGGGTGGCTGATGAAGGATCAAATGAGAAATAGGGGTTAGAGTTACCCGCGCCATACGGCGATGTTGACATGAAGTTGCAATTTAATGGTTACATGTCTTTATATCGAAACCCACACATTGAAAGACAGGTTTACCAACATTTTTTTTACCAAAAACATATTTATCGAAATGCTATTGACAAAATGCAAACAGTTCATGTACCAAAACATGTTTACCGAAAATAACAATTATCGAATGTACATAGAGCCCACCTAGAAAGCTTTTAACATAAACGGCTGGAAAACTGAAAATACACTTACCACTGCGAACTGGGAAACTCTGGAAACCGAAGACTCAACAGACAAATCCAAAAGAGTGAAATCCATCCAGGAAGAACCAAAAACTCAATCATTCAAGAACAGAAAAAAAGCACTGAAAACGTTTTTTAAAAAACATAACAGATCCAACACACGATCCGGGAAACCCATCAAAAAACAGAAAATAATCCAAGGTGAGTTACATGAAGTCCACAAACAAACCCAGAAATCCATCCGAAACAAGGTGGAAAAAAAGTTTTTAAAAACATTAACGGACCCAAAATACGTTCCGGGAAAACCATTGAAAAACCATAATCCTAGACGAAAAAACCCTTGAATCCATCCAAAAACTGCAAAATATCCATAGAAGGGAACAAAAAAGAAAAGAAAGGCCCCTTTGTCTCCGATGGATGAAATCCAAAACAGCCGCAATGGATCAAATACATCCGAATGGAAAAAATGGCTGAAACAGCGACACCAAGTGGACAAAAAATATTGTAACAAAAGAAACTTGTGTTAAATAAGTTGAAATGGAATGTTTCAATATAATAGTATATTTTTAGGTTTCCAAGATGAAATGTTTCAATATATAAAACATTCGATATAAGTAATTCAATAAAAGAAATTCAATAAAAGTGGTTTTGAAATTAATCCATTCAATATATAAACACTGTATACCCAATTTAACATTTATCTAGTGTAGTTAATGGGAATGGGATAAGTGTTACTTTGCGTTTAAGTTGATACATTTTAGATTTGCACATGCGCAGCATTTTAGATTTGCACATGCGCAGCAAGATAAATGTCAAGACTGCCAATGCAAATATAAACAACATAGGTATGGTGTGCCACGTAGCACCTGAAAGTTGGGTAACAAGGAGCTTCATATGCAAACCTTTATGTTGTGCAGTTACAGACATACATCCTCCAATACAAGAATGTTCACATCAAATCAGAGCATAGTGACAAACAGATTAACAGGCCATATAAAACAGATATAAGAAACTGTGGGTGTCAACACTTGTCCCAATTACTGGGCTGGATCTGTCATTCGTAAATCTTCCTGGAATGGCTGCCATATGTCCTTGGGTCTGCAGCTGGGTGCCACCAGAGAGACATCTCTCCTCATTCTCGTTCGCAAAGGACAGTTCTTTAAGCCATACTTCAAAGTCAGGGGCTACTTCTGATTTCCAACAATTTAATATACATTTCTTAGCAATCATTCATCCCAAGTTAAACAGGCGACGTATCTTAACCGGCACCTTGCCGATGTCTCAAACAAGTATTTCGGGGGTGAAAGCGTGGAGGGTATGGCATTGATCTCATGTAAACCCTTAGCTACTAGTTGCCAGAACTGGGCAGCCCGTGGGCAGCTCCAGTACATATGTATAGAATCAGCTACATCAGCGCCACATTTTGCGCACTGTCCTGTTGCCTCTAGTGAGAACAGGGCAACTCTTGTGGGGGTGTAGTGCAGTCGATTTAGTATAGTGAATTGTATCAATCTGTGCCTGGCATTTAGAGATACCTCCTTGGTAAGTTGGCACCAGCAGAACCAATGTACGTCGTCAATCAAATCAAGGTGTTTAAGTCTAGTTCCCACTTCACAATAGCCCCCTGTGTAAATTCCTGGGATCCCTGGCATGCTCTATACAATCTGGACACCCACCTCCTAGAGTCCCTGCCAGAAACCACAGTCCCCAAAAGCTTGCACTCAATGTGCTCAACGAGAAGAGAGGGACATTGCTTAATATAGTATTGCAGTGTTTTGGTTGGACTATTCACAGTTTTTTCAGAGAAGTTTGTATAAGTGAAAAAAAGAAACATTTGGGAACAGATCATGCAGCATCACTGTTACGTTGGGTTCCCATGCATTCTGAATATCCTTGTCATATATCATGGTGGGGAGGCCTGGGCAGTTCCATAAAGTGATTGCACTACAGTAGGGGTTAGAGACTCAGAGTCTCCTAAATAATCTAGCCCATGCATTCACCGGTGTACGGACTGGGTCAAATGTGCATGTGTCCGCATATTGATTGGGAAGAACGACGGTTCCGAGGCTCGATGGGGAGGCGCTGTGCCCCTCAAGGGCTGTATGTATCGGGCGCACCCGAGGGGAGTACCAGAAGCTGGAAAATTGTGCCTGTGCTACCTCATAGTATAGTTCGAAGTCGGGGGCTTGCAGGCCACCCTGTTCATTTGGTCTTGTCAATCCCTCCCACCTCATCTGCGGGGCCCCAGAGCCCCACACAAAAACAATTGCCAAGGAGCGCAACCTGACAAAGAAGGCACGACCCAGCCAGACAGGGATTTTGGAGAAGTAATATAATAGTTTAGGAACCAGAATCATCTTCAGTATTGAGAGCTTGCCATACAAGGAGACTGGGAGTCTAGCCAATAGACCCAGCTTGTCTGCCAGTGTCGATAAGTATACCTCATGATTTCCAGCTAACATGGAACGATGCGTGCGAGATACCGCTATGCCCAGATATTTGAACCCATCAGGGACCCATCTGAACCTAGCAAAGTCTGCCGGGGCCCGAGTGATTTCGGTCAACGAGAACAGTTCCGATTTAGATTCATTAATACAATACCCTGAGTGGGCAGAGAACTTGCGTATCTCCTCAAGTAATGGAGCCAAATTTAGGACTGGGTTACGTATGTACAACAATGTATTGTCAGCATAGAACAAAATTAGTTGTGGCGGACCATTTATATGAAGACCACGGTGAAACTGTTTGAGTCGCATTATGCAAGGAAGAGGCTCGATTTTGAGCGCGAAAAGCAAAGGGGATAGTGGGCAGCCCTGTCTTGTGCCACGTCCCTCCAAGAATAAGGATGAAAGCGTGCCACCCATATGAACTCTGGGAGCTGAGTAAGCATATAGCAAACTGACAAATTGAAGGAAACAATCCCCCAGGCCGATCCGCCGCAAAACCGCAAATAGGAACTGCCAGTAGACCGAATCGAAAGCCTTTTCGGCATCAAGTGAGGCAGCAACCGCCTGTACTTGCGGATTGATCTGGGAAATAATGCCAAACAGTCTACGCAGGTTGATTGCCGTTGAGCATCCGGAGATTAACCCAGATTGGTCCGGATAAACCAGATGCAACATGTGGGGGAGGAGACGGGTAGACAGTAATTCAGCAAAAATCTTAGTATCTGAATTAATCAGGGAGAGGGGCCTATATGGCTGGCCTATTGGGTTTCAGTAAGACCGCCTCTGAAAGAGAGAGGGGGGTAGTCGGCCCATCAGGAGTGACTCCTCCCATAGTTGCAATAATTTGGGGCAAGGATATTACGAAACTCTTTGTAAAACTCAATGCCTAAGACATCAGGGCCAGGGCCTTACCGGAAGGGAGTGATATGATAGCATCAGTAATTTCACCCAGAGTCAATGGTTGGCTCAGTGCCAGTTGCGCCTCATGTGACACCACCAGAAGTGCTATCTCGTCCAGATAACTCTCCAGCTCGGCACTGGTGCATTGGTCCGAATTTGAGTATAAAGATTTGTAGTACCGATGGAATGTGTTCAGGGGCGGTAAGGAGGTTGCCAGAAGATCTCTTAATCCCTGTGATATGTTGCATCCCCTTCTCGGATCTAACAGCATTTGCAAGAAGTCTACCTGGTCTATCTGCCTCCCCGTACCATCGTGCCTGAATGGGTAAATACATCAGTCGAACCTCTTCATCCGCCTAAACCTTGTTAGGTTACCATTAATGAGACCTAGTATTGCTCGGTTCTATGTGTTACCATATTCATTCTCAAGCTTCCTGAGGTCTGACTCTACATTGCCTAACTCCCGTCGAGTCTCCCTAAGTGTACCTGTCATGATTCCTGCCCCTCATGTCCCCAGCCCTCCAAGATGTCAGGCTGGAGCCAGGCCACAATCACCTACATGGCCCTCAAGGGCCTCTCCATCCCTCCAAAGACCCACTTGGAGTCAGACTTGGCGCTTGTGGCACCAGACTCACTCACTACCATAGGATAACATTGGGGATTGGACTTGTAGTGCATTGATGGGGGCAAGATGGATGCCCCCACATATTTCGGTTCCCCGAACTGCATGTGCGGTCTAGTCTTTTGGGTGTGGTTCAGCCCAGAGGCACCTGGGATACCCAGAGACTATTTAAGCCAGACCCAGGCTGAGAAACATGCTTTGCGTTTTCTGCACCTGCAGCGTGACACTCACCGTGTTCGGATCGGTCTCCAGTAGGCCTGCATCTTTCTTCTCCGCTCAGCTCCTGCAAGAACAAGAACACCGTTAGGAACAGCCTTACCTTGCGGCGCTTCTGCCCATCAGTCATGGCTCCTTCTGTTCTGCGGGCATCTTCGGCGGTGTCATTCCCATCCCGGCACGCCGCGTCCTAAGGAAAAGGGAAAAGAATAGAAAAAAGGCATTAGTAAGCATTCTCAAATCTTCGCTTATTTTTAAATACTGTACGAGCTTCAAACGCTTACCTGAATCCCAGCCACTCTGGTTGAACTCTGTCTCCGGAACTTCTCATCCATCTACAAGAGGGAAAAGACACTCCAGGTTAGCGTGGAAACATCTAGAGGCGCCGCATACCGCGCTTACCCAGCGCATTTGTTCTTCATAACCGGCATCCATGCTGAAAAAGTCACGGCACCTAAAAGACACAGAAAAAGAACTCAGTTCAATGCAAATACGAAAGGGTTGCATCGCGCATCATGCTCTCACTCACCTTCAGCGCTACCCATCTCAGCAGCAGGCCGCCATCCCCGGACGCCGGCCATCATCTAAGGAAGGAAAGGAACGAAGTTAGAGAACTGTTCAAAAGACTCATTATACTAACCTGTCGGACTCTTGCCAGTGAAGTAACTAGGCAGCAACGAGCCTGCATCAATCAACGCACCCCTGCGCTGAAGGCAGGACGGAGAGCACACTATCCAAGAAAACAAGGTGAGCTGTGGATCAAAGGGAAGGGTTGGACCCCGGGGAAGAAGGGGTTGAAGGACACAGAGACAATAGGGAGTTAATCTCTACCAGTCCTGTGTTTCAGGCCCAGTCTCCAGTCGAATAGCCTCCAGGGAAGGGTTCGAGGTCGTAAGAGGTCAGAACAGGCTGAGTGACATCCCCGTGGATACCAGGTGAGCATTACAGTACCAGAGTTTATAGAGATCACCTCCCCTCTAACCCACACCTTGAAAGCCTCCCAAACCGTGTGGCGATGCTGCACTATCCCTTCATTTTGAGGAAGAGAATCTACCACTGCATTGCAGAGCGTCTCAAGGAGGACTTGGTCTAGTAGGCATGCAGATGGCATGCACCACAAGGGACGTGGTGGCCGATCCATCCCACAGTACAGTCAATCTGATGGGAGAGTGAACCGAGATTGTTCGAGGGAGGATCCTACAGTCCTGTATTTTTGCTGTTAAAGAGGCCGAGACCAACCAGTAGTCAATCCTGGAGTGAGCGTCATGTACTAATCAGTAGTATGTATGCTCACGCGTACCAAGGTTGCGGTCTCTCCGTGCATCCACTAATTCAAAGTGTTTCACAATATGCAAAATTATGCGGCCCGCATTCGATAGTTCACGTTGAGTCTCTGTGGAGCGATCAAGCACAGAGTCGAGGATTGAGTTGAAGTCGCTTCCCCCAAAAGATACATGTACTGGCTCCATTTCCCGGCCATAGAATTCATGGTAGTTTATATTAGGGCCATATGTATTTACCAGTGTGTGAGAGAAGGGCCTCAACAACCGGTGGGGGGTGTCTGTACTTCCGCTCCCTATATGGTGGAGGGGAGGCACAGGAGACCCCAGCCAAGATTCTCTATTACGGTAGCAATGGTCGAGCAATCAAGGCCTAGCTTCTCAGGAGGTGATGCAGGCTGGTTCTTAAGTACAGTGTAGTCCCCAAGCCCCCACAAAGGAATATCCACGCTCTGTATTGGTTAGAACACAGTCTTTATATAATCAATATTCAAGGTTATGTACATTTATCATAATAACTCACTTTGTACTCCGGGAAAATCAACAATGGCAAATATATACAACTCTACAGTGGTACCACCCTTTGTATTAGATCTCATTAAATTGTATGAACAATCCTGTACAATGTCACACAGACCAATAGAGTGAAACCAACAATAGAGAGAGGAGAGAAAGTAAGATGATTGAGCAATAGGCAGAATGCTGGCCCCTACCACTAGGCACAGTTCTGTGTGGAGATCCCCCCACTTGGGCAACCTGTAAAACAAAGATGTAGCGCACGCCCAGTCCATATATTGCTCTGTAAGTCTTATTCTCTCCTATAATGTTTTTACCCCCCCAATGTACCTGGTGGAGTCGAGCTCCTTGAAGAGGCGTCGACAAACATCGAGGAACTCGTTGTTCGGCGACGGGGAATCGACGGCCCTTCTTGAATGCCTTCCCTTTCAAGCGGGAGGCACGGGGCGTCGAACGTCCGTCGACAAACGAGGTAGAACGATGTCGATGAGGCGGCAGCTTCGTCCGAGCGGTGCTCGTCGGCGTCGGAGCGTCGGCGTCCTGCAAGACAGAGGCGTGCGGGGCACCTCGGTGACAATAGTTCTGGACCGCAAAGATTGTAGAGACGGAGGCCCAGCAAGGGCGTCGAGTCGTTCGAGTCTTTGGGGTCTTCGGGTGGCGGGAAACCCACCGGCAGGTTTCTCCTCGGCGCGTTGGTCGTCCTCGACTTTCTCCGGCAGGATAAGCGGTCGACAATGCGGTCGAGAGAGTCCTTCGATTGAATGTTCTTAGGCAAAGGAGCGGACGGCTCCGGTCGTCGGCGGCACAGCGTCAAGTGGTTCCCACGGCTGGGCAACACAACTTCGACGGGCCTCCAGCGGTTACACAAACCTGCGAACCCTGGTCGACGGCAATGGACTTCGACGGCGTCGATGTCCGGGTGCTTCACTTCGATCTCCTCGGCGGTCCCGTCTCGGGTCGACAGCCTTTCGAGGGTCTGTCTTCCAGGGCGTTTCGGCGAAGATGGAGCGGTGCTCGATGGTCCCGCGGAGCACGGGAAGAGGGCGCCTTACCAGGTCCTCTCTCGGGTCAGCCCTCGACGATCTCGTCAGCCTTCAGATCGGTCGAAGCAAATGCCACAGCAAGTCTTCTTCTTTCAGCGGGACGTCGAGGATCAGCAGTTCCAGTTACTCTTAGAGTGGAGACTCAGCTCCAGAACGCTGCTGAACACAATGGTCGCTTCTCAACCAATGGTTCCTTCTGAACACTTTTCCAGTGGTGAGAGGTCCCCAGATATACTCTCCTGTCTCTCATCCACACTGCTGGCACACTCTCAGCAGCCAATCACACAGCAGGGCATTCATGCAGTCAGTCAGCCAATCAGGCACACAGTGCATTCAGGCCACACTCCTCCCTTCCAGACACTCACAACAAGAAATGTGGATTGGGACAAGTACCCAGCCATTCAACACTACACACTGCATTCAGGCCAGTTTCGGGCAGGGCTGTCTCAGTCTTTGTCTCTCATGCCAGAAACCAGACAACCACAACAAGAAGTGTATATTGGTCACACACTCCATTCACCCAGGTCCCACCCACAGGAGGTACCCACAACATACAGACACTGGGAAGGCTCCAACTAGTCTAGCTGGGCCTTCACAACAATACCATATATGGAACTTCCACCCAACAGCCAGTCAGGGGGAAGGGACAGAGACAGGGCTTCCCAGGACTTTGGGAAAACAAGTTAACAGGCAATAGAAAGCAAGAGGCCACAGGGGCCATCTTGTTTCCTATCAGGAATCAACAGATCCCAATGGCAGGGCCTGGGTGTCCCAAAATGGAGGACACCCGGAGCACCTGTCAATTTCAGCACGGAGCTGCCACCAGCCCATACCCTGCTCTGGGGCCACCCACAGGTGCCCAAAAACATACACTAGGGGCACAGGGTTGTACCCCTACCCATGGGTGCAATAAGGGTATCCCATGGGTCTGTTCACCAAACCAAAAGGGAGAGCTGCACTGCCAGGAGTCCCACATGGACTCCGGGGCAGAAAACATAACAGAACACACGGTAAAAAGCAGTAAAAGGACAAGGATTCAGAGGCCCTATCCCTCAGATGCATTTCCAGCATCACAGTCGCCCCCCCCAGACTGAGGTGGAGGGTGTCTAATCTCCCACGGGATAGACACCCTCATCCAGACGGTCAACATACCTTCTGGAAAGGCCATCTGCATTATCGTGACTCTTCCCTGGTCTGTGCTCTATGGTGAAGTCTAGCCCTTGCAGGCTAATGGACCACCTGAGCAATTTCGGGTTCTCACCCTTCATCTGCATAAGCCACTTCAGGGGCTTATGATCTGTTTGGACCTTGAAGGTAGACCCCGTAAGGTAGGGCCTAAAACGCCTAAGGCTCCAAACTATGCTAAAACACTCCTTTTCAACAGTAGCCCACCTAAGTTCTCTACCCTTGAGTTGTCTACTGATGAATATGATAGGGTGTTCTCTCCCTTTGTCATCTAACTGGGACAAGACAGCTCCAATTCCGGTGTCGCAGGCATCCGTCTGGACGATAAAGGGTCGGCTGTAGTCAGGCGCACACAACACAGGTGCCCTGTACAGACTTTCTTTCAAGCCATCAAAGGCCCTCTGACAGTCTTCGGTCCAATTAACCTTCCTAGGCTGCTTGGGTGACGTTAGAGCTGTCAGAGGTGCAGCTATGGTCCCATAGTCTGCCATGAAATTGCGATAGTACCCAGTCAGGCCCAAAAAGGCCCTCACCTGGGTTTGAGTAGTGGGAGTCTCCCAGTTCTGTACATCCTGTACTTTACTGGAGAGAGGTTGGATTTGACCCCCTCCTACCTCATGACCAAGATAGGTAACTTTCCCCTGAGCTATCTGGCACTTGGTGGCCTTGATAGTGAGGTTAGCTCTTTTCAAGGCCTGCAACACCTTATCCAGATGTGTCAAATGCTCTTCCCAGGTGGAACTGTAGACGGCAATGTCGTCTAAGTAAGCCACACAAAAGGCTTCCAGCCCCCTGAGCGCATGGTTGACCAATCTCTGGAAGGTGGCAGGGGCATTCTTCAACCCAAAAGGCATGACCCTAAACTGGTAGAGTCCCTCAGGTGTTGAGAAGGCCGTCTTTTCCTTGGCATGGTCCGTCAGAGCTATTTGCCAATAGCCTGAGGTAAGGTCAAAGGTGCTCACAAACTTGGCAGCACCTATGGTGTCCACGAGCTCATCAGCCCTGGGCAATGGGTGCGCGTCAGTTTTGGTGACGGCATTGACTCCTCGGTAGTCCACACAGAACCTCCAATCCTTGGTACCCGCCTGGGAACTTGCCTTGGGGACAAGGACCACTGGACTGGACCAGGGACTGGTTGAGGGTTCAATAACACCCAGATCCAACATCTTGGCGACCTCAGCCTGGATGTGGTTCTTGACGGTATCTGACATACGGTAGCACCTGCTTTTGACAGGCACACTGTCACCACGGTGTAAGGCCTGGCTTCAGTGAAAACAGAGAGGCATACTGTTGGAGCAAAGCCCTACAGGCCCTCTGTTGCTCTGTTGTCAAATCTGGAGAGAGATGTACTCCCTCCACTGAGCCATCCTGAGGGTTGCCATGCAGCAAATCAGGAAGGGGCTCACTCTCATCCTCTTTTTGCCCGGAAGCTAGCAAGAGACATGAGACTTCGGCTCGTCGGTGGAAAGGCTTGAGCCTGTTGACATGGAATATCTGAGGGGCTACCCCAGCGGCTCCCATATCAACCAGATAATTGACTTCGCCCATCTTGGAGATGATCCTGAAGGGTTGCCAAAGCTCTAGGCTTGGTAGGCTCCATCACAAGGATTTCCTGTCCCGGAGTCCAATCCACTTGTGAGGCTTTAAGGTCATGCCAGTACTTATTCAATTCCTGGCTGGCCTTGAGATTTGCTGTTGCCTACCCATCATCTGTGTCATCCTCCGTCTGAGGCCTAACACATAGTCCCCCACTTGCTTGGCGGGACCCGGAGGGGTGGCTTCCAAGCCTTCCCTGATCAAGGCGAGGGGCCCCCTCACGGGATGTCCAAAGAGTAACTCAAAGGGGCTGAAACCAACACCCTCTTGAGGTACCTCCCTGTAAGCAAACAGCAGGCATGGCAGGAGGAGATCCCATTTCCTCCTTAGGGGTTCTTCCAAAGCCCCTAGCATGCCCTTGAGAGTTTTATTAAATCTCTCAACCAGACCATTGGTCTGGGGGTGGTAAGAGGTGGAGAACTTGTAGGTTACCCCGCACTCTTTCCACATGGTTTTCATGTAAATAGACATGAAGTTGGATCCTCTGTCAGAGACAACCTCCTTGGGGAATCCAACACGGGTGAAAATGCCCAGGAGAGCCCTGGCAACCACCTTGGCAGTAACAGTCCGAAGGGGTATCGCCTCAGGGTACCTGGTGGCATGATCTACCAAGACCAGGATGAACCGATGTCCACCTGAAGTGGGAGGGTCAAGGGGACCGACGATGTCGATGCCCACCCTCTCAAATGGTGTGCCAACCACTGGCAACGGCTGCAGTGGGGCAATGACACTGCCTCCAGTCTTGCCAGACAACTGACAAGTTGGGCAGGTCCTGCAGGGGGACTCCACCTCTACTCCCATCCGTGGCCAGTAGAAATGGGCAGAGAGCCTCTGCTTAGTCTTCTTGGTCCCAAGATGACCAGCCAAGGGCACCTCATGCGCCAACTGCAGTAGGAAGGGCCTATAAACCTGGGGTACCACCAACCTCTTGCGGGCACCAGGTTCAGGCTTAGTGGGCTCACTAACAAGGAGCTCACCCTCCCAATAAATCCGGAATGTCCTAGGCACTTCTCCTTGTGCCTGGGCCAGGGCCTGTTTCCTCAGTCCCTCGAGAGAGTGGCACTCTCTCTGTCCCTTACAGAAGTCCGCCCGGGAGGGTCCCCCTTCAGCTAACAAGCATTGAAGGTCAGGATGATCCTCTGGGTTGAGAACCTCTCCCACAGGAGAGTCTTCTGTCTCTTCTCCCACAGGAGTTGAGTTTGGGTTTCCCACTGGACCCAGCCCGTCCGGAGCATGGATCCCAATGGGTGCTGTCGGAACAGCAGGAAGAGAAGATGCTCCCTCCACAGAGGTGGCCTTCTTGGTCTTCCTTCTTCTTGCCTTAGGCCTCGCCTTTGGCTCGGGTACCTGACCCACAGCCAGACCCGGTGTCACCTGTGACCTAGTGACTGCAGCAGCAGTCATGGGAAGACCATCCGAGATCAACCCCAACTCTACTAGATCGTTTCCTAACAAAATGTTAGCAGGGACATTGTCCTGAACCAGGACAGGAAGCTTTGCCGTCTTGTCTCCAATCATGAGTGTGACTAAGGCTACAGGTGATAATTTGGGAGGCCCACCAGCTAACCTGGTGGTTTGCAGAGGAGCACCTGTATAGTCCTCTGGCTTGAGCAGGGTCCTGTCCACCACTGTCATGCCTGCCCCAGTGTCTCTCAAACCAGTAGAAGGCTGGCCATTCAAGAGGACACTTCTCAAAAACCTACGGGTGTTCTGTGGGATAGTCGCCAGTACTTCTGCATACTGGTCCCAGGCCCCAAGGGACACTAAGGAAATCTCCACCGGAGCACCAAATGTGATCCCGGCAGAGGAGGGGAGGACGGTGGCCTCCACCTCAGACACGGGGTAAGGGTAGGTCAGGCTGACAGCCTGTACTCCAAGTGCCTTACCTTTACACTTGGGGTCACCCCTTTTGTGATCCAGAGCCCCACAGTCCCAACAAGCGCAGGAGTGCGGGGTACAGTACTGGAACCACTGGGAGCCTGCTTTGCAGCAGGTGGACCACTACTCTTATTCCCACCCCCAGATGACTTATCCCGACACGATTTTTGGGTCATAGGAGAGGAAGGTTTTGGTTTACCCGACTGTGACTGCTTGGGGGACTCCTCAGCTTTCTGAGAGGCCCCCTTCTCTTTGTCCTTGTCCTTCCCACTAGAGTCCTTAGGGGACACCCGGTGGGAGACCCACTTGTCAGCCAACCTAGCCAGCTTAAAGGGGTCCAAAATGTTCTGGTCAGCCACATACTGACGCAGCTCTGGTGAACAGGCTTCAGAGAAATGCTCAAAAAACAAGAGGTGGGACAATTCAACAAAAGTCTTAACCTTGTATCCATCGATCCACCCCATCATGTTCATGTGCGCAGCACTCACCCAGTCAACCCAAGACATATTCTCCTTTTTCTTAAAATCCCTGAACCTTCTAAGGTATTGGGTAGGTGTCTTGCCGAACTTGGCAATCAAAGCAGACTTCATACACTCGTACTGACCCCTTTCTTCCACACTCAGCTTCAGAATACAGTCATACCCGGTTTGAGGCACTCTGCTTAACAAACACTTCGCCCAATCTCTTTTATCAACATCATGAATCGCACAAGCCATTTCAAACGCTTCGATCCATTGGAGGATATCCGAACCCTCCACAAATACACCAACCAAATCTTTCATAAACTTGGTGGCTGGGGACCTGACACTCTCACTGGTTTTAGCTGAAGTCTCCACTCTAGCTTTCTCTAGCTGGATTCTCTGACATTCAGTGTCCTGGCTCTTGAGTTCAAGGTCCTTATTTCTGAGTTCAAGATCCCTATTCTTGAGCTCCACTTGTTGAGCCAACTCCTCTTTCTTAAGCTCAGCATCTATTTCCAACTTGCGGTATTCAAAGGCCAATTTCATCCTTAATAACTCAAGCTCCAAGGGATGGCTGGAGTTTGGAACAGAGGCAGCAGGAATGGCGGCATTCCCAGAAACAGATTCAGCAGAAACCCCAGGGGCAGAGTCCTCATTGGTTGCATTCCCCCCCTCATCAAGAGTTTCACTATCAGTCTGGTAGTCCACCAGGGCAGCTATAAGCTCGGCCCTAGACTTATCCAAAAAGTCTAACTCCCTGGCTTCACAAGCACTCTGGAGAGCCTCCAAGCTCATCCGAGTTAATTTGCCATTTGCAATAGACTCCATTGTTTGTAATGCAGTTATCTTGTACACAACTAAACCTTAATTTAATAAAGGGCAAATATCCTTTGTAAGTGGCACGGTTATACACTGATTCTTAAAACCATAAGCATCCCACCGCTTGCCACCAGTGTGAGAGAAGGGCCTCAACGACCGGTGGGGGGTGTCTGTACTTCCGCTCCCTATATGGTGGAGGGGAGACACAGGAGACCCCAGCCAAGATTCTCTATTACGGTAGCAATGGTCGAGCAATCAAGGCCTAGCTTCTCAGGAGGTGATGCAGGCTGGTTCTTAAGTACAGTGTAGTCCCCAAGCCCCCACAAAGGAATATCCACGCTCTGTATTGGTTAGAACACAGTCTTTATATAATCAATATTCAAGGTTATGTACATTTATCATAATAACTCACTTTGTACTCCGGGAAAATCAGCAATGGCAAATATATACAACTCTACAGTGGTACCACCCTTTGTATTAGATCTCATTAAAGTGTATGAACAATCCTGTACAATGTCACACAGACCAATAGAGTGAAACCAACAATAGAGAGAGGAGAGAAAGTAAGATGATTGAGCAATAGGCAGAATGCTGGCCCCTACCACTAGGCACAGTTCTGTGTGGAGATCCCCCCACCTGGGCAACCTGTAAAACAAAGATGTAGCGCACGCCCAGTCCATATATTGCTCTGTAAGTCTTATTCTCTCCTATAATGTTTTTACCCCCCCAATGTACCTGGTGGAGTCGAGCTCCTTGAAGAGGCGTCGACAAACGTTGAGGAACTCGTTGTTCGGCGACGGGGAATCGACGGCCCTTCTTGAATGCCTTCCCTTTCAAGCGGGAGGCACGGGGCGTCGAACGTCCGTCGACAAACGAGGTAGAACGATGTCGATGAGGCGGCAGCTTCGTCCGAGCGGTGCTCGTCGGCATCGGAGCGTCGGCGTCCTGCAAGACAGAGGCGTGCGGGGCACCTCGGTGACAATAGTTCTGGACCTCAAAGATTGTAGAGACGGAGGCCCAGCAAGGGCGTCGAGTTGTTCGAGTCTTTGGGTTCTTCGGGTGGCGGGAAACCCACCGGCAGGTTTCTCCTCGGCGCGTTGGTCGTCCTCGACTTTCTCTGGCAGGATAAGCGGTCGACAATGCGGTCGAGAGAGTCCTTCGATTGAATGTTCTTAGGCAAAGGAGCGGACGGCTCCGGTCGTCGGCGGCACAGCGTCAAGTGGTTCCCACGGCTGGGCAACACAACGTCGACGGGCCTCCAGCGGTTACACAAACCTGCGAACCCTGGTCGACGGCAATGGACTTCGACGGCGTCGATGTCCAGGTGCTTCACTTCGATCTCCTCGGCGGTCCCGTCTCGGGTCGACAGCCTTTCGAGGGTCTGTCTTCTAGGGCGTTTCGGCGAAGATGGAGCGGTGCTCGATGGTCCCTCGGAGCACGGGAAGAGGGCGCCTTACCAGGTCCTCTCTCGGGTCAGCCCTCGACGATCTTGTCAGCCTTCAGATCGGTCGAAGCAAATGCCACAGCAAGTCTTCTTCTTCCAGCGGGACGTCGAGGATCAGCAGTTCCAGTTACTCTTAGAGTGGAGACTCAGCTCCAGAACGCTGCTGAACACAATGGTCGCTTCTCAACCAATGGTTCCTTCTGAACACTTTTCCAGTGGTGAGAGGTCCCCAGATATACTATCCTGTCTCTCATCCACACTGCTGGCACACTCTCAGCAGCCAATCACACAGCAGGGCATTCATGCAGTCAGTCAGCCAATCAGGCACACAGTGCATTCAGGCCACACTCCTCCCTTCCAGACACTCACAACAAGAAATGTGAATTGGGACAAGTACCCAGCCATTCAACACTACACACTGCATTCAGGCCAGTTTCGGGCAGGGCTGTCTCAGTCTTTGTCTCTCATGCCAGAAACCAGACAACCACAACAAGAAGTGTATATTGGTCACACACTCCATTCACCCAGGTCCCACCCACAGGAGGTACCCACAACATACAGACACTGGGAAGGCTCCAACTAGTCTAGCTGGGCCTTCACAACAATACCATATATGGAACTTCCACCCAACAGCCAGTCAGGGGGAAGGGACAGAGACAGGGCTTCCCAGGACTTTGGGAAAACAAGTTAACAGGCAATAGAAAGCAAGAGGCCACAGGGGCCATCTTGTTTCCTATCAGGAATCAACAGATCCCAATGGCAGGGCCTGGGTGTCCCAAAATGGAGGACACCCGGAGCACCTGTCAATTTCAGCACGGAGCTGCCACCAGCCCATACCCTGCTCTGGGGCCACCCACAGGTGCCCAAAAACATACACTAGGGGCACAGGGTTGTACCCCTACCCATGGGTGCCATAAGGGTATCCCATGGGTCTGTTCAACAAACCAAAAGAGAGAGCTGCACTGCCAGGAGTCCCACATGGACTCCGGGGCAGAAAACATAACAGAACACACGGTAAAAAGCAGTAAAAGGACAAGGATTCAGAGGCCCTATCCCTCAGATGCATTTCCAGCATCACACAGTGTTGTATCAATTCCAGCCAAATCCCCCCACAGAATCACATATCACCTCAGCAGGTCTATGCAGCATTTGGATTCCCGGAAATCCAAACGCTGCATAGTGTCATCAAACCTCTAGATTGCAAAGAGTAGTCAGTGTAGCAACGTTGAGGATCCCAGTTGGCAGCAAATCCTTCATTAATTTCCCCCTGGTCATGTGTCTCCTAGAGCATCACCACTTTTGGGGCTGGACGATTAATATATGCTACTACCTTACGTGATTTAATAGGGTGATTGAGACCACAGATATTCCATGACATAAACAAGATCTTATTATCCATAGCGCCACAGTCGTAGCAAATGAAGGCCCATATTTATGTGAGGTAAGTTTTACCCTAAACTGTATTGTGCAGTCGAGGAGCAGCCTAAATCGGTTTTCAATAAGATAACTAATATCCTTAAAACACAACTTGTATAACCTCCAAAACAATATTTTACTTGCGTCATTCATCCCAACTTGACACCCTTCTATCTCACCCCCCACATCATCACCCACAACTTGATGATGGAACCCCTTAACACCATTGGACATCCCCTGGGGTGCACGGTCAGCAAAGCACGATACTTTACAGATGGCTGCAGTTCAGCAACCAGCCCTAGTTTACTAGATTTGTATATCCATATTTTAGAAAGGGAAAAAACACCATTCCGTATGCATCGATCAGTCACTGTCCAGGATATGAGATCATTGTTGTGTGGGTAGGGGCTGCGACCGCCCTCTCGGTCCCGTCTCTGGACTGGTATGGAAATGGAGGCCTCAATGTAGGGCGCTGCCTCCGCCGGGTTCTCAAAGAAATGGGCACGCCCGCCATGTTGGACATGCAATTTTGCCTGGTACAAGAGTGCATATGGGACTTGTCTCATGCGTAGGAGTTTAACAGCATCATATCATTTGCACTTAGCCTGGACCGTGGCAGAGAAGTCGGGGTATATGTGGATATTAGAACATTCATACCGTAGCACTCCTTTTTCTCTGGCGAGGCTCAGGGTGAGAGCTCTGACTCAGTAAATGAGAAGCTTAACCAGGGTGTATTTGGGGGGGGCTCCCGGTTTAGGGACGGGGGCCAGCACACAATGCGCCCTCTGCACCAGGAAATGCTGTGAGAATGTCGATGGGTCAAACATTGATTTCAATATATTTTCTTTTTTTTTAAACTTTATTTAACAGTTGTGGTACATAACAGTGCAGCAACATGACAATTCAAACTTGCGTATATCATGTATAATCGATACAGCTTTTCAACACAACATGTGGTATTTACAGAACAGAAATATTATTAGACCTTGCCGGGCTACTGTTAGCTGAGTCCATTTCACTTAGGTATACCCTGAATGGGGCCCAGATATCTTTTGGTTTACATAGGCTTGGTAGCGTCATCACATAATACTCCTCACATTCATTTACGTACATAAGTTCCTTGAGAAAGTGATTCACCTGTGGTGCCTGTGCACTTTTCCATTTTTGCAGGAGACACTTTTTGGCTATCGCACACGCAATGTTAAAGAGCCTTCTGGTCACCTCAGATCTCTTTCCTATATCCCCAAATAGGTATTTTAATGGTGTGAGATTTGCCGGTATCTGCGTTACCTCTTCTAGAATTGTTGCCACTTCCCCCCAGAATACCTTTATGTGTGGGCAGCTCCAAAACATGTGGAATGAGTCAGCCTGGTCCGCCCCGCATTTCTGACATCTGCCTGGGTCGTTTTGTGTGAATTTTGCAATTTTTTGAGGTGTGTAGTGTAGCTTATTCAACAATTTAAATTGGATCAGCCGGAGACCTGCATTGATGGACACCCTCTTAGTGAGCTCACATTATCTCTCCCAGGACCCATCGGTGATGGTGGCACCCAGGTCCGATTCCCAGGAAGTCCTTATCATGTTCACCGTTGGAGTATTGGTTTGCATAGTTTTGTAAAGTCCCAAAACACTGGTTCCCGATCGAGTAGACAGGGCCACCAGGCACGGGTGCGGTGGGGGCTCATCAGGGAACGGGGGCCATCTGGCCTTAAACGCCATTCTCATTCTGTAATATTGCAAAACCATCAATTGATCTCTACCCATCCCCGTTTTGAATTCCTCCACTGTTATAAATTTACCATTAGGGAATATGTCCTTGATTTTGAATTGCCTCTCTGGATCCCACGTTTTTTGCACATCTGTATCGTACGTGGGTGCTAAACCTGGGAAGTTCCAGAACGGGGCCTCTGTGTGGTATGGTGTCTCCAGCCCAATCCTGCGAAAAATCTTGGACCATGCATGTACTGTTGTGCTGACTGGGTCAAATGGGCATTCGTCCTTATGTTTGTTTTTAAAGATGATGGACCTCAGGTCAGTTGGGTGTGCTCCATGTTGTTCTAAACAAATATGGGGCGAGGCGTCTTGCTCATCATACCAGTGTTTAACAAACTGGGCCTGTTCCACCAGGTAGTATAATTCAAAATCTGGCGCTGCTATTCCCCCTTTGTTATAGGGTTCGACCATTTTTTCCCACTTCATCCTGACCGCCGCTCCACTCCAGACGAACTCCACTGCCATGGACCTGAGTTTATCAAAGAATTGCCTACCAGGCCAAATCGGGACATTAGTAAATATGTACAACAACTTGGGGAGTATGACCATTTTCAGTACGGCTACCCGACCAATAAGAGAGATGGGAAGTTTGGCCCAGAAACGAAGTTTAGCGGCCATTGTGTCTAAAAGGGAATCATGGTTATTCAAGAGTAGGGAAGCTTTGTTTCCCGATACCATCACACCCAGGTATCTTATCCCGTCAGGGGACCATTTTAAACCGTGTGTATTTATCGGACATCTGGTGGCCGGGGTTAAGGGAAGAATCTCCGACTTGGAGAGGTTGGTTTTGTATCCTGAATATTCTGCAAATTCATGCACTGTTTCCAGCACAGGCCCCAGGTGTGTGTCTGGTTCTCAGACATATAATAGGGCATCATCTGCATATATGGAGATGGATTGGGTTAAACCCGACATCCATATGCCCCTCTGATTTTGGTGTTCTCTAATTGATGCTGCAACCGGTTCAACAGTGAGAGCGAACAATATCGGGGAAAACGGGCAACCCTGTCTCGTGCCCCATCCCAGCTCGAACCATTCAGACATGGTGCGATTAGTCAATACCCTAGCCCTGGGATTAGTATATAGTAGCTTAACGCTTTGCAGGAAGTATGGACCTAGGCCAAATTTCTCGAGCACCCTGAACAGGTAGCTCCACGAAACTGAATCAAACGCCTTTTCTGCATACAGCGACACGGCCACTGCCTGGGCCTCCGGCTTAATCTGAGCCATAATACCAAACAACCTGCGGAGATTCAGAGCCGTGGACCTGGTAGGAATAAACCCGCACTGGTCCAGATGCACCAGCTGAGGCATGTAAGGTAGGAGTCTCGTAGCCAAGATCTTAGAAAAAATGTTGGCGTCACAATTTATGAGGGATAAGGGCCGGTAAGAGGACATCTCATTTGACGGACGTCTGGGTTTAAGGAGCACCGTTATTATAGCCTCTCTCATGGACGACAGGAGCATCCCCGATTCCAGGGCCTCCACCCACACAGACAGGAGCACCGGGGCCAGCTCTTCACTAAGTTCCTTGTATAGTTCAGCCCCCAGACCGTCCAGTGCTTTCCCGTTAGCTAGTGATTTTATCGCTTCCTTTATTTCATCGATCGTTATGGCCTGGTCAAGCAACAGTTTGTGTTCTGTTGAGAATCTCGGGAGCGTGATATTATCTAAGTATTCTCCAACCTCATGTGGTGTTTTCAAATCATGGTTGGCATACAGGTCGGTATAGAATTGGGTGAATTCTTTATTTATACCTTCCTCATTTGTTGTTACCGTACCATCCCCCGCCACTATACTAGAAATTCTGGTATAGTGTCTTTCGGCCTTCAACAAGTTGGCTAGAGTGTGACCTGCTCTGTTCCCCTCGCCATACCTGCGCGCTCTAACTGGGGTTGCCATGTACAGCAGCTCTCTAGTGGCCAGTCTGTTGAATTCCTGTAAGTTATTATTAATGTCTGCCAGGACACTATCCTCATGTGTGGTCATATATCGCATTTCTAGTTCGCCCAGCCGTTGTTCTATTTCTGCCAATTCCACCCTGACCGCCCTCAATAGCCCTGTGGACTTGGAGATCAGCACCCCTCTCATCCAAACCTTAAACGTCTCCCATAAGGTTGCATTTCTATTTACTGAGTCCTTGTTTGTTTCAAAGAAGAATTCCACCTCTACGTGTATTGCCTCTGCCACCGTGGGACCCCTCAGAATATCGGGTAGCATACGCCATCTCCTGGCCGGGGGTTTTACATTCTCCAGTGTCATGTCTAAAAAGATAGGGGAATGGTCGGATAGAGTACGGGGGAGCATCTCACTACTGTCAACCTGGTTCATAAGGGACGCAGACACCAGCCAGTAATCTATGCGGGACTCTGTGTCGTGCACTGAGGAATAGAAAGAGTACTGCCTTTTATGGGGGTGAACAGTTCTCCAAGCGTCCACTAGCGTGAGTTGCGATAGGATTTGGTGCAGGACAGTAGTTGTTTTGGTGGGGTTTCTGTGTCTGGAGGTGGAGCGGTCCAGCGTGCCATTCAGAATGGTGTTAAAGTCCCCCCCCACACCACATGTTCGCCACCCGTGAAGCCCAGCTCTTGTATCACATTCGTGTAGAAGTCCGGATCGTCTATGTTTGGGCCATATGTGTTCACCAGTACTAATTCTTCCCCTGTTATGTTCCCCCACACTATCACATATTGACCTAGTGGGTCTATCTCACTCTTTTCATGTTGAAACCCAACTGAGGGGTGGATAAGGGTGAGCACTCCTCTCGCCTGTGAAGAGTATTCAGTATAGTATCTTTGTGGGCCCCACCCTTTCAAAAGCTCAGTGTTAACTTTCTGAAGTGCATGCGTTTCCTGGAGCATTACTATCTGGGGGTGGTGTCGACTGACGTAGGTCCCCACCTTTTTTAGCTTGGTCCGGTTGTTCAGACCACATACATTCCATGTAAGGAGCTTTAGCCTTGACCCTTGGGTCATCACATTGGGATTAGCCATGTATGTATGACCACATCACTCCCCATATCTTACTGTTACTCATAAAAGTTTCTTGTACTGCACTGTCACCACATTTTTTAAAAACTTGTAGGACTCTTCCAACTGAGTCCCAACATTCCAACACTCCCCGGTCATTCCCACATCGCTCAACGGAGCTAAACATCCTGCAATACTTTAATCCCCCGCCCACATCATCTACCCCAACTTGACAATGCTGCCCCGCAAAAAACATTCCCTTAAACAGGTGGAGCTTTCCTGAGGGTCACTAGTTGCAGCCATCTGGCACGCTCTAGACTGAGGCTCACAGCCCGGAAACCAACAGTCTTTGTTCAGTTCGTCTCCGTTGCATTACTTCCAATTTTTTTTTTTCTTTCCCTTTCTCGAGTGGTAGGCGGTCGATCCCCAACCCCACTGCTTACTCTGCTGGGTCTCGCCTCTCATCTCTCGGTTGTGGTCTCGCATTTTGGTTCGCCACTCGGTCTCCTTGGGGTAATGGGATGGAAGTCTCCACATATGACATGGCATCTGTGGGATTCTCGAAGAAGTGAGCCCTTCCCCCGTGTTGTATTCTCATTTTCGCCGGAAAGATGAGGGCATAGGGCACATTTCGCATGCGTAACTGTCTTTTCACCCCTTCATAGGATCTCCTTTGCATTTGTACGTTGGTTGAGAAGTCTGGATATATGTGGATTTTGTTTTCTTCGTGATATAAAGTTCCTTTTTCTCTCGACAGCCGGAGTATAGTGTCCCTGTCCCTATAATTAAGGAGGCGTGTGATTATAGTACGAGGGGGAGCCCCTGGTTTCGGGTGCGGTGCTAGGGTGCGGTGGGCTCTTTCAATCAGAAAGTGATCCGAGAAGGAGTCGCCACCTAGGATGTCTTTTAACAGGGACTCCACTTGTCTCTCTATGGGACCTTTGCCAAAATTTTCCGATACCCCAACAATCCGGATGTTGTTTCTCCGGGATCTCGATTCAAGGTCCTCGCACTTGTTTTGCGTTTTGTGTAGTTCTGTTTGGAGGAGGGCTATGTCTCGACTGTGTTGTGCTAGCGTGTCTTCGCTTGAACTTATCCTGTTTTCCGCCTCCGTAATACGTGCGCTTTCCTTTTCCACACGTGCCTTCAGGGATCCGATCGTCGCCACTATGTCATCCAGTTTTACGTTCACAGCCATGAATCCGTTCTGCACTAACGTTGCTAGGCGTTCCATTGGGTCCGTCTCCTGCCCATCAGGTATCGGTGTTTCACCCCCAGCCGCCCCCTGCGGTTGTGAGCTGGTGAAGGTGTCCATTGGGCCAATCTTTTTCCCACCCTTCCCTTGTGTTGCGGCTTCCAGAGAAGGATGGACTGTGTCCTCCCACGTATTGTTGTCCAGAACCCTGCTATGTGGCCCAAGTATGGAGAGGGGGTGGTCCTTTATATATCCGATCTTACCGTATGGTGCACTACCACGTATTGTTGCCCAGAGCCCCGCTGTGTGGCCCAGGTATGGAGAGGGGGTGTTCCTTTACATATCCGACCTTGCCATATGATGCACTACCAATGTGCAGGTTTGAATTCCGCAATTCTGCTCTGGCTGGAGCCTCCCCGACCACCACTCCGGATCATATATTGGAGGGCCGGTACACCCGCGCGGTCCAGGGCCCGAGGTCGCAGTGATTATTGCCCACTTGAGTATGTCTTGGTGGGCCTTTATGATGAGCTGGTGTCACCCAGGGTGTTGTAGGGATGCGGGCCCCCCGTTTAAGGACCAGTATTTATTGCCCCTGAGCCCGTGGGGGCGAAGCTTAGCATGCCCAGTCCGTAGTTATGGTGTACAATGCAGGGCCCCCCTCTGTCGCGGCTATCCCCGCTGGGTCAAGCGCCGCCTCAATTCGCCTCGCGCCCCTCCAGCACGGGGCCCCTCTCACAGCCCGAAGTCACTTACTTGATGTTTGAGGGGGGGCGGGCTCCAGCCCCACTCGCCACCGGGGCCAGTCCGCGTCTTCCAGCGAGAGCCGCGGCCCCGCCGTGAGGAGCCGCGGGCCAGAGGCTGGGCCAAGCAGTAGTTACGGCCCCCCCAGCAGGGGAGCAGCACACGGCCTCCGTGGAGCCGCGGACAGCACCGCGAGCAGCTGCAGAGCGGGAGCGGGGCCAAGCAGCTGTCACGGCTCCGCCAGCCGGGAAGCAGTCCACGGCCCCAGAGCCTCTCCTTCCCGCTCCCGCCAGCACCCGTCTCCTTCCACAGGACTCGGGGAGCGGACGCAGGCAGCGCCGCAGTCGTCCCTGGGCAGGCGGTCGCTCAACTCCTTCTTCTTCGTGTCCAGGATATTACGAGGCACACGGTGCCCCTCCCCCACCTCGGCTTGTCGTCAGACATCCATGGAGCCCACTGGCGGCTTCGCAGGCCCCCGCCAGCCGCCGGAACTGCCGAGCAGGATATCTCCGCACCTCGGTCCCGGTTTTCCACCGTTTTTTTTTCAGTATGTGTGCTGGATCCTCCGCCACCCAAATGTAGCTTCCAGTAGAATCTGGGACGCTCCTGACAGGATTTTTTGGAAAAAAGGATTGTGTCCGAGCTGGAGCTCTCACACTAGGCGGCCATCTTCGATGTGCGCAACAGCGTCCCCCCGATTTCAATATATTTTCAACAAAGTGTTCCATATGGCCTTTGTAGGACGACTCTGAGATCCCTATGATGCATATCATATTGCGTCTTAAGCGCAACTCCATGTCTTCATATTTATTGCAAATCTTGTTAACCCCATGTTGCAGTTGTGCTATATTGCGATTGTGCTTGCCAACTTGGTCCTCTGTTTCACCAATTCTCATCTCCGCCTCCGTTATGCTAACGCCCTTTGGATTTCAGCAAAGCTATAGTCGATACGATGTCTTCAAGTTTCATATTTACCACCATGAATCTGTTTTGTATGGCTGTCAAAAGGTGGTCGTCCCTTGCAGAGCTGGAAGCCGAGGGCTGTTCCTCTTCCGGTACAGCAACTCCCAGGGTTTTGGCTGGGGTGTTAATATAAGAATCCATTGGGCCCTTTTTCTTTCCACCAAAGCCTTTTGTCATGTTGCCTCACCACCTGGGCAAAGCAGGATGCAATACAGGAGAAACAGCTCTAGCCAATTCCAGAATAGATTACCGAAGGGCCCAAAGCTAAGAGTGCTGTCTCAGTTGTCTCCAGTACAAGGTCAATCTATCCTGACGATCGTTGCTGCACCAACAAAAGTGCAGGTCCTATCTCATCCGGATCGAGGCACCACACAAAAAAAAAGAAATAATCAACCACCAGCAACTGGATCATGAGGACGAATCCCACATGCAGGGAGCCGAGCTCACCAATACACCCTGGGGCCCAGAATGTTCTTGATAGGTGCCTGTGCAGGAGCCTGTCCTGTACAATCTGCAGGGCACTCTGGCGGTGTAGTCAACACAGCCCCGCAAAGAACATTGGATGTTGTAGTGCCTACTCCAACACTACTGGCATGTGTCTATGGAAGTATGCCCAACTCAAAGTCGCAAAAGGGAAGGAACGTAGGTGCTGGTCTGGACCCGCCAGCAGATGGAGGCGCACTATCAGACCGGGGCCCCTCTGATTTGCCCCAACACCCCTGCAGTTTGAAGACAGTTGGAGGTCACGTGGTCCACATGCCTCCAATAAAGGCCCAGTACGGGGGCGTGGCTAGGTAACACACCATGCGGTTGTGTTTCCCCTGAGCTCCGCTCTTTGGCGCCCAAGACATGTAATTCTTAGCCATTTCAAACTGGAAATTATGCCCGATTTTTGTGCTCGGGGCAAGACGAAATATTGCTCAACAGAATCGGCAGGTTTTTTGGAACAATCGCGTTCCATTAAGAGTATTTTTGGCGTGTGGCAGCCCGGAGACGACTAAGTAGGAAAATGGCAGCACGCGCCATCAGCCCCAGCCGTTGGAACCCACGATCATTGGCAACGCGGCACTGGGGCCCATCAGCCTAAATCTTCAGCGGTATGGCGGGATAGGGGAAGCCTGATCGTCCCTTCAGGATCCTCTCAGAAAACCCGCAACCTGACAGCCCCGAAGCAGAGAGACGGCCGGCACGAACACCTGCTGCCCACCTGACAGCTCATCCCATCTAAACGGAGGCCGGAGGACCCTCGGGCCAGGCGGTCAGTACCAGAGCGCTGAAGCGGCCAGTGCGCCGGAAGGCCCAGGGCTGCGGAGAATGCTCAGTCCGCTGGCACATACCCCTCGGCGCGCTCCCTCGGAGGCTGGGTCCGGTGGGGCCGGCGGCCTTGGTTACAGGACCTCCTCACCATCTGAGGTGCTTGCAGAGGCGCGGGGGCTGGAGCTGGACCCCTGCCGCCCGCGATGTTGGCTGGTGCCACCTGGCTCGACTCCCCTATAGCGGTGGAGTGGATCGGGCCGGAGGGGCTGGCCTACGGCCCTCTGAAGAAAGAGCACCTGCGCTCTCCATTTGGCGGGCACCCGGCAGGAGGAGCGGAACGAAGCATCGGCGGAGAGACTGTCCCACACTGTGGGGCAGAGGAGGCACACCGACGCCGGATTCAATACAGGGTGAGTGCTGGGGGCGCCCTGGACAAAGAAACTCCTTTCCCCAGGGGAGGCACAACACAACACGAACATTAACTCTGGGGGGAAGCAGAGGGGTCCCTCAACGCCTTAACCGCAGAGCTGGAAAACAGCAGGACAGGCAACCCCTCACCCTTTCAAAGCCTCAGAAGGGGAATTTGAACCGTGATCCACGAATTGAGCCTCCATATAAACTGAGAGGCCAGTGGGATGACCCTCACACTCCCTCCAAACGATCTAATGCAATTGTCAGAGGGGTTCTCCACTGGGTTGAGCAAAGGCCATTAACACAGCAGGGCAGGAGTCCCACCAGCTTATGTTAAAGCCCAGCTGAAGAACGAGACTGTCACCCACGAACCTGGCACTGCCGCACCGTGAAAATAACTGGCTGACCCCACGCGTAACCCCCAAGGGATGCCTAAAACAACCTTCAAAAAGAAAACACAAGGCATACAGGCCTACCTGGCGCTGCAGCCTATAGATCCACCTACTGCACGTACAACTGCAGCGGGAGTCCTCCTGGCTTCTCCGACAAACCTGGACTCTGCCATGGCTCTCTCCAAAGAGGACCTGGAGGGAATGCTTAGATCCCTCAAACAGGACATCACCCAAGAGATCAAGAAAGAAATCAAGACTTCTAAAGACTTGCTGGCCCAATCCCTCGCAGAACTAACCACCCATCTGGGGGGGCTCGAATCTAGGGTTAACGACATGGAGAACATAACCAACGAACAATCGCGTGGCAACAAAGTCTTGGCAGAAAGTGTGAAGGTCATTGCGGAGCATCTTGAAGATATATGGGCAAAGCAAGCGGACTTGGAAAACGGGTCGAGACGAAATAATGTGCGCCTCCGAGGCATTCCCTGGCAAGGTCTCCGATCAGGACCTAGCTCAATACGTTGAGACTCTGTTCCGATCTCTCCTGGAACTCCCACCAGCCGAAGATCTAAAGCTTGACAGAACCCACCGGGCGTACTCCTCGGCCCAACTCAAAAGGAACCTGCTACCAGATGTGCTCACGCAAGTGCACTTTTTTCGCCAGAAAGAGGAGATCATGGCGGCAGCCAGGAACTCAGACTCAATATAGTTTCAAGGGGTGAAGATACAACTTTTTCAGGACCTGATCCCCTATACCCTAGCAAGGAGACGGCGGTTGCAGAGAATAACGACCTAGCTCAGGGCCAGGAAAATCCGCTGTCGCTGGGGGTTTCCCTGCACGCTGGTCTTTGACTTCCATAATCAACATTACGTGATCTCCTCCGAAGAAGAGGTGAGGGGCCTAACATCGCAAACAATCGATGGCGAAGGCTCGGGTGCCCACACTCAAGATCAGAAGGGGACTAATCTAGACCCCCCGCCAAAAGACATATGCAGGAAAACCCAGAGTGGGCCCTAATCAGAAGCAGATCCGCAGCAGGAAACCGGTTCAGAAAGCACAATCAAGGCCTTAGAGGAGACATCAACCTCAACCCCGTCAGAGGGAGAAGGATGGGCGGGCACCTGAGCTGAATGTAGCGTGTATGGACGATCCTTAAGGGGAAATCGAACGCCCGTTGATCACCCCTTAACCTTGATTCCCCTGTGCAATGCGGCCTGGCGCAACTGACCTGGAGGCCTGGGGCACTGAACACGCCTCTCTTCTCTCCGCTGCAGCTAAATCTGGGGGCAACCCGCCTTCAGTCCTGGGTTTGGGGATCGGGAGGCCCGGACCTTTTTGAACGTATACCTGGAAATACTGCAGCACTTCCCCACTCCCGAATATCTCGCCGCCTTTACCTGAGGGAAAAGACATTTCCATGCATTAGCAGGCTTGGGCGCCAGAGTGGATGGCGCCCGACAAGTTTCACACTTGGTTAAAGTTGATTCTGGGATTAGGAATGGCACATTTATTGAAGACAGTAATTTGTTTATATTACTTCAGAGAAGTTTGCTTGGTTTATTATTGTAAGTTTAACTTGAACCCGTTGGGTTGGTATTTTGTTTACACTCACCACAGATCAATTATGGCTCACACTTTAACGACTCACCAGAAGGAATGTCTTATCCTCGTTCTCTTTGACTGGGCTTACTTGAGGCGAAAACCTGAGTGACCCTAACATGGCAACCCCGAGCCGCAAATGCATTTAGCTGAATTTGCAGGCCCTGAACTCCCCCCTGAAATGTAAAGCACTATTCCACAGGCTGGGCTCCCTAGGCGCATCATTTTTATTCCTCTAGGAGACCCACTTGCAACCGGATGATGAATTCCGCCTTAGCGACAGGCTATACCCCACCAAATTCTTTGCCTCAAGCGGAATGAAGAAACAAGGGGTTGCCATCCTGGTGCGCAAGGGTATCGCCCTCAAAACTCTGGGGGTGGTTCAGGATAAGGAGGGAAGGTTTCTGCTAGTGACTGCTATGCTAAATGGACACAAAATCACGTTGGTTTCAATATATGCCCCAAACACAAGGCAAGACATGTTTTTTACAAAATTGTCTAGAGCTTTAGTCAAACATGCAGAGGGAGAGGTGATTCTGAGCGGGGACTTCAACGCGGTGATTAACCCTCTAGTTGATAAGACATTGGCCCCAACATTAAATGACAGGAACAACGTCAGGGCTCTCACCGCATTGCTAAAAGACCACTCGCTAATTGAGGTGTGGAGGTATTGTCACCAAGAGGAAATAAATTATACATACTTCTCAGCAGTACATGGGGGATTCTCTAGGCTGGATATGTTTTTTACCTGAGAATCGCCCATTCAGAAGGTGCTGAAGGTAGAGATACTCCCCGAGGCGCTCTCAGACCACTCCCCGGTTTTAATGACAATAGCTCCCCTCCAAGCCACCCCTCATATGAGACCCCCCTGGAGACTAAATGACTTCTTACTAGACGACCCAATGATCTGCGCTGACATAAAAGAATCTATGGAACTATATTATAGGGAGAATGACACTGCCGATGTTAGCTGGGGGACAATCTGCAATGCAAGTAAAGTAGTGATCAGAGGACACTTTATTGAGCAGGCTGCACAGCGGGGGAGGGCTAGGAGGCTACTGCAGGAACACCTAGAGAGCAAAGCCCTCAGATTAGAAGAGGCGTATAAGAAGAAACCCTCACGGCGAGCACAGAGATTTACGGATGGCTAAGAAAGCGCTAGAGACACATCACACGGGGAGAGCGGCCTACTGCATGATGCGCACCAAACAATTTTATTACACAAAAGGAAACAAGGCCAATACATTATTAGCAGCTAAGCTGGGGAAACAAGCAAAACAAAATAGGATTGACTTCCTGCAGGATGGGACGGGCAAAGGCACTTTCTCGGAAAGGGGTAAATGCTGCATTATCGAAGAATTTTTAAAGAACACGCAGCCCTGCACCGGGGAGACCCACATATGGTCAGTGATTTCATAACTACAGCAAACCTCCCACAGGTCCCACAAACACTACACAAGCCTCTAGAAGACCCAATATCCGCAGAGGAAGTCGGATCAGCCATTAAATCACTCCCTCTTGGTAAAGTCCCGGACCCGGATGGGTTTACAAACAAGTTCTATAAAACCTGTAAGGAACTCGCCCCCCACCTCACAAAACTATTTAACGTCATATGGGAAACAGGCTCGGTCACACAATCCATGGCAGAATCAAATACA
This sequence comes from Ambystoma mexicanum, assembly GCF_040938575.1. Lineage (NCBI taxonomy): Eukaryota > Metazoa > Chordata > Amphibia > Caudata > Ambystomatidae > Ambystoma > Ambystoma mexicanum. The sequence goes on along the minus strand of NC_090931.1, from coordinate 485,082,432 downwards.
ACCCTAATTCTAAAACCAGGGAAGGACCTGGCAGATTTTTCATTCTACCGGTCTATAGCCCTGCTCAATACTGACGCAAAGCTGTTTAGCAGGGTCATAGCGCGACGGCTAGGAGAGGCGCTACCCTTATCATAGATAGGGATCAGACGGGCTTCATTCAAGGTCGGTCTGCTCATGACACCATTCGCAGGGCAGTAGACCTAATAGCCCTCGCCCACCCACTCCCAGGCCCCCTCTCATTGCTATCTCTAGACACCCACAGGGCATTCGGCAGCATGTCCTGGGACTACATGCAATCAGTACTAAAAGGCTTTGGGTTCTGTATGAAATTCTCTGGTCCTGTTTAACTTCCAGATCCCCTCCACTCGAATCCGAGTAAACTCCCAATGGACGCCCCAAATATCCCTTGGTAAGGGGACCAGACAAGGGTGCCTCCTACCCCCACTAGTCTTTGTGCTAGCAATGGAACCCCTGGCCCAACATATCCGCCTTCACTCTGGAATCCAGGGGTTTGAGGTGGGAGACCAGTGCAATAAAGTTGCGCTATACGCAGATGATGTGCTCTGTTTCCTGAAAGAGGCTCAGGCCTCGGTTCCACCACTAATGGTCTGCTAAACCAATTTGCGCAGGTTTCGGGATTTACGATAAACATGGCAAAATCAACAGGCCTGAACTTGTCCGAATCCCCAGACACACTAGGCGCCTTGCAGGAGACTTTCTCTCTTAGTTGGCAAAACACCAAGATCTCATATCTCGGAGTGCACCTGAATCCCACCCACGTAGGCATGTTAAAAGCCAACATTCCTCCCCTAATAAAAGAGGCTAAAGAATCTCTACAAAAATGGGCACTACAGGAAATTTCATGGCTGGGGCGCATAAGCGCAATCAAAATGACTCTACTCCCTCGGCTTCTCTATGCATTTCAGGCACTCCCTGTCACGATGCCTGAGCGAAACCTACTAGATCTACAGAAGGAGATAAGCCGCTTCATTTGGCAGCGGAAAACACCTAGAATCCAGCGTAAAATTCTCACCCGGGGTAGGCAGTGACGTGGCCTAGGACTCCCCTCCATGTCTCTATACTACAGAGCAGCTCAAATTGCCCCCATCTTAAGCTGGACTAACACAATTGACCCCCCCAAGTGGCAGGATATTGAACAGATTTTCTCTCGGGCCCCTCTCTTTCACCTCCCTTTCCTCCCACGTGAGCTGCGCCTCTCTCAGAAACCTCTCCTCCCGACTACGGGGTCCACCCTTCGATGCTGGGATAGATACTGTGCAACATGGGGATTCCCCTCGGGATTAGGCCCCCTCTCCCCGGTCACACTGAACCTCGCATTTACCCAGGGACTTCACCCTAACTCATACAAACTCTGGACAGGGGAAGGTCCCCTGAGACTGCAAGAGCTCTATGTGGACAGCATCCCACTGACCTTTGTCCAATGCAAGGAGAAGTTCAACCTCCCTGAGACCGAAAGATTTAGGTACATACAGCTCCGGCACTGGACCACCAACCCTACGGTCAAAAAGGCTACCACTAGACTCTCGACGGGACTGGAAATAACAATCTCAGAAGGACAGAGTACTCACAGAATAACGACCTGCTATCGCCTTCTGGAAAATGTTCCGGAAGATTAGACACTCACTTACATGCGGGCATGGCAAAGGGAACTGGGGATTGAGGTACCCCGAGAAGCATGGCAGAGAATTTGGGATAGAGCTCATAGGTCCTCCAGATGTACGTCAGTTAGGGAATGTGCACTTAAGATCTGCTACCGATGGTACTTTTCGCCGCAGAAATTGCATGCGATAAACCCAGATTACCCTGATGCATGTTGCCACGGTTGTGGAGGCAGGGGAGACCTGGGTCACTTGTGATGGCACTGCCCAATCATCCAATGCTACTGGCTGGAGATCAGATCGAAAATCAAAGATATATGTGGAACCCTACTCCCTATGGAACCTCTGATAATGCTGCTAGGGGATGTACCAGATGACGGATCCTACCCACTGTCTGGCCCGAGAGCTAACCTGATCACTCAATTACTCTTGGAGGCCCGCCTTACACACGCCTGATTTTGGAAAGAATTTGAAGGCCCTCACATAGCATATTGGTGGGGTGGACAAAATGACAGCCGCAATAGTTGGCCGGACATCCAAATTCTCTCGCGTCTGGGGCCCATTCCTGGACCACGTGACAGAAAAAGAGCACATGTTTTTCCAGCCAAGGCTGGTTAAATACCTTCTGCAGCCTTGACAAGCCTTCGATATGGTTGATGAACCCACTAGACTGAAACCCGAACTAGGGGGGGGGATACATCCTCCTAGAATGTGGGGCCATGTAACGCTACTAATCATGGTGAGATCCTTTTTTTTCTCCTTTCTTTTCTTTCTCTTCTCAACTAAGAGCGCTACCAGTTCGTAAGTTGAACCATATCCTTTCTGGAAACTGTTGATGAAATCATACTTGTTTGATGAACACAAAATGTTAAAATGAAATGTTGATGCGTTATGTAAGAGACTAATTAATGTTGCAATAGTAATGATAAATACGGAAGCATGAAATCATACTTGTTTGATGAACACAAAATGTTAAAATGAAATGTTGATGGGTTATGTAAGAGTCTAATTAATATTGCAATAGTAATGATAAATGCGGAAGCTTAGTCTGTTCCTGAACATGCCGATGAAATTGGTATAATAGAATGAGTTGCAGAGTTGTCAAATGAAATGTGGACTTACTGCGCACAAGATCAATTAATGTTACAACTTGCAATGATTCTCAATGAATTAATATCTGCTCAATATTTCAATAAAAAGATGTTGACAAAAAAATAAATAAAGGCCCAGTACACTTTACCACAGGCTTATGCGAAAGTTAGTAATATCACACAAGTGTTTTGATATTGTATACCCACATGGATGGGCTTTCTGTATTCCGTGAGGGGAATAGGCCGCGCCCGCACTCCCCTCAGTCACAATACAGTGGCTGGTAGACAGCACACCGCCGTCGACGCAGGGAGAAGTGGGCCAGCCGGAGAGATGGCAATGCCCCAGCCCACCACTGGAACAGTTGCAGCCCCTCGGTGCCGGAAGCATGAAAGGGTGCAGGAGAGCATCTGTAATGCGCAACCTGACACCGGGCCACGTGGGGGAAGTCCAGCCAAACAGGAGCAGGGCGCACTCAGGGCGTAGTATGGGGAGCAGGTGTATGTGAGTTCCAGAAGCGCCCCGTCGTGCCACCGCCGCCGGCACCTGGGTTCCCGGCGAGGATCCTTTATGTATAATCCAAATGTGCACCTCCACTCAGTACAAGCTGGTCGGCGGTGTTGGTCCGTGAGCCGCACAACGTTTACCAATGGATTTGCCAAGTCAGTCGGCGTGCTTGCTCTACTGCCCGCAGCAAGTTGGGCTGTATCCGCTGCGCAGAGGCGCACTCCGGCAGGTTCATGTTGGTCCCAGATCGCCAGCCTAGGAGCACCGGCGGATGGGCGACCACAGGGCACAGCAGCGGGGCTTCAGTCGCTGCCTCAGCTCGGGCCACATTTACTGTACCAGGTGGGATTCCTGTCAGATGCGTTGGGCGGTACAAGGATCAAGCCATTCAGGCCACATAGTACACGCAGACGGCACCGTCCATTATCGTCCCTTTCTCCCCTCACAGGCAGCAGCTCAAAGCCACTCTTGGACCGTCGGTGCCACCTCGTCTCCGCCAGCAACGGTGGTCTTTAGAGGGTTCTACGTTATTTCGCCGAACGAAATTTCATCGTGGGACATTTAATCGCCAGAACACTCATCGCCAAAAACCCTGTTTTTTTTTATTTTTTATTTCTGGGGGGGGTCCCCCCCGAAACCCCCCCTACTTTAATAATCATACCCCAACCCCTACAAAACACCCCCCAAAATGTTTTTCTACAAAAAAAGGGTTTTTGCCGATGAGTGTTTTGGCGTTGAAATGTCCCACGATGAAATTTTGTTCGGCAAAATGTGTGTATACCCTTTAGAGTATCCCAACGTTGGATAATTCAGGATTAATTTGTAAAAAAGGATAACATGAGGCCGGAGCTCCAAAGCTAAGTGTCTATCTTCCTGGCTGCTCGACAGCACCCCCTCTGAATATTGTTTAGGATGCGAACCACATCATTCTATAAGATATGCAGTTTTTTTATACAGTTTTTACTGGCACCAATCAATAATGCACTGCAATAATCGATCCTAGGCATTATGGTTCCTCTTACCAGTGTCTCACAATTTTTATTGGCAATATATGGCTTGATTAGTCTAAGCAATCTTAAATCCACCTGAGCTCTTTTTATATCATTCCCCGATTTCTCAATTTTTGCATTAAAAAAGTAAATTTTTGTCTCACATCTCACCACTATATAGTTTGTCCAAGGATTTTCAGATGGTCTCGTTTTCTTTCGTCCCGTCTTTTTCCCAAATACATTCAGCTCCCCTCTAGTCCCGTTTCCTATTGGTTAGAGCCGAGTGGTAGAAATTCTGGTTATTGGATCTTTTTCTAATTTTCCTAGATTTCATAAGACCAACTTACTCTAATAAATGATACAAGAATTGATCATAATTCACTGCAAACATGTGTGGGGAATCTCTATTGGAGGTAGCATCCATCAACCGGGTCATATACAGCCTTCCAAATCACCTTTGTGAATTTTCTTAAGGGGCGGTATTGGCACACTGCTGGGACTCCCTGGTGGGGAAAAGCTGTAACGCAGCCCAACCAGAACTCCAGGATGGTTGGAGGTGATGTCCCCGGCCTTGGACATCCGTTTACCATGTGGCTGTACCGTCCCCAAGCACAGCGGCAGCTCCAGGGAGCCCCGGCAGGGTCCCCCTCACTCCCTCAAGTGAAATTCTGTATTGCAGCCCAGCCTGCCCTCCAGAATGTTCGGGCCGATGTCCCTGGCCTTGCGGGACTGTCTCCCATGTGGTTTCACCGTCCCTGAATCTAGCAATGGTTTCAGGGAGCTCCAGCAGGGTCCCCGACCTTTCCCAGAGGGAGAAGCTGTAACGCAGGCCAGCCAGAGCTCCAGGAAAGTCGTGGGTAATGCCCCTGGCCTTGGGCGGCTGTTTCCCATGTGGGTTGACCAGACCTAAGTGCAGCGGCAGTCCCAGGGATCCTCGGCAGGGTCCCCATCCTTTCCCAGAGGGGAGAAGCTGTAACACAACCCAGCCTGAGCTCGAGAGTGGTAGGGGGTCATATCCCTAGTCTTGGGCGGCTAACTCCCAGTGTCGGTTGAATGTCCACAAGCCCAGCTGTGGTTCACGGGAGGCCCAGGACATTCCCCTTCCTTTGCCGGAGGGAAAAGCTGTAACGCTGGCCAGCTAGAATACCAGGATGGTAGGGGATCACGTACCTGGCCTTGAGCACCCGTCTCCCATATGGGTTGCCCATCCGCAAGTGCAGCCGCAGTCCCAGGGAGCCTCGGCAGGATCCCCATTCCTCCACAGAGGTGACATCTGTAACGTAGCACAGCCAGAGGTGCAGCCTGGGCTTGCGGACAGTCCACCCACATGGGAGACATCCGCTCCTAGGGAAACACCAATGTTCTGCTGGCATGGGGGGCAATTTGTGGCCTGCCCCTGCAATTGTGTCCCAGCTCACCAAAATATCTCCCCAGATGGCCCACTCCCGCCCACACCACCAACAGTCCAGCCCCAGTCTCACCCACCCCACTGACAATCAGCCCTAACCTTAGAATAATAAAAAAACAGTACTCCCATAACGTTGCAGCTGCTCGCGTAGAAATAGCTGTAAACGAAACAAAAAACATTTGTTACCTACGGTCATCCCAGCAAAAACAAATCATCACTACTACTCTCCGATCATGGCCCCCTTTCAAGACATCCCTGGTGGTCTACTGACCCTCCCCGCCCAGTAAAAACACATTTGCCCCTTCCAGGGGCAGAAACCTGCCCCAAGGGAGGATAAAATTCCCCAGTGGTTTAGGGTGCCCCTCAGACCCCCCTAAAATGCATGCAACCATTTTCAAATTTTGTTTTTGTTTACCCAACTTCCCTTGGCGCAGATGGGCACATTAGTGTGCCAATCTGTCCCCAAGGTGCCCAAAACCTACTGCCCCATCCATTGGAGGGCCTGTGCCAAGTTTTGTGGTGCCCCCCCCACTCCAAAATGGAGTGGGGGCCATCTCATGCAGCCCTCCCTGGGGGCAGATATCTGCTCCTAAGAAGGGACATCTGACCCAGGGAGGGCTGCATGAGATACCCCCCACTCTATTTTGGGTGGGGTGCAGAGGGCCAGCCCCCTTTCCATTACAAAATTCCCTGGTGGTTTAGGGTGCTCCTCAGCCCCCCCTAAAATGCAGCCTACCATTTTCATTTTTTTTCTTTGGTTACCCAACTTCCCTTGGAGCAGATGGGCACATTAGTGTGCCAATCTGCCCCGAGGGTGCCCAAAACCTACTGCCCCATCCATTGGGGGGCCTGTGCCATGTTTTGTGGTGGCCCTCTCCCAGCCACCCCAAATGGAGGGGGAAGCATCTCATACAGCCCTCCCTGGGGCTCCTAGGAGGGCTGCATGAGGTGCCACCCCTATATTTGGGGTGGGGGGAGAGGGCTACCACAAAACGTGGGACAGGCCCCCAATGAATGGGGCAGTAGGTTTTGGGCACCTTGGGGGCAGATTGGCACACTAATGTGCCCATCTGCCCCAAGAAAGTTGGGTAAACAAAAAGAATGGTAGGATGCATTTTAGGGGGGGGCTGAGGGGCCCCATAAACCACTGGGGAATTATGTAATGTAAAGGGGGTGGCCCTCCCCCCCACCCCAAATGGAGGGGGGCATCTCACGCAGCCCTCCTTGGGGGCAGATAAGAGGGGGAATCTCATGCAGCCCTCCCTGGGGTCAGATGTCCCTTCCTTTGGAGCAGATATCTGCCCCCAGGGAGGGCTACATGATGTGCCTCCCATCCACTTAGGGTGGGGGGAGGGGAAGGGCCACCCACCCTTTGAAGGGACAAAAAATCCTGGTGGTCTAGTGGGGCCCCGTGGGCCCTCCCACCCAAATCTTTATATTCTTTTTTTTTCTTCCTGGGGGCAGATGGACACCCATCTGCCCCTAACGGGCCCAATACTTATGGCCCCATGCTTTGGGGGCCGGGGGGGGGGCGCTTACGGTAAGCAGCCCCCTCCACGTCACAAACAGATCCCTGGGGGTCTAGTGGCATTGCTGGGCGCGGATAAAACCCTCTGCGCCCTATCCACGCCCAGCAAAACTTCAAATAAAGGTGTTGTTGGAAAGGGGAGAATCTCCACCTTTCCAACGACACCTCCCTCGATCTGAACGGCACAATAGCCGTTCAAATCGAGGGAGCGAAAGCTGGATACTTGGTATGGTGTTGCCCTAAATTAGATCAGTGCTGGGGGGAGGTTTCCACCATCCTCACTGATATGACAGGTGTCAAGTTGGATGTTAGCCCCATTCAGTATCTGTTCCATGTTCTTGAAGATTGTGGAGGAAGGGATTGTAAGCTTGTGAATTTATGTTTGCTGCTTGGGATGCAATGTTTATTGCTGCACTGGTCGAAACCCATTGTACCATCAATTGACCAATGACTGAGGGTGATCGCTTGGGCCAGTGACACCGAGGAGCAGTGGGTTGTGTGAGAAACCTGAAGGTGTCTCCCTACTTAAACCTCAAGGATTTGTCATCGAGGTGGCCAGGACACAGCCATCGCTATTGGATCCAGTTCCTGGGGGTGGAACAGTGAGGGAGAATCACCTGGATGGGGGAGGTCCTCGGGAGTAGGACGCTGATGGATGATACGCGATGCCCCCCTTCCATGAACACTTTTTTTCCCATTCTCTCGCGTAGAACATGCCAAACCACTACCCCCCCCCTTTCTGACTAATCCTGTCCCACAACACAAAATATGGAGGAATACTCAAGCAGTTTCCCTGATCTGACCCAATGCGGGGGTCAGGCAAGGTCAGAATCACACACACCCGACAGCTTTTTCCCTTCCCCACAGGTATAAAGGGTGGAGCCTAAGAGTACAGGACAAGCAAGGCGAGCATGAAAGATTGCACAACGAGACGGCTAAACCAAGGCGGCAGTTCAGGCGAAGGAGAAAAGCGTTCGCAATCGAGAGGGAGGCGAGGAGAGAAGTGACCTTGCCCTTTTAATCCCAGACCCGTAGAACCTGGAAAGTGTAAGACCGCAAACAATAGCGTGAGTGTCCTGCAGCAGATGTCAACGGTACAAGCTTGTGTTGATAAGCAGGAGCGAGGGAAGCTCCTGTGCCCGGTACCGCCCTTGACTCTAGAGAAGCTAAAGGCCAAAGCGGTTTATCACATCCGGTGAGGCGAAGGGAGAACCGATAAACACCGGGCTGTGTTGAGTGAGAATCGCCATGTGGCCCTTTTTTCGAAACATAACAGATGAACTTTGAATGAACTGTTCTAAGTGTGAAGGGGGATCCAGTCGCAGAGGGAAAGCAGCACCACATGGGTTCTAACTCGAGAGACTCTGGTCAAGCCCCACATTGAGAAACTCCAGAAACCAAATGGCCATAGGAAGGCCGCCAAAGGAAGCAATGTGGTCATACGAGAGGGTCGAGTAAAAGCCCTGTACATTCAAAAGACTTTGATCCGCAAGTTAGCTAAAAGTAAGGGAAGTGAATCCCACCTGGTGAATGAAAGAAAGGGACGCGAATCCTGAGAACATTTTATCCAATTTGAAATCACCAAAAGGCAATAGTGAACCCGGAGGAGAGATGCCACAAGGAGGGGGACGAAGTGTAAAGGTCCCAGGAAACAGTACAAAAGGGAACCCAGAAAAAGGGAGGTCCACTGAAATGTTTTACAATGACATCAAGAAACTAAGAACGGTCCAAGCCGAGATGAGAGAGGTCCAAGCCTGAACAAGGAAGATCCAGGGTTGAAACAGTCACCCAAGGGCTGGCAGTTGAGTGAAGTCCGAGCGTGAATGAGGGAGATCCAGGGAGTTAAGCTTTGCCCAAAGATTAAGGAGTAAGGGTCAGCCCAGAAGAGGGGGACCCAGGGGTGAAGCCGTCACTCTACTGGAAATTGTGAAATACGATATAAAAAGGGTCAGCCCAGAAGAGGGGGATCCAAGGGATGAATCATTACCAGCCTAACAAACTTTCATTTTGTAAAGGAACTTTTGTTTTTGTTGTTTAAACCCATCAAGCCCGAAGGCAAGAAACTTTGATGAAACAAGACCTGGCCATCAACGATCCGAGAACTGCCATTGGAACTGTTGTCTCGTGCTAGAGATGCCAGAGACAGTACTGTGCTTTAAACCGCCACCTTTGCCTGTGCACAAAACATGGGAAAAGAAGACACAGGCAGCCTCATCCTGACTTATTATTTGATAACACTTCTTGCTTTTCTTAAGAAATATCCCACACCCCTTTTTGTATTAGTTGTGAGACTTGGCAAGAGGTTTCTTAGTATATGCCCCTTTTTATTTTGACACAATACCACTAGGACTGCCTTATTTTTAATATGATGGTTGACACATGTCCCCAGCTTAGTTTTAGGTTTAGATTAGGCGTTTTTCCAACCTGCACACCATTTTCATTGTTCAATAAACACGCTTGAACTGTGATCACTTGTGTCCGTCTTACTTGTAGTAACCAATCCTCACAGTTGGTATGCAGCCTGTGGGGAATCGTCCAAAAGACATATGGTTACCCTTTAAGAACTATCTGATGCGCACTGGCGTAGACCCTCCAACAGACAAACAATGACCCTCAGGACCTTCCCACATTATCATTGTCTTTGTACTTCTCATTGTGGCTTCTTCTCCTGTTAATGTACACCATTGTACGAAATGAACTGTCAGTTCTTTAAATGCGTTGCCTATGTAGATGCATGCTTGTGCGCACGCTTTTCATTTATATGTTCTGATATTGCAAGTGAATTAGGTCATGCTGTGAACCAAGTGCTTTAATAAAGAAGTTTTTTTTTTTAAACGCAACAAATAACCCTTAAATCCAGGAGTGGGGGTTTCCCTTCCCCTATATTATTTCAGGTAGGATAACGAACATGTTCCTTTCAAACACAGAGTTAAGAGTAGCTGAAATGTATCTCTTAAAACACTTTAATGACAGCAAAACGTGTCTTTTCCAAACAAGGATTCCTCAGAAGTTGTAGAAATTTCTTTTCACACAACACTGTTTGGAGGATAGCAAAAGAAGTCACTTCTACTTTAAATGGCAAAATGTCTATTTTACACAAGCTGCTGCACAGATGGTTTCCTGGTATACTGCCCCGCCAGGAATTCGTCAATAGATTCTTTAGATCCCCTGGTGTACTCTCCTGCCAGGTATCTTTCACTAAGTCGCTACTCCGTTCATATATTTTATGGATTAACTGGTATACACCCCTGCCAGGAATCCCCCTCTTCTGGATTTTGCAGATGTCCAGGTATACTCTCCTGGCAGGTATCTTTCTCCAAAAAGGGCTCACTGCCTGATGTGCTTCTTTCACCAGGGCCTTCTACAAGGTTCACTTTCTTTCCAAGTAGAACACAGTTGTACTCCTTCAATGTTTATATCTCATTGACTTCAGGTACTATTTGTTCCAACTTCCCCCATAAGCAACATCTCATATCGAGACTTGTTCAAGTTCTGGCTGTCAACCTCTTCATTAGTATTTCTTTGCTTCTGGCAATGCTTGTTTCAATTTTCCCTAAATTGACATTTCATATAAGGAGACTTGTACAAATTTTGCCTTTCCAAATTTACTTGGTCGGTATTCAAAATAATTATTCAAGTGTGGGTATGTCCACTGGCACGCCCCAAAATCCCCAACTCTATTGGCCAACTCACTGGTGTGTGATGGCGTTTCCGGATCGTGGCATGTAGCTGCGGTTATGTTTCATCTCTAGGAAGGCTGCCCCTGCTTTGTGGACCCTCATTAGGTTCCACCGTCTGCTTCCCATCCACTTGCCAATGGAACCAAGGGGGACCTACACGACCGCAACTCCAATAGCCTTTTGGTCCCGCCAAGGTATCTTCTGCACTTTCACCCGTCTCCCATCTCTCTAGTAAAACAAGCTCCCAATAGGCTGCCTGTAAGCATCTAGCTCTCCCAGCACAGCTGGTCTGTGTGCGCCTGCTTCTGCCATTGGTACTGCTTCCCTCGCTCTACAGCTCTCGTCTCCTCTCATGAATTGAAGGTGTTCATCAGGTTTAAATGTCCTTTGCAGTTGATTGTTAGTATGACATCTAGTCTGCAGGTTTAACTTGATGTTTCATTCATTCCACATTGACTCCTTACTCCTCTTCCTCGTCTCACTACGTGAGGCTTTATGGGAGTTGCAGTCCATAGCTGTTTTAAACTACATTGCTTTAAATCTTAGTTTAAATCAAAAACGGAGACAGATGTTCTGTGGGTGTTCTGTAAATATGACATTTCTGGTAAGAAGGGGTTTTAGGTTTCACAACTGGAGAGCCTTGAATAATGACAATATACCATCAGGAATTTAGGTATTATTGGGTCTTTTTCACATGGAAGGGGAGAATACAGCGTCTCGCTAATGGGGGTCACCACATCACCCAGACAGCCATCTCTTCCGATGTGATCCTCCCTCATAACACCCCCTTGGTCAGGTTCGGGTAGTGGCTGCATTCCTCTGGCGACATGGGAGATCTCAGGCTGGGGATGTTATGTTGATTTATACCACACAACCGCTACCACCCAGGGGCAGTCTCCCTCCCCCCGCCTGCCCTGCATTCTCAGCCTTCACCCCATCCTTTCCCTCCTCTCAGTTCTACTGCACTACTCTTATCTCCTCCAGTTAATTGCTCTACTTATTGTTTTGTTGGTCTGATTCTCAACTGTAAATTGCTTCTACTGTTACTGTTATAATTTTATTGTCATATGTATCCTGTTGTTACAATGTGCAGCGCTTTGGTAAAGTGCTATATAAACAAAAATAAATAAATACAAAATACAAATACAGAATAGGATAGGATAGGTTCAGAACCAAGAGGAACTGGCGTCTGTTAGTGTTGTTTTGCATGTGGGAGTTGGTGAGGAAGGCTGCGTGCGTTGTAACCGTATGGGTAAGACTCAGTGCCTCCGGTGTGGTTGGCGTTTGTTTTGTGTTAGTGTGTTGGGGTGGGTGTGCTGGTTAGATATTGTCCATAAGGGACCCAAAATCGCAGGTGGCCGTAGCTATAAGACTATCTGGTGTCTTGGTGTGTACTTGCATTGTTGATGATTTTATGGACTATGTGGGATGGTTCACCCTAGATGTGCTTTCAGCATCTCAGAAATGGTGGGTGTGAACATAGAATTGATTCCTGGCTTGTTGATGTGTAGTGTGGCTAGCCCAAGGTCTGGGGTAGTATTGTTTATTGTTTATTGTTTTATATTTGTAATGCGCACCAGACCCTGGAGCAACAGGGCGCAGCAGAAAAGGAAATGTTCAACTTGGTTACATGGCCAACCGGCCAGCATATAAAATCACATCATAAAATCACATCAATATGTACGCAGTAACATTACATAGTTGCAAGCGAGTGCACTGATGTTACAGGTGTATGACATACAGTACATTGCGGGTTAGGTGACATAGGAGGAGTAAGGAGGACGTTGGACTGGGTTTTATTTGTCGTTATCTTTTAGCCAGTTGATCAGGATCTGTCTAAATTTGACAAATGGCTGAGGGGCTCTAATGCCTGGAGGAAGGGAGTTCCATAGTTGTGCAGCCTTGACTGGGAAGCTATGTCCCCCAATGGTGGATAGTCTAAATCTTGGAACTTGGAGGTAGTTGGAGTTAGCAGTTCGCGTTGGTCTGGAGGATGTTGTTTTGCAGATTCTGTTTATAAGGTAAGGTGATGCATTATTATTAAGGCACTTGTGGGTAAGGGAGGCAGTCTTGAGTTTGATTTTGTCCGAAGTAGATAACCATTTGTATTGTCTTCTAGTGGATGAGATATGTTCACTTCTATTAATCTTCAATGCAGCTCTTAGGGCATTATTCTGTAGGACCTGTATTTTGTGGATCGTTTGTTTGTTCGCTCCGATGTAGAGTGCATTACAATAATTCAGTATGAGGGCTCTAGCCAACGTGAGGCAACTGTCTGTGGAAAGGAATTGTTTACTGGCTCTGATAAGTTTGCATGTGTATGCAGTAGCCGATGCGAGGGAGTTAACTTGTTTAGTGAAGTTCATAGTGGCGTCTAGATAGAAGCCTAGAGTATTCACTTCCTTTGCTACTTTTATGTTATTACCATCAATAGTGAAGTTGGCATAATCAGGGCTAAATTTGGCTAAAAGAGTCGGGGTGCCTAGAATGATGAGCTCAGTTTTGTCGTCGTTCAGGCATAAACTGTGAGTGGCCATCCACGCCTGAACAATACTGTAGATTCTATTCACCAAAGCCAGGTCGACGATGTAATCTCCTGAAATCGGAAGGAGTATTTGGGTATCGTCTGCATAGTTAGTATAGGCGATACCCAAATGGTCCATTTCGTCGAAGAGGGGCTTGGTGAATACGTTGTAGAGTGTAGGTGACACACAGGATCCCCGTGGAACGCCGCAGGTTATGGGTATGGGGTCTGCTGAGGCCGATGGAGAGAAGACGCTCATGGTCCGGTCACTCAGAAAAGACTGGATCCAGGTTATAGCCTCCTTGGATAAATGTGCTGCGGAATCAAGGTGCCTGCATAAGACTTTGTGGTCGACTAGATCGAATGCAGCCGAGAGGTCTAGAAGGACGAGTAGTGCTGCTTGGCCTTTATCTCTAAACTCATCTATTTGCGCCTTAAGGTCAATTAAGGCCGTTTCAGTGCCATGTTGAGGGCGGAACCCCGATTGACGAGATCCTAGTAGGAGATTGGCTTCCAGGAAGATTTGGATCTGGATATATGCCACTTTATCTAAAATCTTTAGAAGAAATGGCATGGTCGTAATGGGTCTGAAGTTCGTAGGAATGGCAGGGTAAAGGGTTTGCTTTTTCAGTAGTGGCAGAACCCAGGATTCCTTCAGATTGTTAGGGACAGTACTGGTGGTGAATGACGAGTTAATAGGTTTAGTTATGAAAGGAGAGAGTTCTCTCGCGGCGTCCTTGATAAGTTGCGCCGGGCATTGGTCTCCTTTGCAATTGGATGGTTTAAGTCCCAGTATGACCTTCTCCACCTCGATGGTCAAGACTTTTGAGAAACCGAACCGAGTTTCTTGTTTGAGATGAGGTGTGGAGGCTATGCTCTGAGACATTTGAGGTACTAGAGGTACTAGAGAAGCTTTCTTGTGGGCAATTTTGGTTTGTAGGTTGGCAACTTTGTTAGTCAGGGCATGTTGGATACTGGAACACCACTTTTTGTCTTTAATACAGTTTTCTTGTGGTACTGTGGGTGTTTCCAGTTCTTTCAGGATAATGTACAATTCTTTAACACTGGACTTGGATTGGGATATTCTATTATTGTAGGTATCCTGTTTGGCTGAGAGGATGTCTTTCTTGTATTGAGATGAGACTTTGGTGAGGTTTAGTTTGTTTTCTGCTGTTGGGGAGCGTCTCCATTCAGTTTCCAGTTTTCATTTGAGTAGTCTCAAATTTTTTAAATGAGGGGTAAACCACGAGTTGAGGTGTATTTTTGGTTTACTGTTCCTTAGTTTCAGCGGTGCAATATTATCAAGGTCTGAATTCATGATTTCATTATACCGTGTGACTAGAATGTTAGGGTCACTATTGTCCGGTATAAAGTTAAGTTTTGCTAAGGTCTGTGGCAGTAACTTTTCGACTGTCATGAGTTTTTTATTCCTTGTGAGTGAAGGGGGGGGGGGGGTAATCGATGGCTGGGCATTAGCTAGGTTGGTATCTAGTGAGAATATTAGGAGATGATGGTCTGTCCAGATTTGCGGAATGATAGCCGTGATATTTACCTCACAGTTATATTCTGCAATCCAATCAAGGATTCGACCTTTGTTGTGCGTAGGTGAGTTGACTTTTTGGGAGAAGCCAAGCTCTTGCAAGGTCATAGCAATGGCAGTGGAGTGGGGGTCCCTAGTGTCATTATAGCCTAGATTGAAATCACCTAATACTAATGTTTGGGTGGAATTTTTCAGGTTGTTAGATAAGGCGGTAGAGATGTCTTCCGAGAAGGTTCCAATAGGGCCAGGTGGTCTATATATCAGGAAAATGTTTAGCGTTTGTGAATTAGTAGTGGCGACTTTGACCGACAGGTATTCACAGGATTACATAGTAGGTGCTGTCACAATTCTCAAATCTAAGTTGGTCTTGGCTAAAATTGCTATTCCCCCACCTCGGGAGGTGTGCCTATCTGCTCGTAGGATTTTGTAATTTTCAGGGACTGCCAACGATATGGCAGGGCCTGCTGCATCATGTAACCAGGATTCTGAAATGGCCAGGAAGTCTAAATTGTCTATTAGTAGGATGTCAGAGATTTCAGTTGCATGGGCAACTAGAGACCTAGCATTTATAAGGGCACCTTTGAGGTTAGGTTGGTGGCTAGCTGGTATAAGGGCGGTGCTAAGACTAACTTGAGTCTTCTGTTTAGTATGGCTCGAAGTAAGTCTATGGTAGTTAGAGGGGCTCGAGATATGCTCATTAGTTACTTTCTGGGATAGGCATTTTTTTAGAAAGTTTAGTTGTTCCATTTTTTTCGCCGGTGGTTTGTATCATTTGGAGAGACGGGCACGCAATCTTAGGTTTCTGTCAGTCGTGCTACGGGGTAACTGTGTGGATGGATCCTCTTGGTATTGCCTTATTTTGGATTTGTGTGTGTCTAGAGATGTGAGGCACAGGGGAGTGCTGAGAGGGGCAGTACGGGCGAGCCACATGTCACTAGTTTTTTCAGGCAGACTGTTGGACTGTAGTGCTAGTAGGAGAGCAGAGGCCATGTAAAGCGTTGACCAAGCTATCTTAGGAAGGGTACCTGATAGGAGTTTGGGTAGGCTATGGCAGGGCATCCTGGTGGTAGTGGGTGGTTCTAGGTGAGCCAAGGGGCTGCTGGGCCACTGGTTCTGGGGTGCACTGTAAACCATAAGGCTGGGTGGGCACTGGCAAGTTCCTGAGATACCTAATATAGGTATGGTCATAAAGTGGCTATGCAGACAAGGTGGTGCTATAAGGCAGCCTTGACCAAAATGCAAGTTAGATACATCAGACAAGGTGGCGCTATGAGACAGCACTGTCCAAAATGCAAGTTAAATACATCAGACAGGTTGATTGATTGATATTTTATTTCTAGTGCGCTCATACACAAGTTTTTCAGAGCGCGACCAGGCAGGGAAAGGGAACAGGGGAGAACAAAAACAACGATCTTACTAGGCCCAGTGACATTGAGAACGTGCAAGTGCAGGGTAGAGGGACAAGGAGGAGAAGTGCATGGAAGGGGGAACAAAAGGAGAGTGCGGAGCGAGAAGGAAAAAAACAAAAATAATAATAAAATAATAAATAAAAAGGCAACAAACAATGGGAGTGCAGCCAGCAAGTGGCAAGTGCTGGGTTTATGGCAGCAGGCCGTGTAGGTCTGAAAGTGCAGGAAGAAAAGGGGAGGGCTGTATGGGTACAGATACAGACCCCAGTGCAGGGGGTGGCCCGGAGGCAGTGCGTGAGGGCCAGAGGGTGGCCAGGTGCATGGTGCCAAGGGAGAGCAGAATCAACAGGGGAGAGGGGATGAGAAGGCAGAAGCAAAGAGGACGGTTTTGAGGTGCTTCTGGAACCGGAGATGGTTCTCCTCAAGTTTTAGAGTGGCAGGGATGCTGTTCCAGAGGGAGGCCCCAGCTGAAGACAGAGATCTACCCCCAGCTCGTTTCTTTGAGAAACGACTGACCCTGAGGGAGTTAGAGGTAGAGGAGCGGAGTGCTCGAGATGGGAGGTATTTGCGGAGGGATAGCTGAAGCTATGTTGGACCCAGGACCCAGAAAGCCTTGTGGACAATGCAGAGGGTTTTGATTTTAATCCTTGCATCCACAGGGAGCCAATGGAGAGATTTCAGAGCTGGAGAGATACAATCCCAGGGCTTGAGGCCAAGGACAAGTCTTGCAGTCCTGTTCTGGATAAGTTGTAAAGGGCGGAGAGTGGAGGCAGGTAGATTAAGAAAGAGGCTGTTGCAATAGTCCAGCTTAGAGAGAGCCAGAGCTTGGGAGACAGAAAGCTTCGGGGGGAATGAGAGGAAAGGAAGAATACCTCTGAGGAGGTGCAGTAGGAGGTTTTACTTTTTTGATACATCAGCGATGTGGGTAGAGAAGGAGAGTGTGGAATCAAAGGTGACACCAAGGTTCTTGGCCTCGCAGGTGGGGATAGGAGGAGGGCCAAGGGAGGCTGGCCAGAGAGTGAGGGGAAAGGAAGGTGATGGTGTGCCAGTGAGGAGGATCTCTGTCTTGCTGGCATTAAGACAAAGATCGTTGGCGGCACACCAATCTTGGATGGCAGTTAGGCAATGAGTGATGAGAGAGGTGGAGGAGGTGGCCGAGGGCAGCCTGAAAATTAGTTGAGTGTTGTCTGCGTAACACTGGAAGTTTGAGCAGAAAATGGCAATACAGTGGGCGAGAGTTGCCAGGTATTGGTTGAAAAGCCAGGGCGAAAGGTTAGACCCCTGGGGAACACCACAGGTGGAGAGGAAGACAGATGATAGGAAGGACCCAAGTTGGACCTGGGAGGGTTGATCAGAGAGGAAAGAGGTCAGCCAGGCCAGAGCCTGATCGGTGATGCCCAAGGTATCCCGGAGACGGTTGAGCAGGATGGTATGGTTGACCGTGTCGAAGGCAGAGGAGAGATCAAGTAGGATGAGAACAGAGGGAATGCTAGAGTCAAGGTTGGAAAGCAGATCTTCACAGATGTTCAGGAGAGCAGTTTCCGTGCTTCTGCCAGATCTGAAGCCAGACTGATGGTCATGGAGACAGCCAACAGAATCAGAATGAAGGTTTAGCTGAGAGACGGCCAGCTTTTCAAGGAGTTTGCCTAAAAAGGGGGTAATGGAAATTGGGCGATAGTTCGCCAGACAAAAGGGATCCGCTGTGGGTTTCTTGAGGAGAGGATGCACAAGGGAGTGCTTAAGAGGGGAGGGGAAGGATCCTGAGGCAAAGGAGTGGTTGCAGAAGTCGGCAAGGGCCGGAGCGAGGGTATCAATGTGGTCCTTGAGAGTTTTAGAGGAACAGGGATGAACCTGTTTTGACGAGGCTTTCATAGATCAGACTTGTCTAGCGACCTCATCAGGGGAGAAGAGAGGAAAGGAAGAGAAGGAGGGTGGGGGGGTGGCTGGAGGAGGGTCAGTGAGTACCGACGGAGAGGGGAGAGGAAAGGGGGTGGAGGAGAGTGTGGACAGGATGTCCTGGGTTTTTGAGATAAAGTGTGAGGCCAGGGCATTGCAAAGAGCCTGAGAGGCAAGGGGAGGGGTAGAGACTGCAGCAGGGTTGGCCAGCTCCTTACAGATTTTAAAGCGTTCTGCCGAGCTGATAGATGCCGCAGAGACACGGGCTTGAATGTGGAATCTCTTCTTGGTATGGTCAGAGAAACGGTATTGCCTTTGGAGACGGAGACTGGCCAGTTTGTCAGAGGATGAGCAGGAATACCTTCATTTACTCTCAGCCGCCCTACAACTACGTTTAAGTGTAGCTAGGTCGGAGTCATACCAGGAATTGCACTTGGCTTTGGACTTCAGGTGGATCCTCATGACAGGGGCAAGAACATCAAGAGTATCAGAAATAGAAGAATAGAGAGAAGACAGGGCTGTGTCAGGGTGTGAGTCAGCCAGAGGAAGAGGGGGTGGGGAGAAGGTGGAAGCAAAAGCCTCGACTGACACACGCTTCATGGGCCGGATGTCCAGGAAGGTAGGTGGCAGTGTTGGGGTAGGCTTGGCTTGGGGGGAAGAGAGAGAGAGATGAGAGGAGGTAGTGGTCACTCCAGGAGAGGGGAGTGGAGAGAGGGATAGATAGGGGGAGGCTAGAGGAGATCAAGACATCAAGTGTGTGCCCTGCAGAGTGCGTTGGGCCAGATGGGAGGATAGAGAGGGAGAGGGAATCGCAGAGGCTGCGAAAGAGCAATGTTGAGGGACAGGGAGAATCGAGGTGAATGTTAAGGTCACCAAGGAGGAGGAGTTGAGTGGTTGAGGCCAGGAGAGAGGAGGAGAGGTCAGCCCACTCAGAGAGAAAAGAGGTGATTTGACCAGGGGGCCGGTAGAGAGTGGCAACAGTAAGAGAGTGGCTAGGAGAGATTGAGAGCCTGCAGACGAGGCATTCGAAAGAGGAGTAGATCTGAGTGGGAATTATAGTGGCAGGAATCCACTCAGGAAAGATCAAGGCTACACCCCTTCCAGGGTGAGTGGATCTGGGTGCGGAGAGGATCTTGTAGCCATCAGGGAGGAGAGTGTCAAATCTCGTGACAGAGTTGGCCGTGAACCATGTCTCTGTAAGACCAAGAACATCAAGGTCAAGTTCTTCAAGGAGGTGGCAGATGTCAGAGGAGTGTTTGACAGCAGAGCGAGAGTTGAGAGTGGCAAGATGAAGAAGGTTGCCGGCCTTAAAGACCTTCCGGGGAGGGGTACAAATCAGAGGTCCGCCCTGCGGAGTTGTGGAGGTAGCCAGAAGATGGGCAGAGGAGGGAAGAGTGGGCAAGGTAGCCCAGGAATGAGAGGAGGGGACAGCCGGAGAAGAAAGGAAGTTGATGAGGCGAGGGAACCGCCTATAAAAGAGGAGGAGATTTGCCTGGGGACCTTGGACCATGACAGTGCATTTAGGTAGACATTAAGGATGACTCTGGAGGAGTCAAAAGAAGCCATGAGGATTTCCCAGCGAGTGCCACCATTTATGGGAGAGGAGGAGACAGGACAGAGCACAGAGATCATATGGGGATCCATAGATCAGGCGAAGGAACAACAAAGAGGATGTCGGTGAGGGTCTGTCTGGAAGAGGCGCTGGTATAGGTATCAGCAATAGGGATACCAGGGTTGGAGGCCAGGTGATGCTATGAGGCAGCACTCTTGAGGCAGTAGCTTTGGTTATGTCGGAGGAGCAGGAAGGGGAAGTGGTTTAGTAATTCGGTTTGGTGGACCTTCTGGTGCGACTCTTTGGTTGTGGTTCATCGGCCCATCTTGCCTCCTCTCTAGGCCCATCTTGCCTCCTCTCTAGTTGTTTATCTGTGGTGTTATTGCTGCCGGTGTCCCTTTGGTGTCATCATCGTCTGTTGAATACCCAGGTTTTGAGTCGGGCCCTGAGGGCAATGTGGTCTTCTGTAGTTTCTATTTCTTTGGGCATGTGGTGTTCTACAGGTCAGAAATTAGACAGGAGAACATTGTTCCACCGAATTTCCTATTTTCGTGGTGTTTTGCCTCTATTTGTAGGTGTTTGCTGAAGCTTACGTCCCTTCCTGGGCGGTACCGGCTCATCTGGTCTTGGACTCGGGTCCCCAGATAAGGGTCGTACTAGGACTTTTTACGCATGAAAATCTTGTAAATCCGACTCTTTAATTATTTTCCTGCATACAGGTGCACACAGGTTTAGAGCAGAGGGCAGTGCAAAGGTCAGGTTACTTAACAGAAACCAGAATGCTTCTTTTGATTTTTTTTTTACTTTATTTTTATTGAGCTTTTTAACAACCAACAATACACCAGACAATCCTGGTATTAGCCAACAGTAATAAACTTCAGAAGGACAAAACATACCCACGTTCCCCTCTATTGCCCCCCACACCACCCCTCCCTTCCCAAACACAGGCAAACCAAGTTTCCCAAAACCATAGATACACGAGGCGTGAAGTTAGAGCAAGACACAAATGATGACTCTTCAGAACATCAGTTTCCTTGAGGTCCCAGATGGTGTAGCGAAATGCAGCCACTTGGAAGGCCGTCAGACACACCCACAAGCCCTCTAAAAACATTGCAAACCCAAAAAAGAAAAAATAATCACAGCTTCAAGGCTTCACAGTCTGTACTGAAAAGGACAATGGTCCAATCCTCCAGGAAAGAAGGCATAGTATCATTGGCAATGGCTGTCAGTTTCTCATAAGTGAAGATAACAAGCAGTTCATTAAGCCATTCTTAAGAGGAACTCTTCCACTTTTGGGCCAGGGCCAGTCTCCCCGCCCTCAACATTTCCCCATCACTTTTGAGAAGGGTAAGGACTCACAATCCGGCCTAGGAGTACCCAATAGAACTTCTAAGGGGTGAAGTGAGGGGCTCGTACCCAGGATATCCTTTATCCAACTGAGCAGCTCCGCCCAGAAGACCCGGATGATTGGACATTCCCACCACATATGAAACCAAGTGCAGCGGTGTGAACGTAAGCTAAGCCACAACGGCAACACCTTGGAAAACATCCTAGATAGAGTGGCGGGGGGCCGGTGCCAAGAATGAAGGACCTTAAAATTGTGTTCCATGGCAGCCGTATACAACCTACTCGAAAAGGTCGATTTAAAGGCCAACTCCCATTTATGGTCATCAAGGGCATGGCCCAATCTCTCCTCCCAGATCCGCTTAAACGACTGTCTGCCATCGAGATTACCAGAGACCAGTACGCTGTACATCTTGGAAAGGATGCCCTTCCTAGTTTTGGCCTCCACCATGATCCTCTTGAAAGGAGACAGTGGCCGTGTTAGGTCCGCCACCCAATTGGCCAGAGTAAGAATCCCCCTAAGTCGCAGATACTCAAAAATGGAGAGGGGTTTGTCCTTCAGCACCTCCCGCAATTGATCATACTCAATAAAGACACCCTGACGAAATAGTTGGGCCACCCTCTCCAGCCCCTGATCAGACCACAACTGGGTTTCACAGAACCATCTAGCGCCGAGGTTGAAGGGGGAGCCCCAAGGGAAGAGAGGGGAGAAGGCCAGGAGGAGAGACGCTTGTTATCCTTATTAGGCTTCCAGGATGCCCAAAGGGCAGCCAGGATCGGATGTGCCCTAACTGATGGAGGAAGAGTCTTCAGGGGAGCCCATAGAACCTGGAAATCTTCCACATATGTCCAATACGTCCTTAGATCATCCCTAAAATGTTCTAACATCACATGCATCTGCGCTGCCTAATAGTACAATCTTAATTCCGGGAGGCCAAAGCCTCCGAAAGACTTAGGGAGAGTCAAGGTGGAGAATTTCACTCTAGCCCTTTTGCCATTCCCAACGAAGCGAAGAATACGAGACTGCAGACATTAAAAAAAAAAAAAGAGTCGGGAATCATGCAGGGGAGAGATGAAAATAGATAGAGGAGCCGAGGGAGTACATTAATTTTAATCGTGACCATTCTTCCAAACCACGAGAGAGTAAGAGGGACCCATCTTGTGAGATCACTTTGGATCTTTGCCTGAAGAGGGAGGAAATTAAGCTCAAACACCTTCTTCAGATCTCTGGGGATGTTGGTGCCCAGATACCTGGAGGATTCCCCCTCGACCCTCATACCCAACACTTCTACTCCATCTCTGACTTTGCAGTCCAACTTACCCATAGGCATTAAACATGATTTGGTAACATGGACCTTTAGCCCTGAAAAGGAGCCAAAACGGCGAATTAAATCCACTAAGCGGGGGAGGGAAATATGTAGATTGGTCAGATATGCCAAGATATCGTCCGCGAACAGGGATAACTTGAACGCACATTCCCCACAGAGCACCCCAGAGACCTGACCGTCGGCCCGGACCGCAATGGCAAAGGGTTCCATTGCTAAAGCATACAAGAGGGGGGAAAGAGGGCACCCTTGCCGGGTACCTCTAGAGAGCGAAAAACCTGCAGACGTACAACTGTTAACTAGTACCTCGCGGTGGGACCATTGTACAAGGCCGAGACCCACCGACAAAATGTGTTCCCCAGACCCATCTTCCTAAGCACCTTTCCCATATATGGCCATTCGACACGGTCAAATGCCTTTTCTGAGTCCAAAGACAATAGATAGGCCTCTATATCCCGCCTCGAAACTTTGTGCATAAGGTCCAGTGTTTTCCTCACATTGTCAGACACCTGGCGACCGGGAATGAAACCGACCTGATCTCCATGAACCATTGAGGGAAGGAATTTGGACAGCCTATTAGCCAGAAGTTTAGCTAAAATTTTCATATCTATGTTGAGAAGGGAGATGGGCCTATCGGACTGGCAAAGTGAAGGGTCTTTCCCTTCCTTCGGTAGAACCACTATAAGTGCCAACATCATGGAAGAGGGGAGGGAACCTGTATCCAGAGCAGAGTTTAACACCTTACCCAGGAAGGGGGCTAACGTGGACCGGAAAGTTTTATAGAAGGTGACCGAGAACCCATCATCCCCCGGCGCAGTGCCACTCCTCAATGATGAAATTGTGTCAATTACTTCCTGGGGCGAGACAGGGAGCTCTAGTGAGTCAGAGTTCTCTGGGGAAAGTCGAGGAATGGGAAGCGAATCTAAAAAATTACCCACATCAGTCCCATCTCCTGAATACTCTGACGCGTAAAGGGCTTCATAAAATTGCTTAAACTGCTTTGCTATTAGGTCATCCTGCAAAAAATGTTCTCCTGCCCGGCCGGAAATAGAGCTCACTCTTCTACTATTCCGAAGCTCCCTCAGCCTCCATGCCAGTATCTTATCTGCCTTTTCCCCCCTCTCCATATACCGCTGTTTTAGGAAGGCTAGTTTTCTCTCCGTTTGCCCCACCATCAGGGCCGACAATTTCGCCCGGAGCCCCTGGAGTTCCTCCCACCTGCCCGGACCCATCTACGACCTCGGCTTCCCACCAGGCTAAATGGCTGCAATTTGTTTTCTAAGCTTTGACTCTTCCCAACCCCTCTCTCTCTTCCTCCTCGAGCTCATTTCCATCAGCAAGCCCCTGATCGTGGCCTTAAACGCGTCCCACGTTCCCCTAGCATCCACCTCCCCAGTATCGTTAAGGGCAAAATATTCCTTGATAGCGACTAGAAGAGACTGCCTCAACTCCCTATCTTGCAACAAGGAATCATTGCAAATCTACCGGGACCCAACCAAAGCAAGGGGGGGAACCCCCAAGCTGACTCTGACCAAGTTGTTGTCCGACCACGGAATGGTCTCTACCCCAAACTCAGAAATGCAGTCCCGAACCAAAGAATCTACCAGAACATAATCTATCCTAGAGAATGCCAAATGCACTTTGGAAAAGTAGGTGAAAAGTGGTTTGTGGTTGCATTCAGCGAAATGCGCATCGACTAGGCCTAATTCCTCGTTTACCTCGGAACGATCCCGCCAACTTCATTTGGGCCTTTAGATCGGGGAAAGGATTAGGAGACTTCCTATCCCTATCCGGACAAAGAACCATATTGAAATCCCCTCCTACTATTAGGGAGCCCTCTGCAAAACCTCTAATTCTCTCCCTCATCCCCTCACAAAAAACATCCTGAGCCTCGTTCGGGGCATACACTCCTACCAACATGAGCATCCTGCCTCTCACCACC
Organism: Ambystoma mexicanum; assembly: GCF_040938575.1. Lineage (NCBI taxonomy): Eukaryota > Metazoa > Chordata > Amphibia > Caudata > Ambystomatidae > Ambystoma > Ambystoma mexicanum. The sequence goes on along the minus strand of NC_090931.1, from coordinate 485,058,080 downwards.
CCCTTCACCATAATATAACGCCCTTCCGGATCAGCCTTGTGAGCTCTAGGGTAAAAGAGAGCATTCGGAGAAACCAAAAGGGCCACCCCCCGCCTTTTCGCTGAATAAGAGGACTTGAACACGTGCTGGATGGTCCTAGACCTTAAGATCGGTTCCTTCCCCTTGACCCAATGGGTTTCTTGTAGGAAAAGAAAGTGGAGCTTAAGCCTGGAAAGTTCCTTCACCACCAACAATCTCTTATTAGGAGAGTTTAATCCCCGCACATTTAGGGACTTCGCAGAAAGGAACAGAGGAGAATCACCCATTGGAGGAAAAGATCAAATCCACAAACCCCACTCGGGAGATCATTATGCCTGGTCCAACCCCCCGCCTCTGCACGCAGAAATGAACTCAGAGAAGCCTAGAGACCCCCCTAATAACCGAGAACCTTGGCTGCCTAAAGAACCCCACCCCAACAACAAGGGGAACCCTCTGCCCCACCCGCCCCCCTGCCCAGTCCCACCCCAACTGTGCAACCCCTCCCACCCCCACCCTCCCTCTCCCCAAGCGCCTGGAAGAGCTGCGACATGGAAACGCCGCACAACCAGGCCACCAAGGATCGTCTCCACCAGGGCGAATTACCCCACAAAAAAAACTCCAATCATCGGAGCCCCCCCACAGCAGAAGTAAGCCCAATAACAATATCACTGTCAATGCCCCAACTCCTGCTCCCCATGCTTCTCTATAGGCTGATCATTGGAGGCCATCACCGACCCTGTGGGATCAGCCCCATAGCCCCTCAACCAATAAGCACATGCCCCCCCTCGAGGTCAGGTTGCAGGCTGCCACGGGGATGGAGGGGCCAGTTTTCTATACTTCCTGTGGCCCCGAATAGGTCACTCCCTACAAACTCTGGGGCTTCACGAGGGTCACCTCCTCCTTCATTCCCAACATCCTTAACAGGACCCGAGGACATGTCCCCCAGCAGTTCGCTAGTCACTTTCTGAATCTCAGACTCTGTGGAAAGGGAGTATTTATAGCCATCCACCTCAAACGAGAGTGCGAATGGGTGCCCCCACCTGTATCGCACTCCTTTTGTCTGCAACCACCTCGTCAGGGGCCCACACAATCTCCGGCACGAGAGGGTGAGCGCTGAAAGGTCCTGGTAGATCGTTATTTTAGCACCCTCCCAGTCGATGGGGCCCTTTCTACAGGCTAGCTCCAGAATCTTCGTTTTCTCAGCATAGAAATGAAATTTAACTAGGACAGATCTCGCCCCTCCTGTGCATCCTCCCACTCTATGGTCTCTGTCAATCGTAGGCTCGCTGGTGTTCTCTCCATCAAACAGCTTACTTATGATTGTCTTGATTCCTCTCGCAATGTCCGTCTGGGACTCCCCCTCCCGTTCCGGGATGCCCAGAAACCTGAGGTTAGAGCACCGTTCCCCATTTTCAAGGTCATCGAGCTTAAGAGCTACCTTCTCCTCCCGCCTCTCCAACTCTGCCAGGCGCATATCAAACTGCTTTCAAAGAGATCAGCTGAGGTTTGATTGGCCTCCAGGGCCTGGACCCGGTCTTCAACAGCATCCACCTTCTTATCGAGGGAGTCAAGCCGTCTGCCAATATCTGCCCTGAAACCGCGGATCTCCTCCAGCAGGGCAGCCATACTTCGACTCATTTACTGAGCCTCCGCTGCCTCTGGCTGACTGCAAACTGGCCCTTTCCGGCGTCTGCTCATGGGTGCGCAGGAACTTCTGTAAAGACTGGGCCCAGTCCATCAAAAAACATAAAGGGTGCGGACCACCCCAAGAGTCCCGGTGACAGGCAATATGAGCACACCAGCCAGCCGCCTCCAGAAACAATGCTGTGCCTCCCAACTGGAGAACAACACCTCAAAGCAGGCCGCCCAATGCCCGGCTCATCACACTACGATTCTATATCGAGGGAGTCTTGTATGCGGGCCAACCCCCCGAAGTCCAGTAGATAGACCCCAGACAAATCCCACGCATTTAACACTCTGAGGGGCCAAAGAGAAGCCACACACTCCACCAAGGCCAAGTACGACCAACCAGCAGGCCCAGTCCTCGTCAATCCCGCTCTCACACAGTCACAGGCCTTCACTGGATTGCACGCTGCGGAGTGGAAAGCAGAAGACCCGACGAGAAGGCCCCTGGACACTCACTGCGGGCAAACTGATGTCCCCAGAGTTACTACTGCCGCCGTTATTAGAGACTCTTACAGCCCCAACATGCAACTCCTAAGAGAAACATAGGTATCTGGGTCTTCTTGTGAATACGATTTGTTAGCAGGACAAACAACATCTACTTAAGTGTCCCTCTATATTCCAACTACTAATGCTCACAATGGGACTGCCGGGAAATCTGAGTTCGATACCTGTGCAATTCCCCAAGCTGTGGAAGTTGCCAGATCTTGCCTTATTATGCCATCATTTCAAAGGCCAGAGTCACTGCCTAGATGCACATCCCACTACAAGCACGGACATCCTGGCAATGCTCCGTGCAGAATCCATTCAGTTGAAAGACGTTGATATCTCACAGTGCTATCGAGAACACCACTAGGAGAGTCTCAGGCCGCAGCTATCTCATGCAACAGTTCTCACAACGCCTTGGCCATATATCACAATCTTCAACAACGTTGACGATGTCTCCGCAGGCCACCAAAGCACGTTGCCCACCTGGACCTCCTCTTCCACCTTGGATACCGGGAGAGCTGCGGGGGGAAGAGACCGGTGGGCAGTCTCCCGCAGACCTGCACCCCACCGCCCCTCCAAAGTTCAGGGGCGCCACTGCGGCGGACTGCACGTACCTTAATTGCCGCTGGAGCGGTGAGCTGGCACGGAGGTTCTCAGCACTAGTCCTGGCAGGCCTCACAGATCCGCACTCCGGGGTTGATCGGCGGATCGCGCTTGGGTGGCCGGCGTGACCCGATGCCAAAACTGCAGCGCCTGGGGCCACAGACCCCGCCGGGATTGCTCCAAGAACCCAGGCACCCCAGTCCGAGTCCTCACAGGGGCCGCGGCCGCTGTCTCACGCCTCTGCCTGAGTCCCACAGTACGGACACAGGCACCCCACACACAGTTCTTCCTGCGGGGGGCAAGCCTGTGGTCCAAGCTCTTGCCCCTCCCCTACCGTCAGGCAGCCAACGTTCGTGTGGTTTCCACAGCCGGGATGGCTCGCCCTCAGATCCCGCTCACTGCCGAACTACGGCCGTTCTCTGGTCACCCGGCACCCACAAGCACCAGGAACACGCTCTGCCACCGCCGCACAATGGATTCAGCTCGCCCAGGGGGGGGGGGGTCCAACCTCGACTCCTGCAGAGCTGGGGTGCCTAGACTCACAAAATCAGCACCCCGGGAAGGAAATTGAAGGAGGGACGCCACACTAATTAAACTGGTTAAGTGTTTATTGACACGGAGCTCGCCAGTCGCCCCTCTTACATCAGGCCGCCTTTTCGTTTCACTTCTAACCGCCGTTCCTCGCTGCGGTCACGCGACACTCATTACAATCAAGCTCAAGAGCACGCGCGACCGCCGCGAGGTACACGGCGGTACTTTACATTCTCTACATATCTTCCCCCTCAAACAGGGCAAAAAACACTTTATATAATACTTATAACTGTAATGTAAAACTTAACAACTATAATTAAAATAAATCAGAAAATATGTCTGAACCCAAATAAAATAGAAAGTCAACAGAATTGTACAGTTTGCACATGACTCAGTACTTTCCATGTCCATTTACATTTTGAATACCTTAAACATGACTTGAGCAAAATAATATCAAGTCTCGTAATCCCTCATCCACACCGGCTTAGACCTGGACCTATGTAAAGAATCCTCTTCGACTTTTGACCTTTGACTGTCATCTTCTCTGACCTTCCCACTTATCTTTTCCATGTTCTCATCCGGCACCCCTCCTCTCATCTTTTCATTAAATCTAGTATTATCCTCCTCCATCTTCCTCAACTGTTCCTCACCTTCGTTCCTTTCCTCATCACCCACTTTCGCCAATCTTCCTTTCGACCAAACTTCACCACCTTCCAGAACTACCACATTACTTTTTACTGCACATATCTTCTTAGGACCCAGAAATCTACTTTCCACACACTTGTTCACTAGTCTAGGATTTTTGACATACACTTTTTCTCCCACTTTCCAATCACGTTCCTTCACCCTCATCCTGTCATCAAACAGTTCCTTATTTCTTTCCTGACTCAATGCAATAAGTTTCATAATCTGATTACGGTCAACATTAACCACTTTGGCCATTCCAAGCCATCCTGGACAAAGCCTTGTCCCAGGCTCCCTTCCCTTCATCGAAACAAATGGGGATACTCCCGTCACCGAATGAGGCGTAGTGACATAATTCCATGTCAGCATCTTTAATACTTCCCTCCATGGTTGCCTCGATTTCATGGCCATCTGCAGGCCCCCCTTTATATATCTGTTAACTCTTTCAACAAGTCCATTTGCTTTAGGATTATACAGAGCGGTCCTTGTGTGTTTTATACTGTATCCTGCAAGAAACTTCTTCATTGCCCCAGACACAAATTGTACCCCATTATCTGACACAATTTCCACTGGGACCCCCTCCTTAAGAAATACTTTTTCTAAGAATCCAATCAGCTCCCTTGCTGTGACCTCCCTTACAGCCTCCCACTCAAACCATTTGGAATGAAAATCCACTACAACAAACACAAATTTTAAACCATCTCCCAGACCTGCCACCGGACCCATTATGTCCACTGCTAACTTACTCCACGGCTGGTCCGGTACCAAATTTGGAATTATCGGAGCTTCTCTCACCACTCTGCATTTGTCACTCGTTTGGCAAATTATACAATCCTTGACACACCTTTCCGCACACCTGTCAATTCCCGGCCACCAATAATTCTGCCTCAATTTCCTTTTCATAGCCGCTTCTCCAGGATGCCCCTGATGAGCCAGCTCAACTAGTACTGACCTAAGGGAATTAACCAGTTTAATTAGTGTGGCATCCCATCCTCGTCGCCACTAGAAGGAGGGACGCCACATTAATTAAACTGGCTAAGTGTTTATTGACACGGAGCTCGCCAGTCGCCCCTCTTACATCAGGCCGCCTTTTCGTTTCACTTCTAACCGCCGTTCCTCGCTGCGATCACGCGACGCTCATTACAATCAAGCTCAAGAGCAGGTGCGACCGCCGCGAGGTACACGGCGGTACTTTACATTCTCTACAGAAATCAGCCAGGACCCTTCAGCACATCTCGGCGCCCCCTGGTGGCTCTGCTTCTTTTGATTTTTATCTACATGAATGTAACTGCAAGCCACAGAGAAAAGTCTCTGAAATTGAATTTTCTTCTCTGAAGCCTTTCAAAAAGGAACCACACATTGCGATAAAAGGAATGGTTTCTTTCCGTTCAGCTTCTGCTGTGTTGTGTGTAGGTGCTCATGGAGCAAACAGAAGCACTGTGCACATTTATTTTCCTAGCATTTTATAATTAATAAGATGGAAAACTAAGTTGCAGTTGAGAATTAATCTTTTGTAACAAATTATGCTTTTTATTCCAGTGAAATCAAACCAGTATTGCACAATTTTATTTTTCAGAGTTCCTGTGCTGTGTGCATAATCATGCTGAGGCTATACACTTATAATTTAATTTACACTCCATTTATAAAAACAGTGTGTAAAATTATGGATGCACGGTCCAGTTTACATCCCATCAACCTTGCAGTCAATGCGGTACATTACTATAAATGGTCAGTGGCAACAGAGTCTTTGCTCAAGGGTGAGTGATTTGGCATTACATCAATCACAGGCCTCTCAAATCTTCAAGAATACAATTAAAACCTCCAAACCTGCCTCCCCAGGAAGTGCAACCACTGTTCAAAAACAAAGAAATGAAAGTTACATTTGCAATTGAAATAGAAACTCAGCAAAGCCTATCCCTGTGAAAATCCATATAGATATTTATCTTTATGTAGCACTTCATGCATGGTTCATCCAACATCTAGGCAATGTGATTATTATATTTCAGTCAATACTCAGTTTACTGACCTCTGAAGGATGTTCGCCAATAAGATAGATCAGCCATTTGAGCGCTCCTTGCTACGATCTGTAGGTTGCAGGTTCGAATCCCGGCAAGGCCAACTCAGCCTTTTCATCCTTTTGAGGTCGATAAAGGAGAACCAATTCGATTCAGTGATAAATGTGATAAATATGTTGCATGTACAGCATCTTGCCAAAAGCGCTATATAAATAACAATTTGACCATGAGATTAGGTATAGAATTTAGCATTGAGTCCTTGCCTCTCAACACTGTTGTATCATAACATTCGTTAGCAATAGTTCCAGGAAATTAAGATTTTCATTAAACATCAAAAGACAATTCTGCCATCGAACCTCAAAACACACAATACAATTCAGGTTTGCTTTACTATTTATTTGGGCAGGTTCTTTCTGTTTCAACATTTAAATATATACAGGAGTGATATGATATGGCATTTATAACGCACCTAAACACAAGTGTTTCAAGGTGCGACGAGGCAAGGGAGGGGAACAAAGGGAGGACAGACAATGATCCTACTAGGCCAGGTGTCATTCGGATCGTGCAAGTGCGTGGGAGGGGGGCAGGGACAGTGCAGTACATGGGAAAAGATAACAATAAGTAACAGCCAGCTTGTGACAAGTGCATGGGTAAGTGCAGACATCAGGTGTCAAGGGCTGGTGGGGGGGGCTGTAGGGATACAGAAACAGTCCCCAAGTGCTGGGGTTGCCAGGTGGGCAGTGCAGGTGTGTGACGCTGGCTACTAACAGGGGTCAGACCTGGGCCCGAGATCAGAGGGTGTCCAGGTGGCCAGTGCAGTTCCGGTTACAGCCAGGAGGTCAGCAGAAGAGAGGAGGAGAAAAAGCAGAAGCAAAGAGAAAGGTTTTGAGGTGCTTCCGGAACCAGAGATGGTTCTCCTCAAGTTTAAGGGAGGCAGGGAGGCTGTTCCAGAGGGAGGCACTAGCTGGAGAAAGAGATCTACCACCAACTCGTTGCTTGGAGAAGCGACTGACCCTGAGGGTGTTGGAGGCGGATTAGCGGAGAGCTCGAGAAGGAAGATATTTAGGGAGAGAGAGTTGAAGGTATTGAGGCCCCAGGCCCCAGAAGGCCTTGTAGACGATGCAGAGGGTTTTGAACTTAATCCTCGAAGCCGCTTGGAGCCAGTGCAGAGATTTCAGTCCTGGAGAGATACGATCCCTGGGCGTGAGGCCAAGGACAAGTCTTGCAGTCCTGTTATGGATAAGTTGCAGAGGGCGGAGAGTAGAAGCAGGCAGATTTAGAAAGAGGCTGTTGCAATAGTCCAGCCTAGAGAAAACCAGAGCTCTGGAGACAGTGAGCTTATGGGGGAAGGAGAGGAAAGGAAGAATACCTCTGAGCAGCTGGTAGTGTGACTTCTTAGTGACGTCAGAGATGTGAGGGGAGAAGGAGAGTGTGGAGTCGAAGATGACACCAAGGTTTTTTGCCTTGCAGGTGGGAGCAGGAAGAGGGCAAAGAGAGGCCGGCCAGGGAGCTGCAGGAAAAGAGGGAGCGGGTGTGCCGATGAGGAGAATCACAGTCTTGCTTGCATTAAGGCAGAGGTCATTGGCGGCACACCATTTCTGGATACCAGACAGACAGTCAGAGGTAAGGGAAGGAGAGGAGGAGGCCGAGGGTAGCCTGAAAATGAGCTGGGTGTCATCCGCATAGCACTGGAAGTTGGGGCAGAGAGCGGCGATGCGATGGGCAAGGAGTGTCAGGTATTGGTTGAACAGCCAGGGAGAGAGGTTAGACCCCTGGGGGACACCACAGGTAGAGAAAAAGATAGCAGAGAGGAAGGACCCAAGTTGGACTCGAGAGGGTCGGTCAGAGAGGAAAGAAGTCAGCAAGGGAGAGCCTGACCAGTGATACCCAGGTTATCACCGAGACAGTTGAGCAGGATGGCATGGTTGACAGTGTCAAAGGCAGAAGAGAGATCAAGCAGGATGAGGACGCAGGGGGTGTTAGTGTTAAGGTTGGAGAGCAGGTCTTCACGGATGTTCAGGAGAGCAGTTTCCGTGCTTCTGCCAACTCTGAAGCCAGACTGATGATCGTGAAGACAACCAACAGATTCAGTGTGGAGATTAAGCTGGGAGATGGCCAGTTTCTTCAGGAGCTTGCCCAGGAAGGGAGTGATGGTGATTGGGCGATAGTTAGCCAGGCAGGAGGGGCTGGTAGAGGGTTTATTAAGAAGAGGGTGCACAAGGGAGTGCTTCAGGGGGGATGGGAAGACTCCAGTGGCGAAGGAGTGATTGCAGAAATCAGCCAGTGCAGGAGCCAGGGAGTCGATGTGGTCCTCAATAGTTTTCTTGATAGTGAACAAATGGCCAGACCTTAGAGAAATAATGAAAGGTGTATTCTGTCACAATGCAGAAAGTTGCTGCATGGTAATGATTTCCATACACTTTTTGCACACGTTGGCTGGATGTCGCATACATTTTACTCTTGCAAAGGAGAAAACTAATTTTTACTCTTGAATTCACAAAGTCTAAAAATGGGGAGTAAAATACTCCCACCTCATCTGGAGCACTGCTTGGAGGAATTGAGCTCCTTGTCTGTGCAAGGCTTTGTAGAGTGCTTTCAATTTTATGCTTTTTTTACTGGTAACCAGTATAGGATTTTCAATGCTGGCGTGATGTAGTCTCTTCCGTTTACTCTTAATAGGATCCTGGCTGATGTATTTTGCACCATTTGGAGTTTCTTAGTGAGCCTTTTTGGCATTCCTAGGTAGAGGCTTTTTGCGTAGTCAATTCTTGTGAGTATCGGGGATATTACTGTAAGGGTTCTGTGAGCGAAGAAGGGGTAGGAGAGTAATCAAATTACAATCCTCTGAGTAGCCTAAGGAGGAATAAGCATTTATTGGTGATTGCACTGACTTGTGGTTCCAGAGATAGTCTGTTCTCCATTAGTATTCCTAGGTTATTAACTACATTGGTAGTTCGGTTAAATTCCCATGCCTGCCTGGCCAGTCCAGTTGTGGGTTCCCGCCATCGACTCCTGCGTGTGAGAGCATTATTTCAGTTTTTGCAGGGTTCAGTTTGTGGTTGTTCGTTGTCATCCCATTCTAGATGTCTGAGAGGCAGTTGTTGAGGCAGTTATTTTGTTTAGTTAAGTATTCTGTTTGTTTTGACGTATTTCAGTAGAACCTTGTATCCCTGGTTCTCCAGTGTCTTTGCCAAGTAGGGCAGGTTGGATATCTGTCTGTAGTTGCTCGGGTCTTCTGCGCTTTGATTCCTTTTCATCAGTGGTTTGGTGTATGCTGATTTGAAGGCATACGGTACTATTCCTCTGATATTAATTATCAGAGAGCAATGACGACTCCACAGGATGCATCACAATACCTGGTTCAATGACTGACTCATTATACAGAATGTATAAAGTAGATTATTCTGCAATTAGAAACACACAACAAGCTTTCTTGAAGCCCTGAAAATAAATAGAAGATTATAACGTACCAACTCACAAAACTCCTTGCTGGAAACAGAAACTGCCTATCTGTCTTACCTTCTGATCCATACAATGTAGCAACTGACAGTGTGGGTAATGATATAAAAAAGCCAAAATCTAAGTTAGCTAGCATAAACGCAAACCTACTAACATCTGTCCCGTTAACCCGGTGCATAGATGACTTATGTAAGGAGTCAGGAATGAAACTCGGACACAAGTTAGCCATGACATTGAGTAGAGACTTTTATTAAAAATAAAAGGGGTGGGAACCTGCCTCTCTGACCCTGCTCTTAGTTTTTGGTTTAGGTAGTGAAATTCCTCTAAGGAACAGTCTGTGTCAGAATGTCCAAAACAAAAAACTGTCCCATGTTCAAAGTTCTATTCTTATTCTCACACTATAAACTAAACTCCAAGGTGAAAAAACTGGGATTTCCTTCCCCTGGATTCCGTTTTACTCGTGGATGTTCCACAAACAGTTCCTTGGGTCTTTCTTGGTCCACAATAACACTGACAGACAAAACTGTTTGTCTTTGTAATTCTGTTTCTTTCAGGATTCCCGTTATACTTTTCTGCCAGTGTTTTGCTCCTTCTCTTCTGGTCAAAGCACTCCTTTTCTTAGTTCTTATATAACTTCTCAGGACTTCTTATAACCACACACTTGCAATTGGCCTGGTATACTCTCCTGTCAGGACTTCTGTTCATACGGGGTCTTTGCCTGCTTCCAAAGTTGCACATCTACTTTCTTGGATAATGTATCCTCTTGATATATTATTCTGTTCGGGTTTCTCATGTACTTGCACTGTATATATTCAAATATTTGCAAGAGTCTTGTTTGCAATTCAATTCCCCCTTTCAATCAGTCCTTTCGCTTTTTTCTTTCTCTGTTGCTTGGTTTATAATGACTTGCATTTGGCGCGGTCACCAATATACCACAATGTCCCTGCTGCCTCTGCGTGGACTCACTGGCTCCAGTGTGGATTCCTGAGTTCTCCCGTAGTCAGCCGATTAAGGTACTCCACCCGCTTCTTTCTAATGAACACTTTCTCTTCGCTTTCCCAGCTCCTGCGGGTTCCACTTGACATGTCTGCTTCGCTCCATCGCAGGCTCCGGGCATTCTCGCGGCGTATTCTGCACGTGCAACTGCCTCTTTCTTCTTGGTCCGTGAGGCGCCTGGCTCTATCATTCTGGTTTGAGCTTTTCAGTTTCTGGAGCCACACAGAGAGTTGCAACTCTCGCGCCAACAACAGACCACACCTCTCTGCTTCTGCTCTTTAAATTTCCCCAGGCACAGGAGTAGGCGAGCAACAACTTGAGCGTTCGCTGGACTTGTGGCCTCTTTCCCTTTGCATTGCTCAGTCCCTCTTCCTCATCGCAGTATTTTTGATGCTTGAAAATGCTTATCCAAATTTTTCAAACCAATGGTTTTAAATAGCAATGATAGGTGGAACTGGAGAAGGGAGTTTCATAAGTTTCACAAGGCAGACCAATGTTGGAAGGTTGGCCTATAGGTCGAAAAAGGTATTCCCTATTCTTCATAGGAGGAGTAGAGGTATGGCAATAGGCCACAAGGGTCTTAGAAATGGGAAGGTTACCTTCAAGGTAAAATGAGGGATACCATGTCTCACTTGATTAAGCCATGACAAATCCCGGGAAGCTGTCCCCCCCATGTGATTCTACCTCACATAGCCGCCCTATGGTCAGTACAGGTAGCTGCTGCCGTCCCCTGGCCACATGTGAGGAGGTCACCACCGGAGAATCAGTGATGACTCCAAAGGAATCATCACTCTTACCTAATGCGGTTTCCAGCTCATTCAAACAGCCTTTCGGCGTGCGGACATGTTTCCCATGAGAGATCTGGCCCTGAATATATAAAGTGGACACCTGCAACAACCGGAAGCCTGCTGGGCGGGTAAACGGTCCACCATGTTACAGTGGTAGAAAAGAGTAAAGGTAACTTTAAAAGAAGGCTGGACCCTGAAAGGTTTAAATTCTTTTAACGTGATAAAGAATTCTTAAAGACACCAGTCTGCATATCCCTGTAAAGTGAATCAGGTACTGGTACAATCACAACCAATACTCACAGCTCCCAGCGATTCCAATACAAAGTTCTGTAATTTTTGGCATTTTTTTTGTGTTGCTTTAATCTTTATTTTCAAAGCATAAATCAGCATAAATTAACACAAAAATGTTAATCGGAATGCTACCACAATAAAGAAACTAATTCCTTCAAGTAGATAATTACAATTCTGTGAACGGCCATGCATCGAGCCAAAAGTGCTAATCAGAATAAAACCAAAATCCAAAACTATCCATCAACGCCCTCCCCACCCGTATATGCTCTCCGCAATGTTTACATCATAGAATAAAGTCTTTAGGTGATATGTTCCGCTGTTTGCAGGGTGGAAAGTTCTGGAGTTTGAAAAGCATCTCTCATATGGAAACTGTCAATATTATTTAACCAGTGAATTCACCAAAAAACACAATCCCCACAATTCTGAACCTCAATTTCAGAAATAATTACACTTGAGGACTGAGTAATATCCCACTGGCAATCTCAGTGTGTTACTGGTAAGTCTGCTATATCAATGTTGCGTACAGGATTTTAAATTTATCAAGTAGACACAAAAAGTAAATAAACCTGGCAGGGTAGCCTGGACAGGGGAGGTTCTTTTAAACAAAATACATCCAGGACGAAATCTTGCAAAATAGTAATTGCAAGAGTAAATTTGCTATGCCCATGTGAAAACCATGAACAAGACAGATAATGACCGGTGTTAGGTATTCTATGTCCACGAAACACAAAATCAATTCTGGCCACACGATAAACAAATAGCCGGTGATGATAATTTTTTTTTTTAAAAAACACTGTCTCATAACTGCGGTAAAGTTCAAATCAAGAATGGGTCTGGACATAGCCCAAGCATCCCCCCATGTACCCCAACACCTGCTGTGTGCATGCCTGTTGGCAAAGGCTACACATTGAGTACTGTGAGAAGAATTAAAGTACATGTCCATTGTTCCCAAACTAGGCAGAACAGAATGACATTTGAAACAGGAACTTGGATTTTGGCAAGCCCAATGGAGAAGATCCATATTGAGGTACTCAATATTTCAAAGATCTGTTTGCAGGCCGTACATGACACATCTGTATTTCTAAATCATTTTAGCCTCAAGCTGTCTCAATTTCTTTTCCCGATCTGCTCCCTGCTTGCCTGATGTAAAAGATAAAAGTCCAACAAATCTCAAGTCCTCTTTATTGTCCATCTGATGGCTAGTTTGTCAGTGAGTGGCCAATGGGTATTTTGCATCTTGACTTACGATGGTACTGAGGGGTTCACAGATCCTGGTCTTTAATTTTCCCTTGGTGCTACCTGTCATGCATGCTGGACGTGGTCCTACCTCCTACGCTCGTAGAACAGCTAGACCGTTCTATTCCAAATGGCGGTTGTTCGATACGTTGCCGGGAAAACGACGTTTGCACTTTTCACGTCGCTAACTTCACGTGTATTCTGCTTCGTCACGTGAACTACGGCATTACGTATATAAGCAGCGTGGAAACTTCACTCGCTGCTTCTGATCGAATCATTTGGCGTTGTGTAGCTGAACCTCCGATCTGCATCCTTGCAGGTTACTACAGCTACTTTTTGGGCCTTCTATAGCGTGTTTTCCGCCACACGCTGATTCCTGGAGCTGTTTGGTTGCGTGTAAATCCACACGCGCACGCTATCTTCAAGCGCTGCTGGCCTGGACTGCGTGAATCCTGCTCACGTGTAAAATCCACACGCGCACGTTGTCTTCAAACGCGGCTATCCTGGGCTGCGTGAATCCTGTTCGCGTGTAAAATCCACACGCGCACGTTGTCTTCAAACACGGCTGTCCTGGGCTGCGTGAATCCTGTTCACGTGTAAATCCACACGCATATGTTGTCTTCAAGCGCTGCTGGCCTGGACTGCGTGAATCCTGCTCGTGTGTAAATCCACACGCACTCTTTGTCTTCAAGCGCTGTTGGCCTGGACTGCGTGAATCCTAATCGCGTGTAAATCCACACGCACACGCTATTTTCTTCGCGGCTGTACAGAACCGCGTGTACTTTGTTTATACCATAAAAAGGGCGCTATTTCCAACTCCTGCACCTGTGATATTAACAGAGGGATTGATTCATTTCTATACTTTACTCTACGTGGGAAGGAAGCTTTTCAAGGATTATTGGAAGGTGACAGTGAACAGTACTTTGGACGCTATCCTGTGGTGCATCAACCCGGTATCTAGTGTGAGCCTCGTTCCGTTCGGGATAAGTCTCCCTTACTAATCTTCCCTTCCTTGTCGTTTGTTCTACCTTGGATTGCCTCAAGAGACTCTGCTGGATTCTTCTGCCCTAGACTTAAGGTCAGTGTGTGCATTCATGTCATTTTCTGTTCCATCATACTCAGGTTGGGGCAGTTATTTATGATACTTTATTTTGTTCTAGGCTGACTTCCTATACCTTACCCACGCCCTTTCCAGTGATCCATCGCTCTGCCTGTTTTACCAGTCAGAGAGTTGTATCATTTGGAAGGTCTTAACTTGACTTCACAACTATCAAATCGTGTGAACAGGGATCCGGAAGACCCTACCACCTGTATCCTTTTGAGTACCGTATCCTTTTCAGTTAATACTTTGGTGCTCTCTGACAGAATCAGAAGCCATGGAGGGTACGGATCCTTTAGCTGTTTTGACTCAGTTGATCAGCGATTTGAGAAATGAAATGGTTACGGCACAGGACATGTTACGGCACCGTATGGACGTTATGCAAGACGCCATGCACGGTAGTCCTCAGGGAGCACAGGTTCCAATGGCCACTGCATCTGGATCTGGGACTATGACACCCCCACAGGAAACTATTAATGTGGTTATGCCCACTCAGTTTCCCTTGGCCCCTCTGGAACGGTTCATTGGTGATCCCAAAACCTATAGAACCTTCGTTAATCAGTGCCGACTCCATTTTCTTTGCCGTCCTACATCTTTTCCTGACCTAACCACAAAAGCAGCATTCGTGCTTTCCCATTTAGGGGGCACAGCTGCTGCTTGGGCTAACCCTTTGTTGGAAACAAATAGCCCTTTGTTGTACGACTTTGACGATCTCTTGGCTGCTATGAGTAAAGTCTTTGACATGCGTTATGCTACTCAAGCCATGGATCTGGAGTTACTTAATCTACAACAAGGCAATCAACCTCTTTTGCCTTACATTGCCCGGTTCAATCAACTAACAGCCGAAACTCAATGGCCTGACGGCAAGAAAACGGCTGTTTTCTACAAGGGTCTTTCAGAAGAACTGAAAGATGCCTTATCTACAGTTCCGGTGGTTCCTACGGGATTCACAGAGTTGCTCGATTTGTTTCTACAAATCGATGCCCGAAGGAATGCTTGGAAAGAAGAGAAAAAGCCCTTCATACAAGCCTCGGTGCGTTCAGAGACACCGGCAGTCCTCTCGAACGACCCCGAACCCATGCAGATTGGTGCCGTGAGAGGCCGGTTGTCCAATGCAGAACGAGAGAACCGAAGAAAGAACCATTTATGTATGTATTGCGGTTCATCCGAGCATTTATTGGCGACATGTCCTAAAAAACCCATCAAGCGTTCGGGAAACGCCAAAACTCGACAATAGCAGGAGTCCCTATGTGGAGTGTTTCATCGGACTCCAGTACCATTCCTAATCACGCACCCGTAATTGTTGAGGTGACGTTACATTGTGATGAACGAGAATTGGTTTCCAAGGCCATGGTTGATTCCGGAGCCACCAACAATTACATAGACATCACATATGCCAAGAACTGTTCCATACCCCTTGTAAACAAAAACAAACCTGAAACGGTTAATACCGTGGACGGATCTGTGTTGACTTCTGGTATGGTAACCCAGGAGACGGTATCTGTTCAGATGACATTATCGAATAATCATTCGGAAGAAATCGTCTTCGATGTCATAGCTGCTCCGCAGTACGAAATCATACTTGGTCTTGCATGGTTAACCCTTCATAATCCCGCCGTTGACTGGGTTTCGGGATTGCTCCAGTATCCTTCGATTCATTGCAATGAACATTGCTTTACCAGTCAGGAGGTGTCAAACAAGCAACACATATTGGCCTCTATGTGGGGAGCTTCAACTATCAGCGTGGTACATCAAAGCAACACTACCATACCATGCGAATACGCTGAGTTTGCTGATGTCTTTGATAAAGGCCAGGCAGAACATTTGCCTCCCCATCGACAGTACGACTGTCCTATTGAATTGATTCCTGGTGCCAAAATCCCTACAGGTCGTTTATAATCACTGATCCCAAAAGAAGACGTTGTGTTGAAAGAATACATTGACAAAGCTTTAGCGATGGGTTTCATACGGCCATCACAATCACCTGCTGCGTCTCCTCTATTCTTTGTTCCGAAGAAAGAGGGAGATCTAAGGCCTTGCATTGATTACAGGGCACTTAACGACATCACCATAAAAAAACAATATCCTTTACCACTGATAAACGTTCTATTGGATCAATTAGGTACTTCCAGTTACTTCACCAAATTGGACTTGCGAGGAGCATACAATTTAGTTCGCATTCGTGAAGGCGACGAATGGAAGACCGCTTTCAAGACACGGTATGGTCTTTACGAGTATTTGGTGATGACTTTTGGTCTGTGCAACGCTCCCGCCACTTTTCAATTCTTCATGAATGATATATTCAGGGACATAATGGACCAGTTTGTGGTGATTTATCTGGATGACATTCTGATCTATTCATTATCTTTTTCGGAACACGTCAAACACGTTTCTACAGTCCTACAAAGACTCAGGGAGAACCTTCTTTATGTGAAAGCCGAGAAATGCGTCTTTCATTCACAGGAAGTGGAATTCCTGGGTTATGACATTACCAATCTAGGTGCTCGAATGAGCCGTTCCAAGGTGAAGGCCATATTGAATTGGCCTATTCCGCACAATGTCAAGTCATTACAGTCTTTCTTAGGCTTTGCGAATTTTTATCGCAGATTTATTCATTCCTTCTCCAAAACAGTAGCTCCTTTGACGGCTTTAACTAGTTCCAAAGTTCCTTTCTGTTGGAACCAAAATGCCCAAGCATCATTCGAAAAGTTGAAGGAAGCATTTACCACTGCACCCGTGCTTCAACATCCAGATCCAGATCGCCAGTTTATCGTTGAAGCGGATGCATCCAGTGTCGCTACTGGAGCGGTACTCTCACAAGTTTGCACAGAAACCAAGGAGGAGCACCCAGTGGCTTTCTTCTCTCGCAAACTTACCCCATATGAACGAAATTACACCGTCACTGAGCGGGAATTGCTGGCTATCAAGGATGCCTTCCGAGAATGGCGTCATCATCTTCTTGGGGCCAAACATCAGGTGTTGGTGTACTCTGACCATAGAAATCTTCAAGCATTCAAATCTATGAAATGCCTTACGGCCCGACAGGCCAGATGGCATGTCTTTTTTGCCCAATACGATTTCCAGGTCACATATCGTCCTGCCCGAGAACACGTTAAGTCGGACGCGTTGTCTCGTATGAGTGAAGAGGCGAAGGAAGAAGCACAAGTACAAAATCAGTTGTTGGTAGATCATGTAATATGTAGTTGTTCTGTTCAACCATCCTTAAAAACCGAAGTACAAGAGTGGGTGAAAAAACATCCACAAGTTATCCAGGATATGAATCTGGACGTACATAACGGTTACCATTCACACAAGGAGTGCTCTACCTACCGACGTCTTCAACGCGGAATAAAGCCCTCAAGTGGAATCATGATTCCTTGATCGCAGCCCATCCTGGACGGAAGAAAACACTAGAGCTGCTCAAAAGATGGTGCTGGTGGCCATCCATGTCAAAAGATGTCATAGATCATGTATCAACTTGTTCTGTATGCATCCAATGTAAAAACACTCCTGGTAAACCAGTGGGCTTACTCCAGTCCCTACCTGTCCCTAACAAACCATGGGACATGATATCTATGGACTTTGTGGTAGAACTCCCACCAAACCAGGAGTACGATACCATATGGGTTGTAGTGGATTATTTCACTAAATTGGCTCTTTATATTCCCTGTATTGGTTTACCAACCGCTGCTGTTCTGGCTGACCTATTCAACCAACATATATTTCGTTTCTTTGGTCTACCGTCAGTAATCATTACGGACAGGGGCTCACAGTTTGCGTCACGCTTTTGGAGAGCACTAACATCTGCATTACTGATTGATGATAGAATGTCCAGTGCTTATCACCCTCAAACTGATGGACAGACCGAAAGAGTCAACTGCACTATGGAACAATAATATCTGCGGTGTCTGTGTCTACAGTACCAATCAGATTGGCTCACGGTCCTGCCGGCAGCAGAATTTGCCTATAACAACTCCTATCATAGTGCCATAGGCACTTCACCGTTCTATGCGCTTTATGGACAACACCCCCGATCAATACCTTTGGATTCCAGCTTGTCTTTGGATACTCCTGCCGCAGGCCGTATTTTCGTGATCTGAAGAAATTACAGAGGAAAGTGAAGCAGCAATTGGAGCAGGCTAAAAGACGCAACAAGTTCTATGCCGATGCTCATAGAGTACCCGCACCTGTCTACAAGGCTGGTATGAAAGTATGGCTGTCCACTAAGAACTTGAGAATTCCAGGCAAAAAGAAATTATTGCCTAAATACATTGGTCCGTATGTAGTGCTCCAAGTAATTAATCCGGCTGCTGTCCGTCTGGCTTTGCCACAACGATGGCGAGTGCATCCCGTATTCCACGTGTCACTCATTAAGCCATGTTCTGAAGCTACTAGATTGCCTGTACGGCCTGTTGCTATTTCTGTGCGGGGTTCAGATGAATACGAGGTACAGGACATACTGGATATGAGACTACGTTCTGGTAGGCCGTTTTATCTGGTGGACTGGAAGGGCTATGGTCCCGAAGATAGGTCCTGGGAACCTCTTTCTAATATTCATGCTCCTGCTTTATTGAAGCGTTTTCACACGAGAAGGGGAGAGGTTGCCCCTTTGGGGGATGGCACTGTCATGCATGCTGGACGTGGTCCTACCTCCTACGCTCGTAGAACAGCTAGACTGTTCTATTCCAAATGGCGGTTGTTCGATACGTTGCCGGGAAAATGACGTTTGCACTTTTCACGTCGCTAACTTCACGTGTATTCTGCTTCGTCATGTGAACTACGGCATTACGTATATAAGCAGCGTGGAAACTTCACTCGCTGCTTCTGATTGAATCATTTGGCGTTGTGTAGCTGAACCTCCAATCTGCATCCTTGCAGGTTACTACAGCTACTTTTTGGGCCTTCTATAGCGTGTTTTCCGCCACACGCTGATTCCTGGAGCTGTTTGGTTGCGTGTAAATCCACACGCGCATGCTATCTTCAAGCACGGCTGGCGTGGACTGCGTGAATCCTGCTCGCGTGTAAATCCACACGCGCACGCTATCTTCAAGCACGGCTGGCCTGGACTGCGTGAATCCTGCTCGCGTGTAAATCCACACGCGCACGTTGTCTTCAAACGCGGCTGGCCTGGACTGCCTGAATCCTGCTCGCGTGTCAATCCACACGCGCACGTTGTCTTGAAACGCGGCTGTCCTGGGCTGCGTGAATCCTGTTCGCGTGTAAATCCACACGCGTACTTTATCTTCAAGCGCTGCTGGCCTGGACTGCGTGATTCCTGCTCGCGTGTAAAATCCACACGCGCACGTTGTCTTCAAACGCGGCTATCCTGGGCTACGTGAATCCTGTTCGCGTGTAAAATACACACGCGCACGTTGTCTTCAAACACGGCTGTCCTGGGCTGCGTGAATCCTGTTCGCGTGTAAATCCACACGCATATGTTGTCTTCAAGCGCTGCTGGCCTGGACTGCGTGAATCCTGCTCGCGTGTAAATCCACACGCACTCTTTGTCTTCAAGCGCTGTTGGCCTGGACTGCGTGAATCCTAATCGCGTGTAAATCCACACGCACACGCTATTTTCTTCGCGGCTGTACAGAACCGCGTGTACTTTGTTTATACCATAAAAAGGGCGCTATTTCCAACTCCTGCACCTGTGATATTAACAGGGGGATTGATTCATTTCTATACTTTACTCTACGTGGGAAGGAAGCTTTTCAAGGATTATTGGAAGGTGACAGTGAACAGTACTTTGGACGCTATCCTGTGGTGCATCAACCCGGTATCTAGCGTGAGCCTCGTTCCGTTCGGGATAAGTCTCCCTTACTAATCTTCCCTTCCTTGTCGTTTGTTCTACCTTGGATTTCCTCAAGAGACTCTGCTGGATTCTTCTGCCCTAGACTTAAGGTCAGTGTGTGCATTCATGTCATTTTCTGTTCCATCATACTCAGGTTGGGGCAGTTATTTATGATACTTTATTTTGTTCTAGGCTGACTTTCTATACCTTACCCACGCCCTTTCCAGTGATTCATCGCTCTGCCTGTTTTACCAGTCAGAGAGTTGTATCATTTGGAAGGTCTTAACTTGACTTCACAACTATCAAATCATGTGAACAGGGATCCGGAAGACCCTACCACCTGTATCCTTTTGAGTACCGTATCCTTTTCAGTTAATACTTTGGTGCTCTCTGACACTACCGATTTAGGTACGTTTACACACACAAGATACAATACACCACATACTTGCTTCTGCAGTTGATAAACTGTTGAATATCATGAGAGCCGAAATGGCCAAACACAACCTTGTTAGTGTTCATCACATACAGACACACTGAGCAAGAACCTCCATGGAAAGCAACTGGCCTGCCCGATCGTAACCAAGTTAACTTTTCGTTAGACACCTCTTGCATGTAGGATGGACATAGTAAATACCTGAGTGTCAGACTGAGGTCTTTGTCGATTTGCAATAAATGCCAATGTTACTCAAGTATGGCATATATTTTGTGGCTGTCCGAGTCCAATCTTGTAACAAAGCAAAGCTTGGTATTCTGATCTGTTGAAGGGGTCAATAAATCTACTCTTTATTTTGGCGACATCTTGTGCAGCATTGTCCAAGGTAACGCTTTGATATCCCCTAGGTAAGAATCTCTCCTAGTATGTGACATTCCTTAAAATACATGGAATTCTAAATGCAGTTGCAGCAAGCTCTTACGTATTCCCCCTTAGGAATATCCATATCGACAATTTTACTGTGGCAGCTACTCGCATGTAATACTGAATTAACAGTTGTCACTTTTATGTGTCTATGTAGTCCTGCTTCCGTAATATTTTTTTACCATTTGTTTATTGGCATTTATAGTTATCAATACAACAAACTGGGTTTCTCCCCCATCCCCTCCTCCTAGAAAGTACACAGCCGGGGATTTGCAGTTTTGTTCTCGCAGGATAGCCAGTTAATGCCCAATATTCGCAGTTTCCGTGGGCAGTATGATTCTCTATAGTTATCATGTAGAAACAAGAAGACCCGGGCCCAGTCCATCGAGAACTTGGCATCATCCATTCCAGTGCAGTAAAGTTCCTGACTGTTGCATACCAGTCAAGTTCACTTGGGGAATCTTTCGCTCTCCAATGGCATGCAATGACCAAGACACCTGTGAGATTGAAGATTGCATACACTTTCCTCTTAGGCCACAAACTCTCATCTGGGGCGGGCACCCCCAATGCACACTCTTTGACCCCTCTCTTTATCCACGGGCCAAACATTTTCATCATGTTGTCATTTATTGCTTTCCAAAAAGCTGTCAACTTCGGGCAGGTGCACCATATGTGCTCCCAATCACCCTTCTCCCTGCACTCACGGCAGCACTTCTGTGTATTTAACTGTGCCATTGTGTGAAGCCATGCTGGTGTGTAGTGCCACTGCGGTATAATCCTATACCACAGTTCTCTCATTTGCACCACCCTTGTAAGCTTTGGGATGTCCCGCTAAAGTTCTTTCCACACGTCTGTGTCAATGGGTTCAGCTACTAACCTGTCCCATCGAGTCCTATACGCATTCGGTGGCATAGGTGCGTTATCCACCAGTACCTTATAGATTGTGGATACCAGTTTTCTGTCTTCAAGGTTGGACATGAGGTCTTTCTCAAACACGTTGAGGGGTCCAATTGCAGCTGCCTTATTGTCTGGGGCTAGCAGCCAGTGTCGGAGCTGAAGATATTGTAGTCCATCGCCTTCAGACAAACCCAGTTCCGCTTTACGTTGCTCAAATGTTTTAATTTTCTGGGCATGGAACATGTCCCCTAGTTTGATGCAGCCTGCATCCTTCCACCTGGAGAATGCCCCCCCCTCAAACCATTTCCGGGAAGAATTGGGGATTGTAGAATAGTGGGGTGAATGGAGATGGAAATGTTGTTATACCATGCACCTGCATCCCATGTGTCCTCCCCCCACCTGCCAAGAGCCCTGTTATAGCGCTTTTGTGCATATTCAGTGGCCTGTTCTTTTGTCTCAACCATAGAGCCTCTCTCAGGGAGACACCCGTTACTGCTCGGTCCATCCTAACCCATATCTTTCAGGCAGTGCTTAATTTGTAAAAAAATAAGTGCCAGTGCCCAAAAAATATTGGCCCCATATTGCCGGGTGCGGCGCCGCCCGCAGTGCCGGCGCGGCCCGCAGTGCCGGCACACGGCCCAGCCCAGTTCAGTACTAGACCTAGATCGGCCCACCACCAGCCCATCACACTGCTGCTGCTCCATGTCACATGTTTGGCGCTGCAGCAACTGCTGGCACAGGCTAATAGTGGGATGGATGGGGAAGGGCACACCTCCTTACGGGAACTCTTTGAGCTCTCATTATCATTAAACTTTGCACTGGAATTGCCTGCAAGTGTTTGTTTAAAGCAGTCTTCTGAGAGTTAATGGCTTAAAATTGGAGTTGTAAACACGCTACTGGTATAGTAAAAATGTCTTACCATGCAGTTCCTCCAGCCATTCCATTTATAAACACACAAAGCCAACATTTCTGGCTTGTGCATAGGTTTTAAGCTTTTGCCAGTCAGTGCTATTAGATACCAAGGTACCATTTTGCACCTGGCTGCTACAAACAGCTGTGCCTAAGTGCCTTTCCCATGCCTACACAAAAGCCCAAACTGTTGGCATTGCCAATGCTTGTTTTTGTTAGGTGCAGGAGCACCGTGGCGTGCTCCCTTCTTTGTGTCAGCAGCATGTGTGTACTCTTGCACACCTAGCACCCCCACCCACCACTTATGGGCTTTTCTCTTGTCACTCCGTGTTTGCAGGCACCCCCTTGAGCAGTACGTGTCCTTGCATTAGTTTGTTGCACTAAATTCCTGTTATGAACCAGCATTGGCAAAAGTTAACCGCTGGGGTTTAAATGTACAATCTGCAGGTTATGTACAGATCACTGCAGTATGGCACAACCGTCTACTTAGCTGTCTCTCTGGAATTAGTCTATAGTTTGCAGGCCACATACATCTGCAGCAGGCGCATGAACCTGCCAAGCTATCATCCAGGGATTGGACCCAATCACCAGCAGGCTAATCAGAGATCTCTGCTGCAGGCATGCTAACATCCTGAGCTATTTTACAGGGATAAGAACCTATGACAATCAGGCTACATCCAAATCTCTACAGCAGGTGCATTAACCTTCTTAGCTATTTTACTGGAATTGTCTTTTGACCTGCAGGTTACACAAATGTGGCGGCCATAACTACTGACATGGAGGACATGGAGGAAGCCCCCTCAATACTATTGCAACAGAGAACTTACAGTGCCCACCCCTAGGACAAGTAGACTTAGGAAGGGCAAAAACTCAAACCCGGCTGTGTTTTGGGGCAACCTTCGATTTACATAGGCTGCACTACTTTCAAAGGTTCCTTAATTATAAAGGCCACGTCACAAACTCCCTAGCCTTAGGTTATGCTCACAAATATTGCGTGTGACTCATTAGGCCCCTAGCCTGTCACAGGAAGACTTCACAAGTTTGGGACGTTAAAACCCATTTTCCGCGTGGAGTAATTGGACACTCCATACACAAAGCCAAGGCAAATTCCAGGAAAACACAGCACAGGCTCATCTGTGGGAAACAAGTGAAAGGACAAAGGCCACTTTAGGAATTAACGTTGTGCTGTCTCATTCCCCTAGCCTGACAGGCTGACACTCATCAAGGGCTCGCAGACCACCCTAGGTCATTCCCCTAGCCTGACAGGTTGACACTCATCAAGGGCTCTGATATAATGTTGAGGTAAAGTCACAGCAGGGCACTCCCTATTCTGTTTCTTTTAGGCCTTAAATTGTATTACTGCCTGGGTCTTGGGCAGGCATTAGTGTACAATGGAAAGCGCTACCAGTAACAGCCTCTTTCTATGGCAAGTCACAGCCCACTGAGAAAAGGTCATTAGTATCCCACAGCCCCTCATTCTGTGTATACGCCACAGAAAATGCACCATATACATACACCTGTTTTCAGAACTTATCATTCAGTGACGTGGCTAGTTTTTTGGCATGACGCCCGTACGCTTACACGTTTTATTCACAAGCTGCTTTGGTGAAACCTGGTTGTGCATGGACAATGTCATGGACGAGGGGGTGAAATGGTGTTACAAACTCGTGGATTTCTGGAATAAGGGGCGTATAAAATGAATATCAGAAATATCAGAAACAAGCAGGTTGGGAGTGGGGGTTAGAATGCAGACAAGCATGTGTACCACTTAAGGCAGCGTGCGTGCCACCACAGGCGCCTAGCTCCTCGAGGCAGCTTAAGCCACATTTTTATATGAAGAGTAGAAACGTGAGATACATGACGCATGAGCGTGTCCATCTGGTGTTAAAATGAAGGCAGTAGATTGCGCAGACCTTCTCCTGTGTGCGCCTGGCTACTGACAGGCCCCGGGGAGAAAAGGTGTGGGCCAGGCGAGCAGCCGCTGCAGCGATGGGCCAAAAACCCTTTGTGCAGCTGTTTGTGAATAAGGGAGGCGCTCTGAAACGCCTGCGCCAGTTGGGCCATCCGCCGTTTTCCAGACTCTATGCATGTAAATCGACAGCCAAAATAGGGGGAAAACATAAGCTCTAGCTCCAGTACTACTCCTTAAGATAGGTAAATCACTTTCTTCTGAAACGGAATTCATGCCGACTACATGAAATATGAACAATAATTAAACGCACAGTCTGTGGGCCCTCCACACTTTAAAGACACTTTTTTTTTAAGGAGAAAAGAAAAGTGCTCACCTCAGACAGGCGAATTACCCAAGAATGATGAAGTTATGAGGACAAGTAGGAGAAATGCTTCCCTTAAACGAACACAACCGCAAGCGAGTGATTATTCGTCAGCGGGGGTGTGGCAGGGACAATAAAATCTGATTGCTCTAAACGGACACGTTTAATTGTACATCAGAAAGTTGCCCAAGCTGCTGTTGTTCGCTGCAGAAACGCCTTTCTCTGCTAATCTGGTGATTAAATCAGTGCTCCCCGCCATTGCTTATCTGCCTGTGACGAGCTGTTCTTTTAAAATAAAAGTGAGCCACCACCGGAGAGCAATTAACAGCTAACTACTGTTCTCTTCAGAACGGCAACATTTTCTTTCATTTCAATTGCAGGACAAGTAGCTTTTTGACCCACGAATTAGGGAACTGAGCACGGCTGCCTCCTGGCTGGCGCCACGCTGGCGGGTAGCTGGGGCACTGTCAGCATGGCCTCAGCGAGCGATTGCATTCATGAAAGAAAGTTAACCCTTAGGTGTTAACTTTCTTTCATGAATGCCTTCATCCACTGGGCACTGCTGCGCAGCGAGCCGTGGCCCGTGATCAAGGGCAGCTGCAGAGTGCCGGTCCCTGCCGGTCCCGAAAAAAACTCTGCCAGTGTTGGGTACCGCCAAACACCGGCACAAATTAAGCACTGCTTTCAGGGTTATACGCGAACCAATCTTTGATTACCCATAGCTGAGCTGCTATGTAGTACAGGTGAATGTTTGGGAGTCCTAACCCCCCCTCTGTGTAGCGGAGCCATAAGTGTCTTGAGTATGACCACAGGGTCTTGTTCCACACAAACGCTGTGAACATCCGATTCAAACTGCGGAAAAGGGTTGGCAAAATTTGAATTGGGAGTGCTTGAAATAAATGAAAGCTCTTCGGTTGTATCACCATTTTGATGGTATTGATTCTCCCGAGGCAAGATATTGGAAAGGGGCCACAGATGCTCAGTTGTTTGATAGCTTGCAGAAGGGGTCGGTAGTTCACCCTGTACAGCCTGTCAAAGTTTTAGTTAGTTCACCCTGTACAGCCCGTCAAAGTTTTAGTTAGCGTCTAATACCTTGCAATGCCCACCTAAACGATGTGCAATGTTACGGCTTTGCATATGCCAGCAAGAGGTTCAGAATTTCTGATTTTGATAGGTTCAACCTTAAGCCAGCCACTTCCCCAAATGCTTTTATTTCCTGAATCATAGCCGGCAAGGAATAGGAGCAGGAAGAAAAGGCATGTATTACTACCTG
This sequence comes from Ambystoma mexicanum, assembly GCF_040938575.1. Classification (NCBI taxonomy): domain Eukaryota; kingdom Metazoa; phylum Chordata; class Amphibia; order Caudata; family Ambystomatidae; genus Ambystoma; species Ambystoma mexicanum. The sequence goes on along the minus strand of NC_090931.1, from coordinate 485,032,189 downwards.
CCAACCCTTAGTGCACCCCCAAGGGAATACAATCCCAAAACGTATTAGTGTCGCACGCACATGAGCTTTAATGGGATTCGCAGTGCTTGCAGTTCTGAGTTTAACTGAGGATATAGTTTCTTTTCTCAGGCTTTTAAGTTACTAAGGTACGGTGGGGGGTTGAAGTGGGTGTCTAGCCACCGCTTAACTGTTGAGTTACCAAACAGTTGTGTTTTACTTTTTTGATTTAGTTCACAGGGTTTCACAATTTATAGATCAGTTATTTGATATAAAACATTACAACTTTAGGAAAAGTAGAAAAACCCTTAATGGGTTGTTTTAATCAAAATATAGAATTATTTCAAAACCTTATTGTTAGACACATTCTAAATCATAAGACTTTTTTTCTCTCATACATGAATTCACAAGATCCCTTTTTAAGTAACGACAAAATAAAGTCAACAAATTTCTTGGTTAAAGTCACCAAACCAAAATAGTATCAAGATTTGTCAATGTGTTGCCAACGCGTTTCGGACTTTTCTGACAGTCCATCTTCAGGGCCAATGACACTATTTGTTCCAACAATACATATGTTCTTGAATTCAATTCCTACGGTAAAAACATAGACATTATTTCACTATTAGTGTTTTATCACTTGTTCAAAATTGGAAAACTCAACTGTAGGAAATTATAACTTGAAAAGTTACATTTCAGACAATTCAAAACATTTCTCTTAACGCACCTTCTTCTGATGCCACTGGCACCTTGCTTTCTGATTCTTGGACACCCTCTTGTTGATAGGTTTAACTGCACCTAATCTGCTCTGTATATGGACAATAGTACTTCAAGGAGATTTGTTCTCAAAGAGTTTCTAGAGAAAACAACAGGGGGAAAAATGTATACTCAGTATACTTTTCTCAGGAGTGTATTTATAAATTACTGTAGTGAACCGCTGTGTGTTAGTGGAGTAGAAGAAGGGGGGTACCTCTCCCCCATACTGTTGGTCTGGCTGTATCATTCTGACTAGACCAGTGGTCAATCTAACCTCTTAAAATGTGCATGGTATTCATAAAGTGATACGGTGTAAAGACCAGGGCTTCGCCCGTTAAATCAGTTCTGAATCTATTTCTCACCTCTATGCACTGGAATAGGAGCAGGTCATCTGCAAAGGCCATGATTTTGTGGGTTTCCCAACCAAATGGGATTCAGTGTATTGCCCTTTGTGACTTAACCTTTGTGTCCTAATCTTAGTGAGAAAGGGTTCTAGATAAATAGCGTTTAAAAGTGGGCATAGGTGGCAGCCCTGCTTACTTCCCCGCCTGAGCCGGATTGGGCTGTGACAGCTGACAATTTATTTGAAGACGCACAATGGGATTGTTGTAGTTGGCCTCTATCTTGTGACGAAAAGAAGCCCCAAAGCCCATCATCTCCATCGTGCGAAATAGGAATCACTACTCGACGCATTAAAACATGTTTCCCGGCTTGAGTGAGAGGAGTATTGGCGGTTTGCCCTTCAGCCCTATGTTTTCGATAATGTAACACACTCTCTGTATGTTATGGAAAGTTTTCCACCATTTAATGAACCTGGATTGATCTGGGTTAATTTTCTTCGGCAAGATGTCCTCTTGCCCATTGGCTAGGACCTTCATGAATAGCTTAGCGTCAATGCTAATCAGCGCTATGGGCCTGTACGACCCACAGATGGTAGGGTCCTTATGCGGCTTCGGGAAGAGGGTTAGCTTTACTTCTTCCATTGTGGGGGTTATAGGGCCCGTAGAGCCAAAGTGTTGAAGAGTTTCCTGAGCCTAGGGGCTAGCTGCGCCTGAAATGTTCTATAGAATGCTGCCAAGTACCCGTCCAGGCCTGGGGACTTATTGAGTGGGAGCTCCCGAATAGCTCTCATCCCTTCCAACATTAATATCAGTCTCCAGCTGCTCACGCTCGGCAGGCATGATCTTCTGGAGTGATACCTGCTGGAGGTAGGCCTCCCGCCTATCCTGGTCGGGGTTAAGGTATATAGGGTGGAGTAAAACATGTCAAATTGTTGAATTAGGTCTCCTGTCGTGGTTACCTTGGTTCCCGGGGGGGGGAGGGGGTAGTTATTTCCTGTATTTGCGATGCTGCTTTCCTTTTCAGCTGGTGCGCCAGCAGTCTGTCTGCTTTATTCGCCTTAAGGTCATATTTCTGGCGCAATGACTTGCCCTTTCTCCACCTTTCTAGTATGAAGCAAGTTAAGTTTGCCCCCGAGATTTCTATATACCCTGCGCAATCTCACCCCCCATTCCCTCTCCATCTTACGCATAATATCTCGAAGTTCCCACCAGAGCTCCAGATAAGATTTTGAAGTGGGAGTATTTACTTCCTAAAATATCATATAACTCCCATCTTTAAAACATAGGGAGTAAAAATGTAACTCCAAATCCCAATGGAAGTATTTTATAAGTGAGTCCAACATTTATAACTGGAAATCTGAATTGTTTTCTAATCATTATTCCTTCACATCAAAAGATACATGTCTACGTCTTCCAATCAGGCAGTAATAGTAGTTTCTTACTGTGGTACTACATGCACTGCTGGTCCAATAATTTCCATAGAGCTGTGTGGGTGAAAGCAGGCGAACAAGGTCCTACGTGTTTCCTATTTTTTGTTGGTAATATTTTTACTCCACATTTTTATTTTTTGGGGGGGGGAAGTATTTACATATTTTTGGGAGAGTAAAAGTGGCCAGTACACCCCTTATATGTAGGACTCGGACCCGCTACAGGTCTGTTTCCAGCGCCCTTGTTTATTTCACCCTTGCTGCCTGCATTCCAATAAGATCACCCCTAATGGTCGCATTGAAGGCGACCCAGGTGGAGCTCTCAGATACCCGGTTGAATGCAAAGAATTTGACAATTTTCGCTTCAATTTCTTCTCGCGATACCTTGTCAGCCAGTAACCCCTGAGGGAACGACCACTTCCAAAGCCCACGCATAGTGGTAAGCTGGTCGATCGTGAACGTTAGAGGGGCATGGTCAGACAACAGGTTATCTCCCACTTTTAAGTAATCTATTCTGCCCATGAGGGACACTGAGGCCCAAATATAATCTATTCACAAGAAGGTCTTATGTACATGTGAGTAGAAGGTGTAGCCCTTAGCCTTTCTATTATGCGTTACCAAGGCTTCTTGAAGCGCTAGTCCACTTTTCGAAGCATCGAATCCGCACTGCATTCAATGAGTACCCCTGCTACCTTTACTTCCCGTGTTTGACTGATAAAGATGTGTGTAATGTTGTAGCTTAAATCTATGGCAGTCTTGCTTCAGGGTAGGAGTTTCTTGTAAGTCTACAATATCTGGTTGCGTTTTGCATAAGTACCCATCAACCTTCTGCAGTTTAGCAGGGGAATTTAGACCCCCCCGACATTAAGTGTTCGGCACTTGAGGTTAAACTGTGGAACAAATTGCTTATAATACCCTCTCTCTTCCCCATTGTTAAGACGGATTTCTGAACTCTGTCCTGGCGGCGCAGAAGTTCAGAAGGCCAACCTAATTACTTGGAACAGGGTAACCTCTGGACAAGTCAGACCAATCAGGGTAGCGATCGCGGCGGTCAAGACTAGGTCTCAAGAGGGGTGAGGGTGACTGAAAGCCCGCAATGAGCACACAAAGCAAGGACACTTACAAACTACTCCAAACAGGTGTTATATTAAAAATATATACACATTTATTCCAAGGCCTTTAAAACAATGACCGTAGCGAGAAATCACAATACAACTCTAGTAAACCAACACATACCATACCAATACAATATATATACAAATACAACAAGTCTCAAGCGTTAGATGCACGAAATGTGTAGTCCACCTAAAAGGGAAGGAAAACAGGCAGTGAGAAATAATGTTTAGACCCAGTCCGCCTTCAGAGGCCCCTAACTAAAAGGAAGTCCTAGCCCTGCGAAGAGTGGAGCCTTGTGCTCAAAAGTACCTGCACACGCTGGTGCCAACGGGCAAAAGGGGAGTCTCTTCGAGGGAAATCAGGCAGTTCAGTTTAGTGCACAAATGAAGAAGAACAAGTTCCGCGACTCAAGCGCAGCCTCCACTGTGGGCAGAAGCAGAGTGCGAGTACGGAAAAGGGTGCTGTTTTGACACAGTGGGGAAAAGCTATGGGCTCCTGCAGGAGGGCAACCAGTTCCTAGCTATGCTACTCACCGCTCCCCGATGCAAGCAGACCCAGGCTTCTCCGCGTCAGTCGCTGGCAGGTTCAGAAGAGCAGGGAACGTCTCGTCGTCGTGTTGAGTCTGCAGCAGCAGAGTTGAGTAAAAGACATCCCAAACGAAGAAACCCGCACAGTTTGTTACCGCAGCAGGGCAACGGAGCGGCCGTGTGTATCTGAGCCAAATGTACACTACTCACTTCAGACCTGGGAACGCCAAGTGTACGAAGCGTGTGAGAGTGACAAGGACTCGAAATACTACACAACCTGGCGGCGGTTACAGAGCAAGACTCCTGTGTAGGCTGGTCAGTCAGCTGGATGGCCCAGAGACGCTTCCGAAGGCTTACTAGCAGGAGATGGTGAAGATGCCGAGAATAGCTGTTCCCGCTATTCCAAGGGTCGAAGTACCAGTACATGCCTTCTGGTTCGATCAAAGGTGAAAAGGGTTTCACAAGGCGACAGCAGTGCAGAGGAGCAGTCCTTCAGCGGGTCACCAGCGATTCCTCGGTTCAGCCTCTTGGTTGCAGGATACTTGGCTCCTGTATTCCTTCGTTCGTGAGAACTCAGGAGATCGACATGGTAGTGGTGTTTCCAGCCAACTCTTATCCACGGTTCCCTTCGCGCCAAAACAGAGGGGACCCAATGGGAGATCCGCTCATCAACACTCACACCATTCGTGGACCAATCACGGACCACGGTGGTCCCAGGCATTCACACCACCCTAGACTCTCTGGCACCCAGGATGTGTATTGGGACCAGACATCCCAGCCCACATCCTGGAGGCACACACAAGACATGTAGAAGCCCGCGAAAGCATCCGTGTTTCGCGGGAAAGTACATGCCCAAATAAGGAAGGCCCCGGGTCGGCTCGACCTGGGGAAGGTGAAGGGAGCAAGACGGTCAGCGGACAGGACAAAGGAGCCTCGTGGTCTGGCCATTTTGGGAGCCACAACACCATTTTGGGTTAAGCGCGAGAAACGCGCTTAGAACGCCAAAAGGAGCTCAAAACACAAGAAACGATCGCTGCCACCATTCCCGTCCGTGAATCACTTGCACGGATCAGTTACAATCCTAAACGAGTATCTAGGGCCTGTAGAAGGCTAGAGACCCAAGAGAGCTGTAATTTAGCTTACAGTGCCCTCTTGTGTCATGTTGCACGAAAGCCGCAACATGATAAAAGAAACTACGGAAAATAGCGTTTCCCGGTACTGACTGTTTTAAGGGCATGTCAGTTTCCCCGTAAGAAAGGAGCAAAAGCCCAGAGGAGTGCGGCAGAAGGCTGCAACTCTCTGGCAAAGTCGAGAACAAGGTGTAAAACAACAGCAAAAAGTTTAGGGGTTGCCACATGGAAGGAAAATTACCTACAATTACGAAATCTTTCCTAACACTCGCCCTTCCCAGACTATGGACAGGGGGAACTAATCCACCCCTGGATGAGTCTCTTGTTCAGGTCGGTTAAACATTCTGGACAACCCATCAGCATTGCTATGTTGGACACCTGGCCTATCCTCAATAGTGAAGTCGAAGCCTTGTAGACTTATGGACCACCTAAGCAACGTTGGATTCTCCCCCTTAATGTTCATTAGCCACTTTAAGGGCTTATGGTCAGTTTGCACAGTGAAGTGGGTCCCATAGAGGTAGGGCCTCAGCTTCCTTAGGGCCCACACAACAGAGAAACATTCTTTCTCTACCGTGGACCATCTGAGCTCTCTGTCCTTAAACTGGCGACTAATAAAACCAATAGGGTGTTCCTTACCCTTCTCATCTACTTGCAATAGTACAGCTCCTATCCCAGTGTCAGAGGCGTCCGTCTGCACGATAAAAGATAATCAGGGGCCCTGAGGACAGGGGCCTGGCACAAGGAGAGTTTTAAGCCATTGAAGGCCTTCTCACACTCGTCGGTCCAAGTTACCTTCTTGGGTTTCTTCAGAGTTGTGAGGGCAGTCAGGGGGGCAGCTATGGTGCCATAGTCTGCCACAAAATTGCGGTAATACCCCGTGAGTCCTAAGAAGGCTCTCACTTGGGTTTGTGTAGTGGGGGTAGGCCAGTCTTGTACTGCTTGTACTTTACTGGGTAGAGGCTGTATCCTCCCTCCACCTACTTCATGTCCAAGGTAAACCACTGAGCCTTGTCCAATCTGGCATTTACTAGCCTTTATGGTCAAGTGTGCTTTCTGAAGAGCCTGGAGCACAATCCCGAGGTGTTTCACATGGTCTTCCCAGGTGGCACTGAAAACTGCTATATCGTCCAGATATGCAAGACAGAATCGTCCAACCCATTCAAAACATGATTCACAAGCCTCTGGAAAGTGGCAGGTGCATTCTTCAACCCGAACGGCATTACCCGGAATTGGTAAAGGCCGTCTGGAGTAGAAAATGCTGTCTTCTCCTTGGCATGTTCTGCTAAAGCTATGTGCCAATAGCCAGCAGTGAGGTCAAACGTGCTGAGGTACTTGGAGGCACCCAAAGTATCCACCAGCTCATCTGTTCGAGGCAAGGGGTGTGCATCTGTCTTGGTGACAGCATTCAGAGCCCTGCAATCCACGCAGAACCTCAATTCAGAAGTGCCTGCCTTTGGAACCAAAACCACAGGGCTGGACCAAGGACTACTAGAGGGTTCAATCACCCCAAGGTCTAACATCTTGTTGACCTCGGTCTTAATATAAGACCGTACTTTGTCTGACATCCTGTATCCCCTATTTTTGGTAGGTACAATGTCTACTGTGTCTATGTTATGTTTGCACCAAGGTGTCAAACCAGGCGACTGTGAAAACAGGGGGGAAAACTGCCTAAGCAAACTTTTCACCTCAGCCTGCTGATCAGAAGTCAGGTGAGGGGCCACTCGGACACCCTCAAAGGAGCTATCTGAAGGACCGCTTCGGAACAGGTCGGGGAGAGGTTCAGACTCCTCTTCCTCAACATCTGAAGCCAGTAGCAGTGCTGCGATTTCGACTCTTGGGACGAAAGCCTTCAGCCTATTCACATGAAACACTTTTGGAGCCTGTCCAGGCCTTCCAAGGTCCACTAAATAGTTAACCTCACCCAGGGGCTCCACCACTGTGTAAGGGCCTGACCATTTGTCCTGTAAAGCTCGAGGCCTTATGGGATTCATGATCAGGACTTGCTGACCAGGTGTAAAGTTGATGAGGGAAGCTTTCTGGTCGTACCAATGTTTCACCAGCGCTTGTCCTGCCTTCAATTTATCACTAGCCAAGCCCATCAGAAGTACCATCCGTTTTCTGAGCCCTAGCACATAATCAACTACGTTGGTAGTAACAGGGGGAGTGGGCATCTCCCATCCCTCTTTGACTATGGCTAAGGGTCCCCGTACAGGATGACCGAACAGAAGTTCGAAGGGGCTGAAGCCAACACCCTCCTGTGGTACCTCTCGGTAGGCAAACAGTAAGCATGGTAAAAGAAGATCCCATTTTCTTCTCTGAGGTTCTTCCAGAGCCCCAATCATGCTTTTTGACGTTCTGTTGAAACGTTCCACCAGACCATTGGTCTGGGGGTGGTATGCAGAAGAGAACTTGTAGGTGACCCCACATTCTTTCCACATAGCCTGCATATACTTCGACATAAAGTTGCTGCCACAATCCGACACAACTTCTTTAGGGAAGCCAACCCTAGTAAATATGCCAAGTAAAGCTTTTGCAACTGACTTGGAAGTTACAGTTTTCAATGGGATGGCCTCAGGATATCTGGTTGCATGGTCGACCAGCACCAGGATAAACCTATTGCCTGAGGATGTTTGCGGGTCAAGGGGACCAACAATGTTGATCCCTACCCTTTCGAATGGTACCCCCACAACTGGGAGCGGTACCAACGGAGCTTGGATTGTCGAGCCAACCTTACCAGATAATTGGCAGGAGGCACAACTCCTGCAGTGACTTTCTTCTTGCACCCCCATCTTGGGCCAGTAGAAGTGCATGGATAACCTTTGCTTGGTCCTCTTAATACCAAGGTGACCAGCAAGGGGAACTTCATGCGCCAACTGCAGGAGGAAGGGCCTTACAGCAAGGGGAACCACCAACCTCCTATGGTCTCCTTCTGTAGACTCTGTGGGCTCACTATACAGGAGTCCACCTTCCCAATAAATCCTATGCGTCCCAGGAGGTTCACCCTCAAGCTGGGAGCAGGCCTGTCTCCTTAGGCCTTCCAGAGATGGGCACTCACGTTGGCCTTTACTGAATTCGTCCCTATCAGGACCTCCTTCGACTAACAAGTCTTTTAGTTCAGGATGGTCGTTGGGGTCAAATACTTCAGGCATCGCCACCTCCTCGTCAGGCCCGGGCGATTGACCAACTTCCTCTGCCGCAGTGGTAGGCGAGCTCGGGGGAATATTCTCTTTCCCTCGTCTTGACTTGTTGACTCCTTTCGCCTTGGGTTTCCCCTTCGGCTGGGGCGGCGTATTGGTCTTGGCCAATGCTACCCGTGCTTGAGACCATGTGTACGGTCTTTCGGCAGTGTCTCCTACGAGCCCTAAAGCTCTGAGATCATTACCTAACAAGACCTTTCCCGGGACGTTTCTCTGAATGCTCACTGGAATCCTGACTGCTGAACCATTTAAAGTAAGATTTACAGGTATTACTGGGAACATACGGAGTGGGCCGTCAGCCAACTTAGTGGGCATCAGAGTAGCTCTGGCAACTTCCTCTGAGTCTACCAAGGTAGAATCCACTACAGTTCGACTGCACCCACTATCCCTAAGAGCTGGAGTATCTACTCCATTGATCAGCACACTGTCTTTAAAGTAGTGCTTGGTATTATCTGGAATCCTAGCATAAGCCTCTGCGACTTTAGGCTCCCAGGAACCCAGGGAAACTAAAACTACCTCAGCCTCTATCCCGCTGGGAAATGAGTCTGAGGAGAAGGATGCTCCTGTAATCTCTTCTTCCTCGTAGGAGGAGAAGGCCAGATTAGCGGAGTGGACCCCCAAAGGTCTAACCTTACACCGGGGATCCCCCTTCACGTGGTCAGTTGCTCCACAAGCAAAATAAGATCCATTGGGTCTGTTTACATAGGGAGGCTTATTGTAACCAGAGTTCTGCTTCGGAGGCTGACCTCCACTACCCTGTGAGTTCTCTTGTGTCTTACCCTTATTTTTCTTTTTGTGGCCCTTATGAGAAGAAGATTTATCAGATTCTCCACCCTCCTTATCTTTGGACTTTTTCCCTTCCTCCTGCTTACCAGGATGAGTTTCGTCCTTATGGGACACTCGATGTGACACCCATAAGTCTGCTGCAATGGCCAGCTTCTTAGGATCTATCTCCTTCGAATCGGCCAAATGCTGCTTAAGCTCCGGGGAAGAAGATGCAAAAATGTGTTCCAGCATGACAAGATTTATCATGCCTTCGAAGGTAGAAACCTTATAACCTTCGACCCAGCCAGTTAAGTTTTTCAAGGATTCAGTGACATAAGATACCCAAGTACCACCTTCCTTTTTCTTATACTCTCTGAATCGTTTCAAATATTGGGCCGGAGTCTTCCCAAACTTTAAAATGAGAGTTTGCTTTAACATTGCGAAATCAGCTCGCTCAGCCTTCGACATTTCCATAATGGCACTACAGCCAGAATGGGGCAGTCTGCTGAGTAACCAGGCAATCTTATCAGCATTGTCAACTTGTTGAACTTCGCATGCATACTCAAACGCATTCAGCCAGTCCATAATGTCATTCCTTTCCTCATACACACTGAGCAGATCTTTCGGAAACCGTGGATGAGAGGAGGCCCCAGACCCATGTCCAGGACCCTTGGACCCATTTGCAACCTGAAGCTTGGCCAGTTCCAACTGGTGATCCCTGTCTTTCTGTTTTTCTGCCTGTTCGATTTTTAGTTTGGCTATGCTGAATTCAAGCTCCTTCTGCCTAAACCGCAGCTCTTGCTTCTTGAATTCAAGCATAGCCTCCCCATCAGCACTGGCAGAGGAAACATTAGACATCTCGTCCTCCCTGTCCTCGTGGTCACGGTGGATCAGTGCAGCGGCAGAACCGTCGGTTCTACCAGTGAGAGCAGCCCCACCTCCTTCCGCACTGTCCTCAGAAGTTATAGCGTCAAGCTGTGCTTCTTGCCACGCCACGATTCTTTGGATCATATCCAATTTCGTGCCTTGAGAGGAAACACCTCTCTCCGCACACATCTTTTTCAATGTTTCTGATTTGGAAGCATTTAAAGTTAACAAGGTCTTTGTTTCCATACTGTTAGATAGGACTATGGCCTTTTTAAAGATATACTATAACAATTCACTACGTGTCCTGTTAGGAATAACTTGAAATGCCTTAGTTTGTGCGCAACACTGGATACCTTCAGTCGTATCCCACCGCTGTACACCAATTTGTTAAGACGGATTTCTGAACTCTGTCCTGGCGGCGCAGAAGTTCAGAAGGCCAACCTAATTACTTGGAACAGGGTAACCTCTGGACAAGCCAGACCAATCAGGGTAGCGATCGCGGTGGTCAAGACTAGGTCTCAAGAGGGGTGAGGGTGACTGAAAGCCCGCAATGAGCACACAAAGCAAGGACACTTACAAACTACTCCAAACAGGTGTTATATTAAAAATATATACACATTTATTCCAAGGACTTTAAAACAATGACCGTAGCGAGAAATCACAATACAACTCTAGTAAACCAACACATACCATACCAATACAATATATATACAAATACAACAAGTCTCAAGCGTTAGATGCACAAAATGTGTAGTCCACCTAAAAGGGAAGGAAAACAGGCAGTGCGAAATAATGCTTAGACCCAGTCCGCCTTCAGAGGCACCTAACTAAAAGGAAGTCCGAGCCCTGCGAAGAGTGGAGCCTTGTGCTCAAAAGTACCTGCACACGCTGGTGCCAACGGGCAAAAGGGGAGTCTCTTCGAGGGAAATCAGTCAGTTCAGTTTAGTGCACAAATGAAGAAGAACAAGTTCCGCGACTCAAGCGCAGCCTCCACTGTGGGCAGAAGCAGAGCACGAGTACGGAAAAGGGTGCTGTTTTGACACAGCGGGGAAAAGCTATGGGCTCCTGCAGGAGGGCAACCAGTTCCTAGCTATGCTACTCACCGGTCCCCGATGCAAGCAGACCCAGGCTTCTCCGCGTCAGTTTCAGTCGCTGGCAGGTTCAGAAGAGCAGGGAACGTCTCGTCGTCGTGTTGAGTCTGCAGCAGCAGAGTTGAGTAAAAGACGCCCCAAACGAAGAAACCTGCACAGTTTGTTACCACAGCAGGGCAACGGAGCGGGCGTGTGTATCTGAGCCAAATGTACACTACTCACTTCAGACCTGAGAACGCCAAGTGTACGAAGCGTGTGAGAGTGACAAGGACTCGAAATACTACACAACCTGGCGGCGGTTACAGAGCAAGACTCCTGTGTAGGCTGGTCAGTCAGCTGGATGGCCCAGAGACGCTTCCGAAGGCTTACTAGCAGGAGATGGTGAAGGTGCCGAGAATAGCTGTTCCCGCTATTCCAAGGGTCGAAGTACCAGTACAGGCCTTCTGGTTCGATCAAAGGTGAAAAGGGTTTCACAAGGCGACAGCAGTGCACAGGAGCAGTCCTTCAGCGGGTCACCAGCGATTCCTCGGTTCAGCCTCTTGGTTGCAGGATACTTGGCTCCTGTATTCCTTCGTTCGTGAGATCTCAGGAGATCAACTTGGTAGTGGTGTTTCCAGCCCCCTCTTAACCACGGTTCCCTTCGCGCCAAAACGGAGGGGACCCAATGGGAGATCCGCTCATCAACACTCACACCATTCGTGGACCAATCACGGACCACGGTGGTCCCAGGCATTCACACCACCCTAGACTCTCTGGCACCCAGGATGTGTATTGGGACCAGACATCCCAGCCCACATCCTGGAGGCACACACAAGACATGTAGAAGCCCGCGAAAGCATCCGTGTTTCGCGGGAAAGTACATGCCCAAATAAGGAAGGCCCCAGGGCGGCTCGACCTGGGGAAGGTGAAGGGAGCAAGACGGTCAGCGGACAGGACAAAGGAGCCTCGTGGTCTGGCCATTTTGGGAGCCTGGTCACCATTTTGGGTTAAGCGCGAGAAACGCGCTTAGAACGCCAAAAGGAGCTCAAAACACAAGAAACGATCGCTGCCACCATTCCCGTCCGTGAATCGCTTGCACCGATCAGTTACAATCCTAAACGAGTATATAGGGCCTGTAGAAGGCTAGAGACCCAAGAGAGCTGTAACTTAGCTTACAGTGCCCTCTTGTGTCATGTTGCACGAAAGCCGCAACATGATAAAAGAAACTACGGAAAACAGCGTTTCCCGGTACTGACTGTCTTAAGGGCATGTCAGTTTCCCCGTAAGAAAGGAGCGAAAGCCCAGAGGAGTGCGGCAGAAGGCTGCACTTCTCTGGCAAAGTCGAGAACAAGGTGTAAAACAACAGCAAAAAGTTTAGGGGTTACCATATGGAAGGAAAATTACCTACAATTACGAAATCTTTCCTAACACTCATGCTGTCTGCTCTTCCTACCGGTTTTAGCTCCCTAACCCAGGTTCCCCCACGCTCCCTTCCCCAAACCCCCAACTGAATATCCCCATCCACCTCCCCCCCTGTTCCCCCCCCCACCCCTCCCAACTTGCCCAGGTATTGGGGCGAGCCGTGTTTCCTAGGGATTCCTTGGTCCCAACGCCTTCGGGAATGGCCCACCTTCAGTTCCAGGACATAATAGAGGGAGATCCCCAACCTTTGCCCCTTGGCATCGGGAAGCACTCCCCTCACTCTGCCTAGATAGCCGTTATGTTGATCTGCTGAAGGGACAGCCCTTGCCCCTTCCAGCTTGTTGTTGACCTCTGGATTCTTTTTGTGCCCAATCCTCGGTGGTGCTTTAAACCCCTTTGCCATATTGTCTATTGTGGCCAGGCCTCCTGATGGGGTAGATTGGCTGTCTTCTAGCCTGGGGTGGAGATCTGTTATGGCTTACCCCCCGCCGCAGGGTGCCTACCGCACCTCTGCTCACTCAGCAGGGCCCCCCTGCTTCAGTAGGGCTGCTCGCCACTAGCATCACCCTGGTAGGGCTCAAGGACTCTTACCGCCATTGGGGGGTCTATACCATTGTACCGGCTGAGGAGGGGGGGGGCCTTTGATGAGAGGTGGGGGGGCCCCTTTGATGACTCTTGGAGAGCTGTCACTGCCAACCCAGTGCCTTCTCCAGCCCACTGTCCCCTCTTCTCCTCCTTCAGTGTATGCCATTTCTGGTGGCCAGTGGCTTCACTGTGATGCAGGAAATGCATCGGAGGGAGAGGCCCTCCGTATCCTTGTCCTTTACTGCCTTTTTATCGTGTGTTCTGTCGTATTTTCCGTGCAGGAGTTCATGTGGGACTCCTGGTGGTGCAGCTCTCTCTCTCTTTTGGTTTGGTGAACAGACCCCTGGGATACCCTTATGGCACCCATGGGTGGGGGTATAACCCTGTGCCCCTAGTGTATGTTTTTGGGCACCTGTGGGTGGCCCACAGAGCAGGTTATGGGCTGGTGGCAGCTCCATGCTGAATTTGACAGGTGCGCTGAGTATCCTCCATTTTGGGATCCCCAGGCCCTGCCATTGGAATCAGTTGATTCCTGATGGAAAACAAGATGGTCCCTGTGGCCTCTTGCTTTCTATTACCTATTACCTTGTTTTCCCAAAGTCCAAGTCCTGGGAAGCCCTGACTCTGTCCCTTCCCCCTGAAAGGTTGTTGGGTGGAAGTTCCATATATGGTGTTGTTGTGAAGTCCAGTCCAGACTGTCTGGAGCCTTCCCAGTGACTGTATGTTGTGGGTACGCCCTGTGGGTGGGACCTGGGTGAATGGAGTGTGTGACCAATATGCACTTCTTGTTGTGGCTGTCTGGTTTCTGGTATGAGAGACAAAGACTGAGACAGCCCTGCCTGAAACTGGCCTGAATGCAGTGTGTAGTGTTGAATGGCTGGGTACTTGTCCCAATGCACATTCCTTGTTGTGAGTGTCTGAGAGGGAGGAGGATGGCCTGAATGCACTGTGTGCCTGATTGGCTGACTGACTGCATGAATGGCCATCTGTATGATTGGCTGCTGAGAGGGACCCAGCAGTGTGGATGAGAGACAAGATAGTATATCTGGGGACCTCTCACCCCTGGAAATTGTTCAGAAGCGTTCAGAAGCTATGTCTACACTTGAAGAGTAACTGGAACTGCTGATCCTCGACGCCCAGCTGGGAGACTGTTGCATTTGTTTTGACCTGATCTGAAAGCTGCCGAACTCGTCAAGGACTGATCCGAGAGAGGACCTGGTAAGGTGCCCTCTTCCCGTGCTCCGAGGGACCATCAAGCACTGCTAACCTTTGCCGAAGCTCCCTGGAAGTCAGACCCTCGAAAGGCTGCCGACCAGAGATGGGATCGCTAAGGAGAACGAAGCAAAGCACACGGACTTCGCCGCTGTCGAAGTCTCGTGCCGTCGACCAGGGTTCGCAGGTTTGTGTAACCGCTGGAGGCCTGTTGAAGTTGTGTTGCCCAGCTGTGGGGACCACTTGACGCCGTGCCGCCGACGACCGGACCCGCCCGCTCCTTTGCCCAAGAACATTTGAATCCAAGGACTCCCTTGTCCGCAACGTCGACCGCTTTGTCCCGCCGGAGAAAGTCGAGGACGACCAACGCGCCGAGGAGAATCCGCCGGTGGGATTCCCGCCACCTGAAGGCCACAAAGACTTCGATGACTCGACGCCCTTGTTGGGCCACAGTTCTTCTGAAACTCTTTGCGGTCCTGAACAATCCATCGCCGAGGTGCCCCGCACACCTCATTCTCACAGGACATCGCTGACGAGCACCGCCTGGATCGACATCGGGGTCCCGGCACCCTTGAACTTCTCATCGCCGCCGTCAACGCCGAGTTCACCATCTTTGACGCCTCTCGACGATCCGTGGCTCCTGCTTTAAAGGGAGTCACTCAAGAAGGATCCTTCGACGCATCTTCGAAGAACTCTACTCCACCAGCTACATTGGGGGGGTAAAACCTTAATAGGAGGAAATAAGGCTATTGAACAATATATGGACTGGGCTTGTGCTATATATCTTTATTTTACAGGTTGCCCAGGTGGGGGGATCTCCACACAGAACTGTGTCTATCTGTATAGGCCAGCATTCTGCCTATTGTTTCAACCATCTTACGTTCCTGCCTATCTCTATTGCTGGTTTCCGCGTTATTGATCTGTGTGACATTTTAACCTTACAGTTGATGCACTTTAATGAGATTTGATAACATTGGTGGTACCACTTTAGAATTGTATATATTTATCATTGTTGATTTCCGAGTACAAAGTGCGTTATTGTGATCGTGTACATACCTTTGAATATTAATTATATAAAGACTGTGTTTTCAGTAATACAGTGTGTGGACATTCCTTTGTGGGGGTTCGGGGACTACACTGTACTTAAGAACCAGCCTGCATCACCTCCTGAGAAGCTAGGCCTTTATTGCTCGACTACGTTACCAATAATAGAGAATCTTGGCTAGGGTCCTCTGTGCCTCTCCTCTACCATATAGAGAGCGGAAGTACAGACACCCCCTCCAGTCTTTACACTCACCCCTATAAAAGGGGTTCCCACACACTGTGCGCCCCTGCTGGGAGCAGTATCCAGCTGGCCATTCTCTTCTCTCGATGGGTCCCGGTCCTTGCTCAGGGCCTCTCACATGTGGGGCCCGGCTTGGCTGCTCTTTAAGCCCACTGTGCGCTGGTGCATACTAAGTTTGGGTTCCCGGGCCTGCAGGCCCGCCTCCTCTTGGTCTGCTTTGATGGTGGCTAGATTTGTGCGTCCCCCCTTCTGCTAGGAGGGTCTCAATGTCCTGGGACATTGTGTGGGGTCGCCTGCTGTTCCCCACTCTGCTGAATAGGGAGAGTGCCCTGTCGCTGAGAACACCTATGCTCCACTCCCCTTGCCCAGCTCAGGCTGCAGTGGTTATGTGGAAGACGATTCCGGTCCGGCCTGAGAGTGTGATGCTGGAAATGCTTCGGAGGGACAGGGCCTCTGTATCCTTGTCCTTTACTGCTTTTTATCGTGTGTTCTGTCGTGTTTTCTGCGCAGGAGTTCATGTGGGACTCCTGGCGGTGCAGCTCTCTCTCTTTTGGTTTGGTGAACGGACCCGTTGGATACCCTTATGGCACCCATGGGTGGGGATACAACCCTGTGCCCCTAGAGTATGTTTTTGGGCACCTGTGTGTGGCCCACAGAGCAGGGTAAGGGCTGGTGGCAGCTCCAGGCTGAATTTGACAAGTGCGCGGAGTATCCTCCATTTTGGATACCCCGGCCCTGCCATTGGGATCAGTTGATTCCTGATGGAAAACAAGATGGCCCCGGTGGCCTCTTGCTTTCTATTACCCATTACCTTGTTTTCCCAAAGTCCTGGGAAGCCCTGACTCTGTCCCTTCCCCCTGACTGGCTGTTGGGTGGAAGTGCCATATGGTGTTGTTGTGAAGGCCCGGCCAGACTAGCTGGTGCCTTCCCGGTGATGTATGTTGTGGGTACCTCCTGTAGGTGGGACCTGGGTGAATAGAGTGTGTGACGAATATGCATTCTGTGTTGTGGATGTCTAGTATCTGGTGGTTGACACAATGACTGAGACAGCCCTGCCCGAAACCGGTATGAATGCAGCTTGGAGTGTTTAATGGCTCAGTACTTGTCCCAATACACATAACTTGTTGTGAGTGTCTGGAGAGAAGTGAATGGCCTGAATACCTTGTGTGCCTGATTGGCTGCCTGCCTGCATGAATGCCCTTAGTCGTGATTGGATGCTTGAGTGTGACCCAGTGGAATGAATGGGAGATCAACAGTATATCTGGGGACCTCTCACTGCTAGGAATCGTGTTCAGAAGCTGAAGTCCACTACGACGAGTAACTGGAGTAACTGAAGCTTGACCTTGAAGCCCTGCTGGACGAGAAGAATTGCTGTTGCTCTCCGTCACAATCTGAAAGCTGCTGTGTCTCCAAGGACTGACCCAGAGAGGACCTGGTAAGGCGCCCTCTTCCCGAGCTACGAGGGACCATCGTGCACCGCTGATCTTTGCCAAAGCTCCCTGGTAGACAGACCTTTGACAGGCTGCTGACCCGAGACAGGGACTGCCGCGGAATCTCAAAGAGAAGCACTCGGACTGTTGTCCGCTACTGTCGACGACCGCCGTCGCCGACCGGAGCCGCCATGCTCCCGTTTGCCTAAGAACTTCAATTGATCATCGGACGCTCTCGTCTGCATCGTCACCCGCCTTTCTCCCGCTGGAGAAGGCCCGACCGTCGACGCACCGAGGAGCATCCACCGGTGGGTTTCCCTCCACCTAAAGACCACAGAGACGCCGATGACTCCACGCCCTTGCTGGGCCACAGTTCTTCATCATCTCTTTGCGGTCCAGAACTATCATCACCGAGGTGCCCCGCAAGCCTCTTCCTTGCAGGACGTCAGCGCTCTGTCGTCAACGAGCACCGCTAGGAATGAAGCTGCCACTTCACTGCCGTAGTTCAACCTGTTCACCGTCGGACGTTCGACGACCCGTGACTCCTGCCTTAAAGGGAGGGCACTCAAGAAGGGCCGGTCGACGCATCGTCAGAGAACTCTACTCCACCAGGTACATTGGGAGGGTAAAACCTTAATAGGAGGAAGTAAGACTATCGGACAATATATGGACTGGGCTTGTGCTATATATCTTTATTTACAGGTTGCCCAGGTGGGGGGATCTCCACACAGAACTTTGCCTAGTGGTAGGGGTCAGCATTCTGCCTATTGTTTCAACCATCTTACATTCCTGCCTATCTCTATTGCTGGTTTCCTCGTTATTAATCTGTGTGACATTTTAACCGTAGAGTTGATGCACTTTAATGAGATTGGATAACATTAGTGGTACCACTTTAGAATTGTATATATTTATCATTATTGACTTCTGAGTACAAAGTGCGTTATTGTGATCGTGTACATACCTTTGAATATTAATTATATAAAGACTGTTTTTTCAGTAATACAGTGTGTGGACATTCCTTTGTGGAGGTTCAGGGACTACACTGTACTTAAGAACCAGCCTGCATCACCTCCTGAGAAGCTAGGCCTTGATTGCTCGACCACGTACCAATAATAGAGAATCTTGGCTGGGGTCCTCTGTGCCTCTCCTCTACCATATAGAGAGCGGAAGTACAGACACCCCCTACCAGTCTTTACAGTGAGGCCGCGGGTACCGGCGGCAAGGCTTCCCGCTGCTTCCTCACCCCCAGTGCATCACAGTAAGCATTCTATGGAACAGTTTAACTTGTGTTTGCTGCGGGGGACCCTGTGTAAATGAATGTGTGTTGTTGGGGGGCATACCACTGTTGCGCCTCATTGTGGAGCTTGCCGGAAACAGAGCTGCAACACTCATGTCTGCTCTTCACCAACCGCCATCTTGGAATCATGTGTCTGTACTATTAATATTAATGTCCAGAAATTCAATATAAGATCTGCTCGATGTACAGCTAAACGTAATACCCTGCTTGTTTGCATTTAGATAGTCTAGATATTGCAAGAGTGTGTGATCAGAGCCTTTCCATAGCACAATGACATTGTCGATATAACGTCGCCAAAGGATCACCTGAGGCTTGAACTGTTCAATTAATGCATATGTCTCCACAATTAATGCATATGTCTCCACACATTTGTGCATAAAGATATTGGCCAAAGATGGGGCATAACTGGCGCCCATGGCAATACCAACTGTGTGCCTAAAATAATGTCCACTAAAGAGAAAAACATTATTGCTCGGACAAAATTTCAGAATTTCGATAGTCAGCTGGATGTGTGCATGAAAGGAGGCAGATTGATACAGTCAATGGCCAGATCATGATTGCTTGATTCTTTTTATATAAGGCTTTAATGTTCATTGTGACTGGTGTATAGTATTTGTAAGATGTGTATGGTGTCACTGAGATCGGTAGGAATTAGTACAATAAGTCTCGGGAGGATAGCTCAGGGGCAAGGTGCTCGCCTTGGAAGCAAGGCGACACGGAGCACCACAGGTTCAATTCCTGGGTCTGCGCTTAGAATCCTCTGGTTATTAAGCACGTTATAAATAATCTATCATATCATAACCTCTTTTTGATTAAGGTTGTTAATATAACAAGCAAGTGGCTTGGTTACTCATCCCATGCCACTTGGGTCTACCTTCTGGAATCCGATCAATGGACCTTTGGTAGAAAGTAGATGTGGACATAGTTGGATGTTACACGGTAAGATAGACCTTTTTCTTTATCTGTCAGGCAACTCCTCCTATGCCATTTGTTGATGAGGTTCAATGCTGACAGTGCTATGGTATTTGAGGGGTTTGGCGGTTAAATTGGCATGACACGTGGTCTGCCATTTGAATGTAGTCTTTTCTGTCTAGTACCACAATATTTCCTCCTATATCTGCTTCCCATATAATATGTGGATTGTTGATCGAATTCTAAAATGCCTGTCTTGGGGTAATGGTCAAATTGTATTTGGCTTGGTGTCTATTGGCCCTTGCTTGGTCCTCTAATTGGCGAATATCAAGAATAACTGCTTTCTTGAAAAAGTCAATTACATCATCTCCATGAAAAATGTTGAGTAAATTTAGATTTTTTTTTTAAACAGTTCAGGTATAAGGTTCTGAGCACTATCAAGCTCTTCAAATGACAGAAACAAATGAGCGAGTGCTATATTTTTCATTTAAATGTCTGAAATCGGTGCTTTGGGTTCTGGTGAAACGTAACACTTGACTTATGTGGCAGAAAAAAGGCCAATTTAAGTTTCTTAGCAAAATTAAAAAAAATTATTTGTATGTCAGTATAGTCCAGAGGTCTTCAAACTGTAGGGCGCACCCCCCTAGGGTCTAGGGGCGTGCAGCCGCATTCCAGGGGGGGCATGAGAGCCCAGCATGAAATGTTTGGAGGAAATGGGCACGGCAGCTCACATGGTCAGACTGCACCATAAAACGGCCTTAGGCACCAATGAAAAAGTGGCCAGCAGTTGCAAATGGATATTCAGTCCTTTAGTCACTGACTGTTTGAATAGTGCCCAAGGGGGTGTTTTTTGTTCAAATGTAAAAAAATGGTGATATTTAAAGAATGTTTATTCAGCAATAATGGTCAAAACTACTAGCTGCATAGTGAAGTAACTTCTCAAACTGGCCCACATTGGCCAAAAAAGTGGCCCATTTTGACTGGCCCACACTAGCATTTTGCATTTTGCATTTTTGGTACGGTCATCGGCCTATTGCCCTATAGGCCAGTCCAAGTCTGGCGGCTCATCCATAATGGGTGAGGAGGCGTCCACCCACTGACCCCCTCACCCATTACGGAGGAGCTGAGGAGCCAGCCCAGTGAAACGCTGACCACTCCCTTAGCTGCTTTTACCAGCTGAGGGAGTGCTCCTGGGCTGGCTGAACTGTCAAAGGGAAACACTGTTTGCCTTTCACAGTTCAATTCCCCAGCCGCTCATGATCACTGAGCCATGCAACGCTTGCATAGCTCATTGGAAATGTTGGCTGGGGCACTGCATGTATGTATGTGCGAGAGGGTGCTCCTGCGCCTCCTCGCACATACGGGCAGATCAAGCTGGAGCGGGGCATTTTAGCAACCACGTGCAGGTCGCTGCAGAAGGTACGTTTATGGTGATTTATTTTTTATTTAAAAATGTGTATGAATGCGTGTATGATTGTGTTATAGGACTGTGGTGGGAGCAGGATGAGCGGGAGCAGGGTGGGGAGAGGCCAGGGTCTGTACTGGGAGTAGGGTGCGGTGACGGCGCGCAAAAGTTAATCTGGCACATTGGGGGGGTGGGGCGGCCTGCCCAAATTTTGCTCAGGGCGGGTCCAGGCCAAAAAAGTTTGAAGACCACTGGTATAGTCATTTGAGACTGATGGTGCAAAAGATAATCCTTTGTTTATTAATGAAATCTCCTCTGGTGTAAGGTTGTAGGAAGATACATTGTACACCAAGTTATTTATCCCCGTCTCTGCTGCCAGGATCTTGTGACGCATCTTTCTGGCCATAGCCCACTTCCTCAGTTTATGATGCCCTCCTCTGTTGCCTCTCATCTCTCTCCCTGAATTAAAATACCTTCCTCTAAGGGGACTTGAAATCAAACATGTTTGGTGTTGAGTCTCTGGTTCTCTTTTATTTGTGTGTTGGTCTAAAAAAAAAGACGAGGAGCAACTGGGTTTATCAGAGGTACTCAGGATAGAGGGCCCAGTGGCTACATCAAGATTAGCTTCCTCATAAATCTCTGGATCGCTTTCTATCTCAGAACTAACAGGTGATGATGCAGCACTACTTTCCTGTGAGGTTGATCTAAATCTAAGTTCATGTTTCAAATGTCATTTATTTCTGTTCTGCCTACTTTAGTAACAATGGGTGTGTACTTTAATTCTTTTCACAGTACTCATGTGTAGCTTTTGCCAACAGGTTTGCAAGCAAACAGGTGCTAGTAGACATGGGGGATGCTTGGGCTATGTCCACACCCATTCTTGATTGGGACTTTCCTGCAGTTATAAGACAGAGGGCCTGATCACGACTTTGGCGGTAACCCTTAAATCCGGCAGTAGCGCTACTACCGTCGGATTTAAGGGTCTGCCAAATCAGGACTTTGGCGGATTTCGCCCCAGCTCTTAGCTGGGGGGAAATCCGCCGAACATTCGCGCTATTACTGCCGGCGGGAAATCCGCCGGTGGTAAGAGCGCAAATTTTCCCCATTGAGCCCAATGGGGAATTTGGCATTCCCGATTGGGCTCAATGGGGAATGGGGAATTACATTACCGCCGAACTCGTGATCCGGCGCTATTAGCGCCGGGGAGTTCGCCGGTAGGACTAATACCGCTGGCGGTAATGCCGCCGGCGTTACCACCAAAGTCGTGATCAGGCCCAGTGTGTTTTATCACCGGCTGTTTCAGTTTATCATGTGGCCAGAATTCATTTTGTGTTTCATTGTTTCTGGTTATTTTTCCTTTGACGATGGAGGATTAATTCTGATAGACATAATATATTCCCCAACACCAGCCATCATCTATGTCTTGTTCATGTTTTTCACATGTGCACAGCAAATTTAGTCTTGCAATTACTATTTTGCAAGATTTTGTCTCGGGTGCATTTTGTTTACAAGAACCTCCCCTGTCCAAGCTACGATACCAGGTTTATTAACATTTTGTGTCTACATGCTCAATTTAAATTCCTGATCGCAACATTGAAAATGCAGACTCAACAGTAACACACAGATATGGCCAGTCAGATGTTACTCAGTCCATGAGTCTAATGATTTCTGACAGTGTGAGGTGCAGCCTTGTGGTGATTGTGTTTTTTGGTGAATTTGCTGGTTGAATAATATTTACCGTTTCGATACGAGAGATGTTTTTCAAACTCCAGAACTTTGTATTGCAATCCCGGGGAGCTGCGAGTATTGGTTGCAATTGTCTTCAAGCAAGTAATAGTACCCGATACATTTGAGCAGGAATATGTCGACTGTTGTCTTTAAGTATTCTTTAGCACGTTAAAAGATTTGAACCTTTTCATCGTTTATAGTAATCAGGGGGTGTCGCCCATCCTTCTTTTAAGGTTACCTTACTCTTTTCTTACCACTGTAACATGGAGGACCGTTTACCCGGACGGCTTCCGGTTGTTGCAGGCATCCCCTTTATATATTCAGGGGCTGGATCTCTAACTGGAAACCATGTCTGCGCACCAAAAGGCTGTTTGAATGAGCTGGAAATAGCATTAGGTAAGCCATCTGTGCACCAGGGTTAACAGGACAGATGGTAGTGGGTTTGTGCTTGCTTATCTGCATTAAAGTAGCTGCACAACATCTTCCTGCATCAGGAGGTGCCCTGCTGCGAATCACAGTGCTCACATTTCTAGGAATCTCTAACATGACAGTGGAAGCAGGGCCACTGCCCAAGGACAAATGTTTTTGAGCAGCACAGTACACAGTCTCTCAAATACAAGCACTGCCTAGCTGGAAGAAATGTTGATAAAACAACATGGTCATAACCAGGGCACTCACACTAGGAAAGTGCTCTATCTGGCTTGCGTTACAGCTTCTCCCTCCGGGAAAGGTCGGGGACCCTGCCGGGACTCCCTGGAACCGCTGCTGGTATTGGGGACGGACAACCCACACAGGACATGGTCACCCAAGGCCAGGGACATCACCCCCGACCATCCTGGAGCTATGACTGGCCTGTGTTACAGCTTTTCCCCACCAGGGAGCCCTGTCAGTGTGCCAATGCCTCCCCGGAGGGAAAAACTGTAACGCAGCCCAGCCAGAACTCTGGGACGGTTGGAGGTGATGTCCCTGGCCTTGGACATCCATCTCCCATGTGGGTCTACCATCCCCAAACACAGCAGCAGTTCCAGAAAGCCCCGGCAGGGCATGTGTCCTTTGACAGAGGGAAAAGCTCTAACACAGGCCAGCCAGAACTTCAGGATAGTCAGGGCAATGTATCTGGCCTTGGGTGGCTGTCTCTGATGTGGGTCAACCATCCCCATGTGCAGCAGCAGTTCCAGGGAGCCCTGGCAGGGTCCCACTCCTTTCCCAGAAGGAGGAACTGTAATGCAGGCCAGTCGGAGCTCCAAGCTCTGGCCTTGGGGATGGCCCAACCCACATGGGAGAGGGCCACCCAAGGTAAGTACACCGACACACTTGCGGTACTGTTTTCGTCGGGACACCTGTGGGAACATTGGACATGTGTGTCTGGCGCGTTTTCTGTGGTTTCCTGTTGGCAAATGTCTGGAAATTGTGTTTTTTTTTTCACCACTTTCTGGAGTTTGCCAGGCCTTGTGGGTAATACATTTTAGGGCGATTGGCAAAAGTCAGACCCCTTTGCATTCCCCCAGGTGTCTTTTCAGAAACGTATGGGATTCCTCGTTTTCCTTGGTGGCTGAGAACCCCAGCCCCAAATCTGTGGGTTGTCCAGATGGCCAAATACAGTCTTCCCCAAGGCTTTTGACCCATCAGTGGTTTAACCTATTCCATCTGCGCCCTGGTCAGTGCACCGGCACATGCAAGCTACCTTTTTCATCTGGACACCTGTGGGAACATGGGAAGGTAGGACATTTGTTGTTGGTTTTCAGAACGTTTTCACACATTTCCTACTGCACTTCGTTACACGGCCCTCTCATTTCCCAAATGTGGCCTACATTTAGTCGCTGCTTTAGTTAGGCACACTGCAGATTTGTAACCTGTACAAGTCACCTATCCTTCAAAAGGTCAGCCTGTGCTCTTTCAAATAATTTATGCTTGCCATTAGTTTTCCTTATTTTCAAATGCTAAGTACGTCTGTTTAGCACGTCAGCATAAAAAGCCTGTGTACCATGGCTCAGATTTTGGCTCAGATTTTGGCTCGTGGTATTGCTTGTTTTGTGAAACATTACCAAAATGTGTTTTCGTAATGTAGCCGTGCATTGATTTTCTCAATATTGACAGAAGCCATTACGGTACCAGTCCAAACATGTCCAGCACATAAGTTTTTTCACTCATTTTTCCAGTTTAGATACATTGTTGTTGCCCGACCTGTGCAAATCACCCCTTCCTGAACGTATAATTTTGTCTACTTTTCAGAAATGTATGCCTTTCTGGGTTCTAATCGAGCTTTCCTAACCTCCCCTTCCATTCCTTTCAAGCAAGTCCTATTAAAAGAAAAAAAAGGTTCAAATCGTCTACCTCGCACATAACTGATGTTAACCTTAAATAAAAAAAATTCAAATTCTTTTTTTCCCACTCAACCTGTTCTTGAAAGCTTGGAACATTGCAAATTCAGAACTGCACACCATTTGTTCCTAGCTCCTACAAGAGAAAAAAAAGCACAGGCTTCTGTGTACATCAGGTTATTAGCATTTTCTGGAAAAACACAAAATGTGCTCTTTTTTTGTTATTTTCTCTCACCCTTCTATAGCAAACTAGGATTCATTGTTAGGACCACCTACACATGGGAAGAAAAGGGGCCAAATTTAGTCGAGATATCTCTTGTAACCAGGGATTGAATGCGGAATACCGAAATCTCCAAAAAAGGGCTCAGCACTGGGAGGGAAAACACTCAGCAGTTAAGGGCTTAATAATGGCCTTAACATCCAGAGTCAGAGTTAATAGACATGTCAGAGCCAGTGTCCAACCAATGCAAGACATGTGAAGTGCCTAAAAACCACAAAGTGAAAGCTAGCAAAAAATGTGTGCCTGATAAGAGAAATAGGCAAAAACATGACATGACACACGTGTTGCAATTCGAGTGCGAGGCTATCCAAACAAAGAAAATTATGAAAATTGTTATCGGGGGTATTGGGGAACCTACTGCACATGTTTAAAAAGCACCAATCGCTTGCGGTATCAAAACCAATGCATACCGAGGTACACCAAATCATATTCAAATACCAAACGGAACCATACAAGGCACGGTGACCTCAAATCAAAAGCATATACTGTAGAGAAATGCTCTGATTACTTACCGGTAATCTTCATTACTCCTGGTCCTACTCTTCCTCGTCACAGTACTTACCTCATGAGGCCCCTGCCTCCGACACAGGACATTCTTCTATTTCTTTAAATCCCTATAACTCCTCCCCCACATCCACATCACTCAGTTTCATATTACCAAGCTGGAGCATGGGACCTTCCCCGCAGGGAGGGTGAGGAGGTTCGTCAGTACTGTGATGAGGAAGAGTAGGACTAGGAGAATTTAAGATTACCAGTAAGTAATCAGAGCATTACCTCCACGTCCACTCTTCCTCGTCCCAGTACTTACCTCATGATGTATACCAAAGCAGCAACGGGGAAAAGGTCCCAATGAGACACGGAGCCAAAAAAAGTGCAGCAAAACACACCCACAATAACTCTTAATTCACATCCCCACAGAGAAAACTCCAACCACGAAGGAACCAACCCCCGAGTGGGAGAAACTCAACCCATAGCGGTTGATGAAAATGCCTAGACCAGCCAAGGCGGCAGCCATACAAATCTCTTGCAGAGAAAACCCTCCTTGCATCGGCCCAGGAAGCCGCCAAACCCCTGGCGGACCATCCCTGATCGTCCGCAGGCACAGGCAGGCCAGAAGCCACTTAGGCCTTGGAGATCGCAACCCGGAACCACCGGAAAATGGAAAGCACAGATGCGTTATGCCCATCCCCAGCCGGACCACAAGCAATCAGAAGACTATCAGATTGGTGGAAAAAAGCAAACCTAGACAAATACTCCAACACGTCCCACCGGACATAATGTTAAGTCAAGCCACCTCCTCAGGCATTCTCAGATCATGAAAGAAGTCAGGGAGAACCAGATCTTGAGAGGTGTGAAAACCGAGATACAACTTAAGGGAGGAACTTCGGACCACACCTCAGCACCACCGGGTCTGGCAACACCCTCAGGAAAGGAGGGTGACATAAGAGAGCCCCAATCTCCCCGAGCAGAAGCAAGGGCAATAAGAAAATCAGATTTCAGCGTAAGATGTTTGATATCAATCTCGGAAAAGGGCTCAAAAGGAGGCCCTTGAAGGAACCGTAATACAAGACGGAGATCCCAAGGGGGAAGCCCTTTATCAGCAAAAGGACTGGAAGAAGAAAAACACTGGAGCAACTTCCCCACCAACACCTCCCCATCCAAGTGACCATCGGAGTCCCCCAAAAGGAATTTCATGGAGGCCCACTGAGAGCGAAGCCTTTAAAAAAACTGCCAGGCCCCTGTCAAAACCCCTCCTGGAGGAATCGAAGGATAGAGAGGCCAGAACACAGGGGAGGGATCCCAGACCACCCATACCAGTCTCGGAAATGGGCCTAATGCCTGCCGAACACCTTCAGAGTGGAGGGTCAAAGAGCATCCATTATGGACTCAACTACAGGATCTGAGAACCCCTGAGATATCAACCTAGCCACACTGCCCATTGCATCCTGTGGACTTTCAACCGCAGATCCCCTTGAAGGGGACACGGCCAACTCGGAACCAGCCAAGATTCCTAGGACCGAAGCTCCAACAGAGAGGGGAGCCAACTCCGGCAGGACCAGAACTGAGCTAACAACAACACAGTCACCCTGGACACTCTGATGCGCCAAACCACCTGGGGCAGAAGGGGAATAGGCATAAAGGCATAATGGAAAACCCCAAGGCCACTGTACAGAGAGGGCGTCCATCCCCCAATCCCCTTGGCCTGAAACCGAGAGCAGAAGAGGGGAACTTCTGCTGAGGCCGGGTGTGCAAACAGGTCTAGAACCGGGGACCCTAATCTGACACAGGTCACCGCAAAGACCTGGGCCAACAGGACTAGTTCCGCAGAGGAGTGAAAACCGGCGTCTGAGAAGATCCGCTTGAACATTGTCCACCCCTCTGATACGTGAGGCCACCAGAGACACCAGATGAGATTCCTACCAGGTGCCTATCAGCGCTGCCAGAGCATTCAAGGAGCGGCCGGATCCCCTTTTGCAGTTGCCATACGCCAAGGCCGTCGTATTGTCCGATCGGACCAAAACCGCCGAACGTCCAGCAACTCCTCGAAGTACACCAGAGCTTGGACAATGGCACAACTCTTGCCAATTGGATGATTGCCGGCTCTCCCTCACAACCCTTGAGCTGAGAGGACCCCCAATGTAGACCCCCCCAAACCCATTCTGCTGGCATCGGTAGTAAGAGAGGCCACATGAGGAAGGACCATGCACACCTCAGCTTGTATACTTGAAACCCCCCGCCACCATATCAGGGAGACTCGCAGCGCTGGGGACACTGAAAACAAAACTACAAAAGCCGAAACGTCGGGAGCCAGTGGGAGAGACTATAAGACACCAGGGGACGTAACTGAAGATGGGCTCAAGGAACTGGAAAATACGCAAGACGCCACGTGCCCCGTAACTTCAGCAACAGGCGAGCCAAGACATACTGCCTTCTGAGAACCCAGCCCTGAACAGCAAGCAGGCGCCCCCCCCCACACAACATCCAGAGTACGTTCCGCAAAGCCCCCACGTTGAAGCGTTCTGTCCGGACAAGCAGTGCAGGGCCTTGAGACCCATAAGCAGGTGACACATCCTAGAAGGCATAGGGACCAGGAACACCCGCAAGTAGAAAACTTGACCCTGAACAGGGAGTGGAACGGGCAAGACGGTAACCCACAACAACCATTTGGAGAGAACGGATCCCATGGCCAACTACTTGGACCGTGAGCTGGGTACCAAAGTCCTAACCATGCAAACCTGGACAGGAGGAGACAGGAACGGCAACTGATACCCCCCTCTGGAAAGAGCCCATTACCCAGGAAGCCGAACCCCACCGGTCCCATACACCTCCGAGAAGACAGAGACGAGGAGCCAGGGAAACACTGCTAGACACTGCACTTGCACCAGAGGAAAATCACAGGACGTTGAAGCAGGCCTGCGCCACAATATAACAGCATGCTTGTCAGCCCACAAAAAGATCCGACCTATCAAAAGGAAGATACAGGACAGCCCAGAAGTCCAGCAGACCATGGCCCCCTCAGCCGACAAAGGAGCCACCAGGCTGGCGTCAAAAGGGCAGAGTACTGTCACAAAGCGGGGCAAAGCAATCCATCCCGGATAGCAGACATCAAAGGCAACCCCCTACCTGGGGTATGCCTATACTGGACAACCAACTGAAGTGACATCCCTCTCCACCGGCACCAGGGGCTCTGAGAACCCCTCTAAGCACAGACATGTGCCACCATGTGCCCTATCACTTCCCACAAGTCTGAGAGGAGGCGTGAAAGCAACACGTCGGCACCAGAGGAGCTAGGCCCTAAAAGAAGAGACACTGGGAACACCCTGCATGGCCGTTACTTCCATGATGCATTTTCCATAATTCCATGCTGGACAAGGGAAAAGAAAATCAACTCCTTTGACCTTCCCTCGCGCAGTTCAGAGGAAGAGGACAGGACAAGGAGTCTGCGTCCATAGCTAGCACATACCCAAACACACCACTAACTCGCCAGAGGTGGCTTGAGCCCTGTATCCAGTAGCTGGTAGCCCCATGCTCTAAATGGTTCCAATGCGTCGGTCTAGGAAGGATGAAGGGCCGAGACGGCACCGCTGAGACTCGAACCCGAAGTGTAGACTATACCAGGCCGGTACCCTTCCAGCCGCTTGCAGAGGTGTCCAAATCTGTGCCGTTTTCACAGGCAGCACGCAAAGAATGCAGCCAACATCTGCTGCATCCTGGGCTGTGTGTGTCTGAGGAGCGGGTGGTATGTGACATGCCTGTGAAAGTACAGAGCCCCCGCACTTTCAAAGACTCTCTGCCACTGTCACCCCATGACAAGAAGCAGAGAGGCCTCACAACAAAAAGGGAAGGCTAGCCCATACTGCCAAGTGCTTGCCATCATTTCCAATAAATATGTGTACACAAACAACGAGGAAAACGGCCTTTCGAAGGAGTCAAGATGGCCATACCAGCAGGAGAGGGGAAAAATATCAAGCGCAGTCCTCCCCTCTCCTTACCTTCCCCCAGAGAATGCAGCTAACATCCTCTGCATTCTGGGCTGTGTGTGTCTGAGGAGCAGGTGGTCTGTGACATGCCTGCGACAGAACAGAGCCCCCGCACTCTCAAAGACTCTCTGCCACTGTCACCCCACAACAAGAAGCAGAGAGGCCTCCCAACAAAAGGGAAGACTAGCCCATAGTGCCAAGTGCTTGCCATCATTTCCAATAAAGATGTGTACACAGAGCACAAGGAAATGGCCTGTCGAATCAAGATGGCCAAAACAGGAGGAGAGGGGAAAAAATCAAGCCCAGTCCTCCCCTCTCCTTACCTTCCCCCGGGCTGTGCAGGACCCGGGACACAATGCTCATGCTGCGGTCCGGAGCCCAGCAAAGAACCGAGCGAGGCAATCCGGCTCAACTGTGACCCCAAGCCCGACAGGGGACCAGGAGCAGCGCCGCACCTGAGGGAGCCGAGGGCCCCACCACACAGCCCCCAAACCCCCAGGGGGCCAGCAATCGGTGCCCCGCACCGGGAAGAAAAAGTCCAACCTACCAGAGGCAGGAAAAATTAAACTGAGTGACGTGGATGTGGGGGAGGAGTTATAGGGATTTAAAGAAATAGAAGAAGGTCCTGTGTCGGAGGTAGGGGCCTCATGAGGTAAGTACTGGGACGAAGAAGAGTGGACGCGTGAGGTAATGAAAACCGAAGTGCCAACAGCCCACGTGGCGAGGCAACGAAACACTAAAATCTCCAAGTATAAAACTGAATACCTGGTTTAATGACTGGATAAGTATACATAATTAGCAAAGTAAATTCGTCGGCAAGAAGAAACGCACAAGCTTTCTTGAGGCACTTAAAATAAATGGAAGATTATAACGTACCAACTCGCAAAACGCCTTGCTTGAAACAGAAACTGCCTTTCTGCGTTAACTTTTGAGCCTTAGTGATTGTAGCAACTGGCAATGCGGGAAATGATCTGTAAAAGTAGGCCTAATTTAAATTGGCTTAGGTATCTTTCTGTTAAGACGGATTTCTGAACTCTGTCCTGGTGGCGCAGAAGTTCAGAAGGCCAACCTAATTACTTGGAACAGGGTAACCTCTGGACGAGCCAGACCAATCAAGGTAGCGATCGCGGCGGTCAAGACTAGGTCTCAAGAGGGGTGAGGGTGACTGAAAGCCCGCAATGAGCACACAAAGCAAGATCACTTACAAACTACTCCAAACAGTTGTTATATTAAAAATATATACACATTTATTTCAAGGCCTTTAAAGCAATGACCGTAGCGAGAAAATCACAATATAACCATAGTAAACCAACACATACCATATCAACACAATATATATACAAATACAACAAGTCTCTGTTAGGGAGAATTCTCTGTTTAGGCTGAATTTCCCTACCTAGTGAGTCCCCCAGCAGCTTTGCTGGATTTCTGGGGTTTCTTTTTTTTCTCCTGCCAAAAGTGAGACTCTTTTACCCTCACTCTTGGACATGTTGAAGTGTGTTTTCTTGGTTAAACCTTGTGTTGAATGGGCTATGGGGTCTTTTTCTCCATAGGGCCTCATGTTTTTTTGTGATGTGGGTTACACAGCACCCTCTGTGCCGTGACCCAGGGGTGTCCTAGGGACTCCCCAACATAGACTCCATACCCTGGGACTGACTACTGTCTCCCAGGGCATGTAAAGTCACCAAAGACTTTGCTAGTCTTGAATCCTGAACAGAACCAGTACAAACCATCATATTGTGGACGTACTGGCTGGGGCAATTCGATTGCCCCAGGGTCTGTTAGTCAAGGGGGCACGTCTCCGTCCCCCCTGATCGAGTTTTGGCTGGTGGCAGTGGAAACTACGTTTTATATTCGACCGCGAATATTTTCCTATGGGATTTCCCATTGTTTTAGGCTAACACATTTAATTATTTATTTACGGTAGCCTTAAACATACCGCCGGTTTATATATTTATTATTATAACTCCGGTTGGGACTTTTTGCCAAAACTTGATTCTAAAATGGCGTTGGCGTTCGCCTCTGTAACTCTGACCCAAAGTGGAGCCCTTTGTTCCACTTTTGGCGGGCTTCTCCACAGAAGCCCTCCAAAGTGGTGCCACTCTGTCTGGGGTACTTAGGAGGGGTGGAGGGGAATTTAGGCACCCTGGACTGAGTTACCTTGGTAACTCAAGTCGCACTCCGTCCTGATTGGCCCAAGTGGTGAGCCGGCCGGCTCACCACTTAGCATGTTTGAGTGACAGCTAGGCTGGGTGAATGGGGGTTTGCTGCATAAAAGCAGGGCTTTGGGGACTGGAACTTCAGAAGTCGCCACAGGACCAAGAATCCGACGAGGGAAGAGCTGAGCCGACCTGCTTCGACGACACCACCCGGTGGAGCCCTGCTGAACCGTCTCACCACTTTTCCCGACGACCGAGGAGAACTCTTAACGGAGTGGCTCCTTCCCTTGACTGGTGGGGACAACCAGTTTTCACCTTCTTTTCGCTTCTCGAGGTATCCCGTGGCCGCCTTGCCCGTGCCAAGCACCCCGGCAACCGGAATACCACACTTTTACCCCTAACCGCGAAAGTCGGTACAACCCTTTAACCGGAGGACTCCACGGCTGGTTTCTTCCCGGGCAGTGCAACGACCTTCTTCTTCTGCTCTTCAGCGAGAACTTCTTCTCCCCTGACCGACGTCGAGCCTTGCTGCCACTGCCTGGAACAACTGCCACCGCTGGAGGACCCTTTCCGCTTAAGGTACCGTGTTCCGCCTGGCTTCCCTTGCCACCGACTGTACGGGGTAGATTTAGCCCCCGGCTTTCGAACCTGGGAGTGCCTGGGACACCCTGGCTAAACTTTCTAAGCCACTCTAAACTCTTTCTAACTCTTTGCAAGACTTTGAATCCCTAATAACAGTGTGATCTTGGGCACATTTTTCGCTCCGGCTACTCTAAGAGTGGGCCCTGCCTAGTGACTTTTGCTCACCTGTGACTTTGTACTTCTCTGAGTCTATTGCAAGTGTTCTGGACCTTAGAGTGGTGTGTTTAACCTAATTCTGCTCCTTCTCCCTTCTTTTTACCTAATAGAGTGTCATCTAACGTTAAGTGCTCACCTCTGTTTGAATTATGTGGTGTTAACCTAGAGTTGTCTAGATAGGAATAAGGATTGGGACTGCTTTCCATATAACTGTGTTTAGAGTGTTTTACTATATTTTTGCTAGAGTGTTTTCAACTTATATGTTCTTGAAAATAAATAACTATATACTTTTGAAACCAAGCTCTGGTCAGTGTTTGCTTGTGCTATTGTGTCTGAGTACATATTGTGTATACTTTGCATACTGCCTAACTCTTCTTGAGGGAAGTCTGACTGCTCAGCCACAGCTACCAGGTAAATCTGGGTGGTGCAGACTGCTACCAAGTGGGTTTACTGCTATACCTGTGGTCTTAAATCTTTTGCAGTGTTCCCCAAGGGAACTGCACAGGTTTCTGCCTAACACTGGTGTACAGCGGTGGGATTTGTATTGAGTATACATTTTATTGTGCTTTAGATACCTTAGTGCAACTAACCACAAAGCTTAGCACTGTAAAAGTAATCCTCTAACATGTCAGTTATAGAAAGCTATAGTCAAGAGTCCCTTGCAGCCAAAACTGCTGATTGTTTAAGAGTGCTCTGTAAACATAAGGATCTCCTGACTAAGGGCAAGAAAATTGAGCTGATTGAAAGATTGTTAGCTAACCAAAGTCTGGGGGATGGTTCAGAGGAACCTACCACTCCAGCAACTGTAGATGACAGTATTGAAGTTAACATGGAGCAAAATGTTGATGATTCTGAGGAAGAGTCAGAAGAGGAGGGTGAGGCTGTTGTAACTGTCCCCCCTAGGCCTCTGCCTGCTCTACCTGATGTACCTATTGGACCTTTACCAGGTCCCACATTTAGTCCTCAGTACCTTGAACTGGAGAAAATGAAACTAGAATTGGAGTATAAGAAACCTAATGCTCAAACTGACAAAGAACTAAGGCTAAGGGAAATGGAGCTCAAGTATGACTTAGAAATTAAGAAATTATCTGTTGAGAATGTTTCTCTCTCTGGCTCCTCTAGAAGTTCCAGTCCTAAAAGACCCCGGATGCCTAAAGAATTGATTGGTATGTATGAGCCTAAGTTGGATGTGTTGGATTGGTTGTCTCTGTTTGAATATAATCATGGGCTCCAGAACATCACAGGAAATGACTTACTCACCTGGTTGTTCTCTAGGCTTCCCCCTGTTGCAACTGATGTGGTAATGGAGATGGGGGAGGAGGATAGGAAGGACTATGAATGTGTGAAACTAGCTTTGATAGCTAGGTTTGGGAAGACCCCTTCCCAGTATCTTAAGAGGTTTAGGAGCCTCAAAAAGCATGATGGTACCCCTTGGGCTACCTGGGTGAGTGAATGTTTGAAAAACTTAGAGGGATGGATTAAGGGTTACAAGGTGAACACTTATGAAGGTATGAAGAATTTGTTTATGTTGGAGACTATTTATGATGCCTGCTCTCCTGAGCTCAGACAACACTTGGCTGATTCCAGGGAATTAGATTCCCGGAAACTAGCTAAGGCTGCTGACTTGTGGGTTGCCAACAGGGCCACTCACAAGGATTCTGGGGTAACTCAGAAGAAGGATGGGGAGAAACAGCCTAAAAAGGACTCCAAAGAGAATTCTAATACTACAAATTCCAAAGAGGGCCCCAAACAAAACTATAAGGGTAAGCCACAAGGGAAACCAAATCAGGCTAGTGTACCTTCTGGTCCCAGACCAGAAGGAGGTCAGAACAAGCCTCCATTCCAGCGAGCCTTTGGCTCATGCTTTGTTTGTAAGGCTACTGACCATGTGAAAGGAGATCCCAGATGTAAGGGTAAACCTTCAGGGGTCCAGCTTGCCTCCTTAGCCTTCGCTCCAGAAGAGGAAGTACATATGG
Organism: Ambystoma mexicanum; assembly: GCF_040938575.1. Lineage (NCBI taxonomy): Eukaryota > Metazoa > Chordata > Amphibia > Caudata > Ambystomatidae > Ambystoma > Ambystoma mexicanum. The sequence continues at coordinate 484,997,708 of NC_090931.1, read as the reverse complement.
CAAGTGGAAACTTTCTATTACTAGCTGATGAACCCACTGGAGTCTCAGCTAGTGTTTCTTTAGTCTCTCTGGGGTTGTGGGAACAACAGAATTTAGATGTCTATAATTCTATCCCAGATAATACTAAAGAGTATTATAAGGACAGTGTCCAGGTGAATGGTCAGGAGACTCCTGCCATTAGGGACACTGGAGCCAGCATAACTGTGGTGGATGAATCATTTTTCAAGGCAGAGGATGTTGCTAAGGCACCCAAATGCCTCACCAAGTTAGCTGGTGGGCCTGTGCAGATGTGTCCCCAGTTACCAGTTCTCATCCAATGTAATGATATGGCTGTAAAAATACCTGTCAGTGTACAATGTGAAGTGCCAGGTAGGGTTCTGTTGGGTAATGACCTCAAAGCTCTTGGAGTTGTGTCACATACCCCCAGACCACCTAGCAAAAGGTTACAGGAGCTCACAAAACCTGCAAGAGAGAAAACCCTGAGAGGGTTATCTCAGGAGATGATGACAGAAATCACTCCTCTCCCACTGGAGCAACTTACTGCAGTAACTACCAGATCAGGAGCAAAGGGGCAACCCAAGACTCCTAGGAAAAAGCCAGCAGCAAGCACTCCAGTGCTTCCAACAAGGACTTCCCCTAGGTTGTCCAAAGTTACACCTGTAACTCCACCTCCAGCTGAGGCTGAGAGGGAGGTACAACCCTGTGTGGTTGAGCTAGACTCTGAGGAAGAGCTAGAAGGAGGCCCCAACCTTATTGGAGATTTGGACCCTGAGGACCATCCTGAGCTGCAGTCTTTACTGGCAGAAGGTGGGCCTAGCAGGGCAGCTTTTCGTAAGGGGCAAAGAGAATGTCCAACTCTGGAAGGTCTCCGCCACCAGGCAGCTGCTCAAGCTGATGGGCAAGAGCCTGGGAAGTATAGGTTACACTGGGAAGATGGCCTCTTCTACAGTGAACCGACTGAGTCTGAACCTGGAGACTACAAACGCCTTGTAGTCCCACAAGAGAACAGACAACAGTTCTTACAACTAGCCCATGAGATACCTTTGGCTGGTCACTTGAGTTTCAAGAAGACCAAGGAAAGGCTCTCACTCTACTTTTATTGGCCAAAGATGGGGGCTGAAGTAGATAGATATTGTAAGAGCTGCCATACCTGCCAGACTTCTGGTAAGGTTGGTTCCAAGAATGTGGCACCTTTAGTGCCTCTCCCAGTTGTGGGAGTCCCATTTGAGAGGGTAGGGATTGACATTGTTGGTCCCCTTGATCCCCCAACCTCCTCAGGCAACAGGTTTATCCTTGTTGTAGTAGACCATGCTACTAGGTACCCTGAGGCAATTCCTATGAGGACTGTTACAGCTCCGGCTGTGGCTAAGGCCCTCCTTGGTATTTTTACCAGGGTTGGGTTTCCTAAGGAGGTAATCTCTGACAGGGGGTCAAACTTTATGTCCCACTACATGAAAGCCATGTGGAAAACCTGTGGAGTTACCTACAAGTTCTCAACCGCATACCACCCTCAGACAAACGGGTTGGTTGAAAGGTTTAACAGAACCATGAAGAGCATGATAGGTGCTTTAGAAGAACCCCTTAAGTAAAAGTGGGACCTTCTACTGCCATGCCTTCTCTTTGCTTATAGAGAAGTCCCTCAGGAGGGAGTAGGTTATTCTCCCTTTGAGCTTCTCTATGGCCATCCAGTCAGAGGCCCATTGGCTCTGATTAAGGAGGGATTGGAAGGTGCTCCTCCCCTCAAGCCAGTCAGAGTGACTGACTATGTGATAGGTCTCCGGAGGAGAATGTCACACATGATGGCAGAAGCAAGTGACAACTTGAAAGCTGGTCAAGCTCTGGTCAAACATTGGCACGACCAGAAGGCTAACATGGTCGAATTTACTCAAGACCAGCTAGTTCTAGTTATGCTCCCAACAAGGCAGAGGGCCTTGCAAGACAAATGGATGGGACCCTTCAAGATTGTGGGAAAACTTGGAGAGGTCAACTATCTGGTGGATCTGGGCAGACCCAGGGAAGCTCCTAGAGTCTTCCACACCAACCGACTAAAAGCATACATCTCCAGGCCTGATGTAGGAGCCTTGCTTCTAGCTTCAGCTGCAGAGGAAGAAGAGAGTGAATCTCTCCCTGATCTCCTCAGAGGTGTGCCTTTAGATGAAAAAGTTGAAGGAGTCAACCTCTCTTCAGACCTGACACCTGAGCAACAAGAGGAGTGCAAATCTATGTTAAATCAGTTTGCCTCCCTGTTCTCACTGTCACCAGGCTTGACCCCTTGGGGCCAGCATGAGATACTCACTGGTGACTGTCTGCCAGTCAAAAGCAGAGGATACAGAATGTCAGAACATATCAGAGCCCACATCAAAGGAGAGGTCAAGAAGATGCTTGATCTCGGGGTAATAGAGCCCTCTACTAGTCCATGGTCTAGCCCAGTTGTGTTAGTACCAAAGGCAGGATCCAAAGACTTGAGATTCTGTGTGGACTATAGAGCTCTAAATGCAGTCACCAAGACTGATGCCCACCCTTTGCCCAGGACAGATGAGTTGGTGGATAAACTTGGTGCAGCCAAGTACCTCAGCACATTTGACCTGACGTCAGGCTATTGGCAAATAGCCCTGACAGACCATGCCAAGGAGAAAACTGCATTTTCAACCCCAGTTGGCTTGTACCAGTTTAAGGTCATGCCTTTTGGACTAAAAAATGCACCTGCCACATTCCAAAGGATGGTGAACCAAGTTCTGGCTGGGATGGAAGATTTCTGCATGGCATACTTGGATGACATTGCAGTCTTCAGCCACTCCTGGGAAGAACATGTGAACCACCTAGGACATGTGTTGCAGGCTCTGGAAAAGGCCCATTTGACAATCAAAGCCAGTAAGTGCCAGATTGGTCAAAGTAAAGTGGTCTACCTTGGACATGAGGTAGGAGGTGGAGAAATAAGGCCTTTGCCCAGCAAGATTGAAGCTGTGCAAAATTGGACAACACCAACTACTCAAACCCAAGTGAGAGCTTTTCTAGGCCTCACTGGATATTACAGGAATTTCATTGAGAACTATGGGACCATAGCTTCTCCACTGAATGTAATCTCCTCTCCCAAATTCCCTAAAAAGGTAAAATGGAATGAGGAGTGCAATCAGGCCTTTGAAAAACTGAAGAGAGCTCTTTGCCAAGCTCCAGTATTGAGAGCTCCTGACTACCACCAACCTTTCATTGTACAAACTGATGCTTCCAATGTAGGTATAGGTGCAGTTCTAAGCCAACTTGATGAGAAGGGTAGGGAGCACCCCATTTGCTTCATCAGTAGGAAACTGAAGGATCCTGAGACAAGGTGGGCAACTATCGAAAGAGAATGCTTTGCTATTGTGTGGGCACTGAAGAAGTTTAGGCCATACTTGTATGGTTCTACTTTTGTTATTCAGACTGACCACCAACCCTTGAGATGGTTAATGCAAATGAAAGGGGAAAATCCAAAACTATTGAGATGGTCAATCTGCCTGCAAGGGTTTGATTTCACCATTGAGCACAGGTCAGGGTGTCACCATCAAAATGCTGATGGACTCTCTAGGATGTATATCATCGACTAGAGGTATGAGGTTCATCCAGGAGTGGATTAAATCCTCCTGTCCCTTAGTCTGGGGGGGGCGAGTGTTAGGGAGAATTCTCTGTTTAGGCTGAATTTCCCTACCTAGTGAGTCCCCCAGCAGCTTTGCTGGATTTCTGGGGTTTCTTTTTTTTCTCCTGCCAAAAGTGAGACTCTTTTACCCTCACTCTTGGACATGTTGAAGTGTGTTTTCTTGGTTAAACCTTGTGTTGAATGGGCTATGGGGTCTTTTTCTCCATAGGGCCTCATGTTTTTTTGTGATGTGGGTTACACAGCACCCTCTGTGCCGTGACCCAGGGGTGTCCTAGGGACTCCCCAACATAGACTCCATACCCTGGGACTGACTACTGTCTCCCAGGGCATGTAAAGTCACCAAAGACTTTGCTAGTCTTGAATCCTGAACAGAACCAGTACAAACCATCATATTGTGGACGTACTGGCTGGGGCAATTCGATTGCCCCAGGGTCTGTTAGTCGAGGGGGCACGTCTCCGTCCCCCCTGATCGAGTTTTGGCTGGTGGCAGTGGAAACTACGTTTTATATTCGACCGCGAATATTTTCCTATGGGATTTCCCATTGTTTTAGGCTAACACATTTAATTATTTATTTACGGTAGCCTTAAACATCCCGCCGGTTTATATATTTATTATTATAACTCCGGTTGGGACTTTTTGCCAAAACTTGATTCTAAAATGGCGTTGGCGTTCGCCTCTGTAACTCTGACCCAAAGTGGAGCCCTTTGTTCCACTTTTGGCGGGCTTCTCCACAGAAGCCCTCCAAAGTGGTGCCACTCTGTCTGGGGTACTTAGGAGGGGTGGAGGGGAATTTAGGCACCCTGGACTGAGTTACCTTGGTAACTCAAGTCGCACTCCGTCCTGATTGGCCCAAGTGGTGAGCCGGCCGGCTCACCACTTAGCATGTTTGAGTGACAGCTAGGCTGGGTGAATGGGGGTTTGCTGCATAAAAGCAGGGCTTTGGGGACTGGAACTTCAGAAGTCGCCACAGGACCAAGAATCCGACGAGGGAAGAGCTGAGCCGACCTGCTTCGACGACACCACCCGGTGGAGCCCTGCTGAACCGTCTCACCACTTTTCCCGACGACCGAGGAGAACTCTTAACGGAGTGGCTCCTTCCCTTGACTGGTGGGGACAACCAGTTTTCACCTTCTTTTCGCTTCTCGAGGTATCCCGTGGCCGCCTTGCCCGTGCCAAGCACCCCGGCAACCGAAATACCACACTTTTACCCCTAACGCGAAAGTAGGTACAACCCTTTAACCGGAGGACTCCACGGCTGGTTTCTTCCCGGGCAGTGCAACGACCTTCTTCTTCTGCTCTTCAGCGAGAACTTCTTCTCCCCTGACCGACGTCGAGCCTTGCTGCCACTGCCTGGAACAACTGCCACCGCTGGAGGACCCTTTCCGCTTAAGGTACCGTGTTCCGCCTGGCTTCCCTTGCCACCGACTGTACGGGGTAGATTTAGCCCCCGGCTTTCGAACCTGGGAGTGCCTGGGACACCCTGGCTAAACTTTCTAAGCCACTCTAAACTCTTTCTAACTCTTTGCAAGACTTTGAATCCCTAATAACAGTGTGATCTTGGGCACATTTTTCGCTCCGGCTACTCTAAGAGTGGGCCCTGCCTAGTGACTTTTGCTCACCTGTGACTTTGTACTTCTCTGAGTCTATTGCAAGTGTTCTGGACCTTAGAGTGGTGTGTTTAACCTAATTCTGCTCCTTCTCCCTTCTTTTTACCTAATAGAGTGTCATCTAACGTTAAGCGCTCACCTCTGTTTGAATTATGTGGTGTTAACCTAGAGTTGTCTAGATAGGAATAAGGATTGGGACTGCTTTCCATATAACTGTGTTTAGAGTGTTTTACTATATTTTTGCTAGAGTGTTTTCAACTTATATGTTCTTGAAAATAAATAACTATATACTTTTGAAACCAAGCTCTGGTCAGTGTTTGCTTGTGCTATTGTGTCTGAGTACATATTGTGTATACTTTGCATACTGCCTAACTCTTCTTGAGGGAAGTCTGACTGCTCAGCCACAGCTACCAGGTAAATCTGGGTGGTGCAGACTGCTACCAAGTGGGTTTACTGCTATACCTGTGGTCTTAAATCTTTTGCAGTGTTCCCCAAGGGAACTGCACAGGTTTCTGCCTAACACTGGTGTACAGCGGTGGGATTTGTATTGAGTATACATTTTATTGTGCTTTAGATACCTTAGTGCAACTAACCACAAAACTTAGCACTGTAAAAGTAATCCTCTAACATGTCAGTTATAGAAAGCTATAGTCAAGAGTCCCTTGCAGCCAAAACTGCTGATTGTTTAAGAGTGCTCTGTAAACATAAGGATCTCCTGACTAAGGGCAAGAAAATGGAGCTGATTGAAAGATTGTTAGCTAACCAAAGTCTGGGGGATGGTTCAGAGGAACCTACCACTCCAGCAACTGTAGATGACAGTATTGAAGTTAACATGGAGCAAAATGTTGATGATTCTGAGGAAGAGTCAGAAGAGGAGGGTGAGGCTGTTGTAACTGTCCCCCCTAGGCCTCTGCCTGCTCTACCTGATGTACCTATTGGACCTTTACCAGGTCCCACATTTAGTCCTCAGTACTTTGAACTGGAGAAAATGAAACTAGAATTGGAGTATAAGAAACTTAATGCTCAAACTGACAAAGAACTAAGGCTAAGGGAAATGGAGCTCAAGTATGACTTAGAAATGAAGAAATTATCTGTTGAGAATGTTTCTCTCTCTGGCTCCTCTAGAAGTTCCAGTCCTAAAAGACCCCGGATGCCTAAAGAATTGATTGGTATGTATGAGCCTAAGTTGGATGTGTTGGATTGGTTGTCTCTGTTTGAATATAATCATGGGCTCCAGAACATCACAGGAAATGACTTACTCACCTGGTTGTTCTCTAGGCTTCCCCCTGTTGCAACTGATGTGGTAATGGAGATGGGGGAGGAGGATAGGAAGGACTATGAATGTGTGAAACTAGCTTTGATAGCTAGGTTTGGGAAGACCCCTTCCCAGTATCTTAAGAGGTTTAGGAGCCTCAAAAAGCATGATGGTACCCCTTGGGCTACCTGGGTGAGTGAATGTTTGAAAAACTTAGAGGGATGGATTAAGGGTTACAAGGTGAACACTTATGAAGGTATGAAGAATTTGTTTATGTTGGAGACTATTTATGATGCCTGCTCTCCTGAGCTCAGACAACACTTGGCTGATTCCAGGGAATTAGATTCCCGGAAACTAGCTAAGGCTGCTGACTTGTGGGTTGCCAACAGGGCCACTCACAAGGATTCTGGGGTAACTCAGAAGAAGGATGGGGAGAAACAGCCTAAAAAGGACTCCAAAGAGAATTCTAATACTACAAATTCCAAAGAGGGCCCCAAACAAAACTATAAGGGTAAGCCACAAGGGAAACCAAATCAGGCTAGTGTACCTTCTGGTCCCAGACCAGAAGGAGGTCAGAACAAGCCTCCATTCCAGCGAGCCTTTGGCTCATGCTTTGTTTGTAAGGCTACTGACCATGTGAAAGGAGATCCCAGATGTAAGGGTAAACCTTCAGGGGTCCAGCTTGCCTCCTTAGCCTTCGCTCCAGAAGAGGAAGTACATATGGCAAGTGGAAACTTTCTATTACTAGCTGATGAACCCACTGGAGTCTCAGCTAGTGTTTCTTTAGTCTCTCTGGGGTTGTGGGAACAACAGAATTTAGATGTCTATAATTCTATCCCAGATAATACTAAAGAGTATTATAAGGACAGTGTCCAGGTGAATGGTCAGGAGACTCCTGCCATTAGGGACACTGGAGCCAGCATAACTGTGGTGGATGAATCATTTTTCAAGGCAGAGGATGTTGCTAAGGCACCCAAATGCCTCACCAAGTTAGCTGGTGGGCCTGTGCAGATGTGTCCCCAGTTACCAGTTCTCATCCAATGTAATGATATGGCTGTAAAAATACCTGTCAGTGTACAATGTGAAGTGCCAGGTAGGGTTCTGTTGGGTAATGACCTCAAAGCTCTTGGAGTTGTGTCACATACCCCCAGACCACCTAGCAAAAGGTTACAGGAGCTCACAAAACCTGCAAGAGAGAAAACCCTGAGAGGGTTATCTCAGGAGATGATGACAGAAATCACTCCTCTCCCACTGGAGCAACTTACTGCAGTAACTACCAGATCAGGAGCAAAGGGGCAACCCAAGACTCCTAGGAAAAAGCCAGCAGCAAGCACTCCAGTGCTTCCAACAAGGACTTCCCCTAGGTTGTCCAAAGTTACACCTGTAACTCCACCTCCAGCTGAGGCTGAGAGGGAGGTACAACCCTGTGTGGTTGAGCTAGACTCTGAGGAAGAGCTAGAAGGAGGCCCCAACCTTATTGGAGATTTGGACCCTGAGGACCATCCTGAGCTGCAGTCTTTACTGGCAGAAGGTGGGCCTAGCAGGGCAGCTTTTCGTAAGGGGCAAAGAGAATGTCCTACTCTGGAAGGTCTCCGCCACCAGGCAGCTGCTCAAGCTGATGGGCAAGAGCCTGGGAAGTATAGGTTACACTGGGAAGATGGCCTCTTCTACAGTGAACCGACTGAGTCTGAACCTGGAGACTACAAACGCCTTGTAGTCCCACAAGAGAACAGACAACAGTTCTTACAACTAGCCCATGAGATACCTTTGGCTGGTCACTTGAGTTTCAAGAAGACCAAGGAAAGGCTCTCACTCTACTTTTATTGGCCAAAGATGGGGGCTGAAGTAGATAGATATTGTAAGAGCTGCCATACCTGCCAGACTTCTGGTAAGGTTGGTTCCAAGAATGTGGCACCTTTAGTGCCTCTCCCAGTTGTGGGAGTTCCATTTGAGAGGGTAGGGATTGACATTGTTGGTCCCCTTGATCCCCCAACCTCCTCAGGCAACAGGTCTATCCTTGTTGTAGTAGACCATGCTACTAGGTACCCTGAGGCAATTCCTATGAGGACTGTTACAGCTCCGGCTGTGGCTAAGGCCCTCCTTGGTATTTTTACCAGGGTTGGGTTTCCTAAGGAGGTAATCTCTGACAGGGGGTCAAACTTTATGTCCCACTACATGAAAGCCATGTGGAAAACCTGTGGAGTTACCTACAAGTTCTCAACCGCATACCACCCTCAGACAAACGGGTTGGTTGAAAGGTGTAACAGAACCATGAAGAGCATGATAGGTGCTTTAGAAGAACCCCTTAAGAAAAAGTGGGACCTTCTACTGCCATGCCTTCTCTTTGCTTATAGAGAAGTCCCTCAGGAGGGAGTAGGTTATTCTCCCTTTGAGCTTCTCTATGGCCATCCAGTCAGAGGCCCATTGGCCCTGATTAAGGAGGGATTGGAAGGTGCTCCTCCCCTCAAGCCAGTCAGAGTGACTGACTATGTGATAGGTCTCCGGAGGAGAATGTCACACATGATGGCAGAAGCAAGTGACAACTTGAAAGCTGGTCAAGCTCTGGTCAAACATTGGCACGACCAGAAGGCTAACATGGTCGAATTTACTCAAGACCAGCTAGTTCTAGTTATGCTCCCAACAAGGCAGAGGGCCTTGCAAGACAAATGGATGGGACCCTTCAAGATTGTGGGAAAACTTGGAGAGGTCAACTATCTGGTGGATCTGGGCAGACCCAGGGAAGCTCCTAGAGTCTTCCACACCAACCGACTAAAAGCATACATCTCCAGGCCTGATGTAGGAGCCTTGCTTCTAGCTTCAGCTGCAGAGGAAGAAGAGAGTGAATCTCTCCCTGATCTCCTCAGAGGTGTGCCTTTAGATGAAAAAGTTGAAGGAGTCAACCTCTCTTCAGACCTGACACCTGAGCAACAAGAGGAGTGCAAATCTATGTTAAATCAGTTTGCCTCCCTGTTCTCACTGTCACCAGGCTTGACCCCTTGGGGCCAGCATGAGATACTCACTGGTGACTGTCTGCCAGTCAAAAGCAGAGGATACAGAATGTCAGAACATATCAGAGCCCACATCAAAGGAGAGGTCAAGAAGATGCTTGATCTCGGGGTAATAGAGCCCTCTACTAGTCCATGGTCTAGCCCAGTTGTGTTAGTACCAAAGGCAGGATCCAAATACTTGAGATTCTGTGTGGACTATAGAGCTCTAAATGCAGTCACCAAGACTGATGCCCACCCTTTGCCCCGGACAGATGAGTTGGTGGATAAACTTGGTGCAGCCAAGTACCTCAGCACATTTGACCTGACGTCAGGCTATTGGCAAATAGCCCTGACAGACCATGCCAAGGAGAAAACTGCATTTTCAACCCCAGTTGGCTTGTACCAGTTTAAGGTCATGCCTTTTGGACTAAAAAATGCACCTGCCACATTCCAAAGGATGGTGAACCAAGTTCTGGCTGGGATGGAAGATTTCTGCATGGCATACTTGGATGACATTGCAGTCTTCAGCCACTCCTGGGAAGAACATGTGAACCACCTAGGACATGTGTTGCAGGCTCTGGAAAAGGCCCATTTGACAATCAAAGCCAGTAAGTGCCAGATTGGTCAAAGTAAAGTGGTCTACCTTGGACATGAGGTAGGAGGTGGAGAAATAAGGCCTTTGCCCAGCAAGATTGAAGCTGTGCAAAATTGGACAACACCAACTACTCAAACCCAAGTGAGAGCTTTTCTAGGCCTCACTGGATATTACAGGAATTTCATTGAGAACTATGGGACCATAGCTTCTCCACTGAATGTAATCTCCTCTCCCAAATTCCCTAAAAAGGTAAAATGGAATGAGGAGTGCAATCAGGCCTTTGAAAAACTGAAGAGAGCTCTTTGCCAAGCTCCAGTATTGAGAGCTCCTGACTACCACCAACTTTTCATTGTACAAACTGATGCTTCCAATGTAGGTATAGGTGCAGTTCTAAGCCAACTGGATGAGAAGGGTAGGGAGCACCCCATTTGCTTCATCAGTAGGAAACTGAAGGATCCTGAGACAAGGTGGGCAACTATCGAAAGAGAATGCTTTGCTATTGTGTGGGCACTGAAGAAGTTTAGGCCATACTTGTATGGTTCTACTTTTGTTATTCAGACTGACCACCAACCCTTGAGATGGTTAATGCAAATGAAAGGGGAAAATCCAAAACTATTGAGATGGTCAATCTGCCTGCAAGGGTTTGATTTCACCATTGAGCACAGGTCAGGGTGTCACCATCAAAATGCTGATGGACTCTCTAGGATGTATATCATCGACTAGAGGTATGAGGTTCATCCAGGAGTGGATTAAATCCTCCTGTCCCTTAGTCTGGGGGGGGCGAGTGTTAGGGAGAATTCTCTGTTTAGGCTGAATTTCCCTACCTAGTGAGTCCCCCAGCAGCTTTGCTGGATTTCTGGGGTTTCTTTTTTTTCTCCTGCCAAAAGTGAGACTCTTTTACCCTCACTCTTGGACATGTTGAAGTGTGTTTTCTTGGTTAAACCTTGTGTTGAATGGGCTATGGGGTCTTTTTCTCCATAGGGCCTCATGTTTTTTTGTGATGTGGGTTACACAGCACCCTCTGTGCCGTGACCCAGGGGTGTCCTAGGGACTCCCCAACATAGACTCCATACCCTGGGACTTACTACTGTCTCCCAGGGCATGTAAAGTCACCAAAGACTTTGCTAGTCTTGAATCCTGAACAGAACCAGTACAAACCATCATATTGTGGACGTACTGGCTGGGGCAATTCGATTGCCCCAGGGTCTGTTAGTCGAGGGGGCACGTCTCCGTCCCCCCTGATCGAGTTTTGGCTGGTGGCAGTGGAAACTACGTTTTATATTCGACCGCGAATATTTTCCTATGGGATTTCCCATTGTTTTAGGCTAACACATTTAATTATTTATTTACGGTAGCCTTAAACATACCGCTGGTTTATATATTTATTATTATAACTCCGGTTGGGACTTTTTGCCAAAACTTGATTCTAAAATGGCGTTGGCGTTCGCCTCTGTAACTCTGACCCAAAGTGGAGCCCTTTGTTCCACTTTTGGCGGGCTTCTCCACAGAAGCCCTCCAAAGTGGTGCCACTCTGTCTGGGGTACTTAGGAGGGGTGGAGGGGAATTTAGGCACCCTGGACTGAGTTACCTTGGTAACTCAAGTCGCACTCCGTCCTGATTGGCCCAAGTGGTGAGCCGGCCGGCTCACCACTTAGCATGTTTGAGTGACAGCTAGGCTGGGTGAATGGGGGTTTGCTGCATAAAAGCAGGGCTTTGGGGACTGGAACTTCAGAAGTCGCCACAGGACCAAGAATCCGACGAGGGAAGAGCTGAGCCGACCTGCTTCGACGACACCACCCGGTGGAGCCCTGCTGAACCGTCTCACCACTTTTCCCGACGACCGAGGAGAACTCTTAACGGAGTGGCTCCTTCCCTTGACTGGTGGGGACAACCAGTTTTCACCTTCTTTTCGCTTCTCGAGGTATCCCGTGGCCGCCTTGCCCGTGCCAAGCACCCCGGCAACCGGAATACCACACTTTTACCCCTAACCGCGAAAGTCGGTACAACCCTTTAATCGGAGGACTCCACGGCTGGTTTCTTCCCGGGCAGTGCAACGACCTTCTTCTTCTGCTCTTCAGCGAGAACTTCTTCTCCCCTGACCGACGTCGAGCCTTGCTGCCACTGCCTGGAACAACTGCCACCGCTGGAGGACCCTTTCCGCTTAAGGTACCGTGTTCCGCCTGGCTTCCCTTGCCACCGACTGTACGGGGTAGATTTAGCCCCCGGCTTTCGAACCTGGGAGTGCCTGGGACACCCTGGCTAAACTTTCTAAGCCACTCTAAACTCTTTCTAACTCTTTGCAAGACTTTGAATCCCTAATAACAGTGTGATCTTGGGCACATTTTTCGCTCCGGCTACTCTAAGAGTGGGCCCTGCCTAGTGACTTTTGCTCACCTGTGACTTTGTACTTCTCTGAGTCTATTGCAAGTGTTCTGGACCTTAGAGTGGTGTGTTTAACCTAATTCTGCTCCTTCTCCCTTCTTTTTACCTAATAGAGTGTCATCTAACGTTAAGCGCTCACCTCTGTTTGAATTATGTGGTGTTAACCTAGAGTTGTCTAGATAGGAATAAGGATTGGGACTGCTTTCCATATAACTGTGTTTAGAGTGTTTTACTATATTTTTGCTAGAGTGTTTTCAACTTATATGTTCTTGAAAATAAATAACTATATACTTTTGAAACCAAGCTCTGGTCAGTGTTTGCTTGTGCTATTGTGTCTGAGTACATATTGTGTATACTTTGCATACTGCCTAACTCTTCTTGAGGGAAGTCTGACTGCTCAGCCACAGCTACCAGGTAAATCTGGGTGGTGCAGACTGCTACCAAGTGGGTTTACTGCTATACCTGTGGTCTTAAATCTTTTGCAGTGTTCCCCAAGGGAACTGCACAGGTTTCTGCCTAACAGTCTCAAGCGTTATATGCACAAAACGTGTAGTCCACCTAAAAGGGAGGGAAAACAGGCAGTGCGAAATAATGCTTAGACCCAGTTCACCTTCAGAGGCACCTAACTAGATGGAAGTCCGAGCCCTGCGAAGAGTGGAGCCTTGTGCTCAAAAGTACCTGCACGCGCTGGTGCCAACGGGCAAAAGGAGAAGCTCTTCGAGGGAAATCAGGCAGTTCAGTTTAGTGCACAAAAGAAGAAGAACAAGTTCTGCGACTCAAGCGCAGCCTCCACAGTGGGCAGAAGCAGAGCGCGAGTACGGAAAAGGGTGCTGTTTTACACAGCAGGGAAAAGCAATGGGCTCCTGGAGGAGGGCGACCAGATCCTAGCTATGCTACTCACCGGTCCCCGATGCAAGCAGACCCAGGCTTCTCCGCGTCCGTTTCAGTAGCTGGCAGGTTCAGAAGAGCAGGGAACGCCTCGTCGTCGGGTTGAGTAAAAAGACGTCCCAATTGAAGAAACCTGCACAGTTTGTTACCACAGCAGGGCAACGGAGCGGCCGTGTGTATCTGAGCCAAATGTACACTACTCACTTCAGACTTGGGAACGCCAAGTGTACGAAGCGTGTGAGAGTGACAAGGACTCGAAATACTACACAACCTGGCGGCGGTTACAGAGCAAGACTCCCGTGTAAGCTGGTCAGTCAGCTGGATGGCCCAGAGACGCTTCCGAAGGCTTACTGGCAGGAGATGGTGAAGATGCCGAGAATAGCTGTTCCCGCTATTCCAAGGGTCGAAGTACCAGTACAGGCCTTCTGGTTCGATCAAAGGTGAAAAGGGTTTCACAAGGCGACAGCAGTGCAGAGGAGAAGTCCTTCAGCGGGTCACCAGCGATTCCTCGGTCCAGCCTCTTGGTTGCAGGATACTTGGCTCCTGTATTCCTTCGTTCGTGAGAACTCAGGAGATCGACATGGTAGTGGTGTTTCCAGCCCCCTCTTATCCACGGTTCCCTTCGCGCCAAAACGGAGGGGACCCAATGGGAGATCCGCTCATCAACACTCACACCATTCGTGGACCAATCACGGACCACGGTGGTCCCAGGCATTCACACCACCCTAGACTCTCTGGCACCCATGATGTGTATTGGGACCAGACATCCCAGCCCACATCCTGGAGGCACACACAAGACATGTAGAAGCCCGCGAAAGCATCCGTGTTTCGCGGGAAAGTACATGCCCAAATAAGGAAGGCCCCGGGTCGGCTCGACCTGGGGAAGGTGAAGGGAGCAAGACGGTCAGCGGACAGGACAAAGGAGCCTCGTGGTCTGGCCATTTTGGGAGCCAGGCCACCATTTTGGGTTAAGCGCGAGAAACGCGCTTAGAACGCCAAAAGGAGCTCAAAACACAAGAAACGATCGCTGCCACCATTCCCGTCCCTGAATCACTTGCACCGATCAGATACAATCCTAAACGAGCATCTAGGGCCTGTAGAAGGCTAGAGACCCAAGAGAGCTGTAACTTAGCTTACAGTGCCCTCTTGTGTCGTGTTGCACGAAAACCGCAACATGATAAAAGAAACTACGGGAAACAGCGTTCCCCGGTACTGACTGTCTTAAGGGCATGTCAGTTTCCCCGTAAGAAAGGAGCGAAAGCCCAGGAGTGCGGCAGAAGGCTGCACTTCTCTGGCAAAGTCGAGAACAGGGTGAAAAACAACAGCAAAAAGTTTAGGGGTTGCCACATGGAAGGAAAATTACCTACAATTACGAAATCTTTCCTAACACTTTCGTAATTCATCTCAGTAGAGGTGGACACCTGCTCTTTGGCGGCCCCTGCTGGCCAGCACCACATGCAGCAGTCTAGTTCGCTTGGTGCTTCGGGAAAAAGTCACATTCGATTTTTCTCTACCAATTTGTGCTCGCTATGGTGTGCCACTGTTCTGTAACATTTGGTATCCCATACCGATCCGGTATCCCCTGGTCTTCGGCTGTCTTCGGCTGATTGTTGATTGGCTGCATTAAGCCTGAGCAGCGACGCCTCTTCCGAGCTGTCACAGACATAAGCCGCAGAGCAGCACGCGAGCTGCCTCCGTTGCTGTAATAGATATAACACTGTTCATTCCGAGAGAAAGCTTTGCATTAAAACGCAAAGCTGTCTTTGAGCAAGCGCTGATGTAGGCGCTGATGTAAAGCTTTCTCTCAGAATAATAAACAGTGATTAAATGTACCCACAACGGAACGAAG
This sequence comes from Ambystoma mexicanum, assembly GCF_040938575.1. Taxonomy (NCBI): domain Eukaryota; kingdom Metazoa; phylum Chordata; class Amphibia; order Caudata; family Ambystomatidae; genus Ambystoma; species Ambystoma mexicanum. The sequence goes on along the minus strand of NC_090931.1, from coordinate 484,982,513 downwards.
CTCGGCATTGCATAAACTTTAACTTGTCATTAAAATACGAGGCTTCGACTGAAGCCATTAATGACTCCTTACAGTTCATGAAATGTCGAGCTGCGCTTTGTGGTAATAACAATACAGTTATATCTTATGAAAAACCTCCCTATATTATCCTGTAAGTGGAGTATTCAGCATTGCAAGATGTGGTGAGGGGGACAGCCACGGTGAAACTCCTGCTATTTTCGCCTCAAATGCAGTGCACGCAATTCCAGGTTGTCTCATTCCCGCACACAAACCACCCTCCCCTACCCCAATCTATTTTTTTGGTAATATTACCAGTGGCATCTCACATTTTAACACAACAAAAAAACGGCAGAATCATTACAGATGCAGGGGACTCATCTATTAGAGCTCTGTCCAGGCGCTCTGGGGCAAAATACATGCACATAAACTAATTTGCATATGGATTGCACCAACAGAAATTACTTCACAGAAAGCAAATCGCAAGGAGCATCATCAGTCTTTGATACTTGGAGGCAGAATGCAACTGACTTTAGAATAAGTTGTCATAAGTAAGCCAAGTGGCAAATAATTGTGTGGTGCAAAATACCTACATTGCACTGTTATATATGGAGCAAGTCAGGCTTTTTTTAAATTTTAAATAATAGCATGATATATTAAAGCTTTGAACTGAATCACTTACAGACCTGCAGATAAGGCAGTCTGATTACATGGTCTGCTCAGGATCACACACTTTGGTTAAATGGTGAAACTGGGATGTGGACAATTTAAGCAACTGAGCACATCTTCACAGTTTTAGTTTATATAGATATTTATTAATGTTTCCTTTTGCATTTCATGTGCTTAAATAATACTTTATAGCAATGCCTTGGAAGCAAAGCACATTACATAAGAAACTACCCTTTCATTATTAACTTTAACTATACATCATTATAGAAATATGTTGAACAATAAGAGGATGGATTTAGTTTTATTGTCCCCATCCTGCATGCAGTCACAAATAGCATCATGCAGATTAATGTGAGCCTAACAAACCCCCCTTCGGTAAAGCCATACTCATTATTTCATAAAGCCTGCAGCATTATGCAACCGTCTCACACCTGATCACTCCCTCCCATGCACATTTCTAAAGGGACAAAAGTCCTTGCTAATAATCCACCCTCCCTCCCACCAGTGCCTAATGGTTCACATTGAAATACTCTGTTGACACAGAGCAACTTGCAAGCCCCTCTGCTGCTGCCCTGAGCTCCTTGGGACATTGTCCTGGCAGAGGTTTCGGAAAGGGTAAGGTGTCCTGCTGCCAGGACAATTACTGTGCTGAGCAGGAATTACTCAGCACACATTGTCCTGCCAGGGGGACACCTTTCCCGTCTGAGCACCTTCATTGAGGTGCCGGACAGGAGTGCCGAACAGGAGAGGTGGCCCACTGACGAAAGTCCCGGTCAGACTCTCAAAAGAGCCTGTGGGGTGGCAGTGTGCCACCCCAGCCCCTGCTCGGTACGCCACTGTGTCCAGTTGTTCTCCAGCCGATCAAGGTATGAAGCTTTACAGTCCCTGGTGCCTCATCTATGAGTTCATGAACCACCCTTGTTCATTTCACCCACCCTCCTGATTGAAGGGCTTTAACACACCACATAAGACTTCCTCCATTAGGTTCTACACTTTTTTTGTCAAAATGTTATATTCAAGAAAGAGCGTGAACAGTAATTTCAACGGACAAAAGTGGAGTGAAGTGGTCCTTGGTGGTCACTCTACGTGTTGGCAGTCTTTTTTCCATTGCAAGCCAGGAGGCGGAGCTCTGGTACACGAACCTGTACCTGCCTATATCTACCTGAAAACAGCGCGGAGAGTGCGCGGACGAAAGTGGAGTGAAGTAGTCCTTGGTGGTCACTCTACGTGTTGCCAGCCTTTTTTCCATTGCAAGCCAGGAGGCAGAGCTCTGGTACTCGAACCTGTACCTGCCTATATCTATCTGAAAACAGCGCGGAGTGCGCGCAGACGAAAATGGAGTAAAGTGGTCCTTGGTGATCACTGGTGGGATAGGGTGGGTTGGTGACCCCCCCCTGCCCGTAAGAAAGGAGAGACATCTTGATCGGATCAAACCCCTTCGCTGTTATCACCGAGAAAGAGCGGTAAGGAAATCTACCTTGAAATACTCTGCTTACCTTTTTGCATGCGCATCGTGGGCTCTGTGGGCGTTGTTGTTGGGTGAGCACAAATGAACACAAACATTTAATAACAAACCCAGGGAGATCTCGGGTGCTGGTGTGAGACCCCCAGGGTAGAAGTTCCACTACATGTCAAACTTGTACAAACTCGCACATAGCTGCTCCGAGTTGCCAAAATGAGGACTGGGTCACTGACAAAGACCCGCTCACAAGTAAAGCGTGGGCTCGTGAAAGCAGCGATAGATGAAGTACCACCGTTAACAACATCATTAACGCCAAGCGAGCAAACGAGTGACCTGTATAGAAGCGCAGCACATATGGAAACAATCACACTGCACGCCGCCAACCTCACACCGACACTACGAGCGGCTCCAGTATCTCCCTGTACACATCAGGTTTCTAGGAATTCGAAAACCAGCACCAGTGCCATATTGCATGGTGCGCGGAGGACGAGCATTCCACTCAACGAAGAAGTCGTTGATGATAAGGAAGAGATGATTGTATGCGAGAGCGAAGAGGAAGGAGAATATGATGTGGACTGTATGGAAATTGGCGAATGTACCAATTTAACTGGTCTACGGAGACGTAAGTCAAGAGAGCCTGAAACAACTTGAGAAGCCGCAAGGGTTTTGGAAGTATGTGAAGGGGATGTAGACGCTCAGCGTAGCCCCGGAGGTGTGACAAAACTCGCTGAACTTACTTGCTCAGCAATGAAACACTGCCCACAGACGCACTGAAGCTTCCCACTGGCTTCAACTTCTCATAGAGGTGGATGCACAACTGGTGAACTTAACGAGTGAAGATAAGAACATTAACACCTCAACTAATGAGCAGAGTAGGAGCAGCTGCCTGGAAGGCATTAAGCACCTTTCAGAGGCCCGGATGATGGAAAATTCTAATAGCAAAAACGTTTTTCCAACGGTTGACGCTACACATCACTCACGAAATCTTGAAAAACTGCCACGACCCGGCTCCTCTTTAAAACTGCTGGCATGGTTAAAAGTTGCAGGGATGCATAAACCGACCCAGAAAATCATAGGGAATCAAAGATAAGAAAAGATGAACAGCCCTCAAAAGAGAGATCGGCGTGTGATGACAATGTGGACCGACTGTCGCCAAGAGCCCCGCTAAGAGCTAAGTCAACGAATGAGGAACTGGACGACATCAGGGCCCACACAAAGGCATGGAAAATGCGAATAGAGGTGCAAAACCACACACAGCCACCTCGTCGTAGAGACTCTCTTGGGATTGCTGACCAAGTGCTAAAAGACCTCACAGAGTTAAACTCTAAATTGACCCAACCAAAGAGAGTCACGCCATCAAGTACCTGTGGAAGAACAACACCATTCTCAGACTGGTCACAATATAAGGACAAGAATATCAGTGATATGCTGTCCCTAGAATCAAATATTCCATCTTTTGAGGCCAGAAATGATGAGATCTTGGCATCGCAGAAGAGATCTAGATGTGCAGAAAGCACGGAAAGAGATGCGTGTGGACTAAACAAACGCTTTAAAAGCAGAAATAAAATGAGTATAAATGAAAGTACATTGGAGGATGATGTTCGCCCATCCAAAATAATACAAGAAGAGACGGTCCGCCGGTCATCATCAGAATCAGATGATAGTGACAGTTCTCCTGAGAGAAGAAATAAGATCGCTCCGGACCTTAACGCCCGTCAACGGAGAGAATCAAGCTCCGCACCGATTACACCAGTCCTTGTTGAGAATGTAATCGCAAAACTAAGTCCAATTTTGATGTCGGCAACCACTATAGCTGTTGCGCCACTGCTAAAACTATATGAAAACTTAAATGAAAATGTTCGTGATCAAACAACCTTGGTCGCAGTTCTTAACTCAAAAATTGTAAAATTAGAGGTTGACTTGATGGAAATGACATCACAGATCGCTACGACGAGAAGAGGCAACGATATCTCGTTAACAACATTAAAGGAATACTTAAGAAAAATCTCAGAAGACAAGAGACTCCTCGCTGAAGTAGCGAAACAAGCACTCCTTATGTTACAAAATGAACGAGAACCCTCCAGGAATTCTGACTCAAAAGTAGGATGTTCCAAAAACTGTGTATCCAATGAAACGCAATGACTCTGGTCACAATTGGCCAGACCTATAACCAAAAAAACAACAATCCACAGCTCACTGAAACGATGGAGCTACACAAGAATGTTCCACTCCAGAATTGTCGATACGACAAAGAGCTGACAATTAGTACGGTGGACAAAATCAGCTTGGTAAAAGTGGGTGAAAAAATTGGGGTGTCTTCGATACAGATCTCAAGTGAGCTCTGTTCTTTGTCCCAACCACCAGTAATTGAGGAGCCTACAGACGACCTATTGGTAATAGAAGAGAAGACAACAAACCAACATATGACAGAAGAAGCACCTTCTGAACAAAAAATAAGTGACCCCCCAAATGGGGTTCAAGCGAACCAACCAACACGCCAAGTGCAGAAGAATAAAGACAGTGAGTGGTTTGACATATATGAAAAACCAAAAGGACAATTGGAATAAGCCAAAGCAAACAAAGATCTTGCATTAGAAATAAAACAAGGCAAATGTAAAAAAAAGT